>NW_006769631.1:1952131-2024280 GCF_000442215.2 Lipotes vexillifer
CCCCCCCCCCCCCGCCGCCCCGCCCCCGCCACCTGCAACCTCTGGATACACTAATAAATTTTCCATTCCTATAGCTTTGCTTTTCCCAGAGTGTCATATGATTGGAATCATACAATATGTAGCCTTTTGGTTCTGGCTTTTTTCATTTAGGATTTGTCTATGTTGTTGCATGCATCAGTAGCTTTTGCTTTTTCTTTCTTTCCTTTTTTTTTTGCCGAGTAGTATTTTACTGTGTGGATTTACCACTGTTTTTTTATTCACTCCCCTGTTAAAGGATATCTTGGTTGCTTCCAGTTTTTAGCAATTATGAATAAAGTTGCTACAAACATTCAAATATTGGGTTTTGTGTGAACATAAGTTTTCAAATCACTTGAGTAAATATGTAGGAATACATTGCTGGGTCATACAGTATAAGAAACTGTCAATCTGTCTTCCAAATATATATTGAAAGTGCATGATGATGGGAATTCCCTGGTGGTCCAGTGGTTAGGACTTGGTGCTTTCACTGCCGAGGGCCTGGGTTCAGTCCCTGGTCGGGGAACTGAGATTCTGCAAGGCTCACAGCGCAGCAAAAAAAAAAAAAAAGTGCATGATGATTCTGAATTTCTACATGCTGGCAGCCTTAAAATACTGCTCTAGGTTTAATGTTGGAATGTAAGCTGACAACATTGGCAGTTCTAGAAGGTCAGTTTTTTTTACAAGGTGAATCGTTTCAGATTTATTTCATAAATAGGAATATAATTTGTAGTACAATTATTTTTTCCTTTTCTTCTAGCAATAGACTTCCTAATTTTATTTAGAACCAGAGGTTTTTAATAGGATGTAGTGAATTATGTAATTAATTTTGAGCAGCTGATGCTTTTTGTGTGTGTGTGCCCTTGGTTCATCTGTAATTGGCTCAAAATACAAGAAAATAAAAAATAAGAAGTTTAAAGCTTGGATTCACCTGTGCACAAATTCTTCCTTGAAAATTTGCTTTTGCCTTTCATGCTTACTTTTCAGTTGTGTTCAGCAGAACTAAATATTCGCTCTTGACCCATGAAGCAGATAACCATTTTCTCATGTCTTATCAAGAAAAAAAAAGATTTTTTTTTCCACAGAATATTTTGAGTGGTAGAGTTCAAAAATCAATTTGAAATAAGAGCCACAATTACCAGAGATTATATATCTTCAGAACTGTTTTCTTTGAAGATCCTTAAGCATACTAATTATAATATTTAATTTGAAAATTGCTTTTGGTAGTCAAGGGCAGAAATAAGAAACATATGGAGAGAAGTGAGCATTGATTTATTGGTTGGTTGAGCATACCTTCTGGTTTACCTTAGACAGTCTCAATTCTAGAGTTATTGTTTATAGTGTCCCCTTCACTTTCAAGTAGGACGCTCAACAGTATCCATTTCTTATTCTGAGTTAACTGAAGAACTTTTTTTCCCCTGCTTCTGAAAGAAAGAGGTAACCAACTAGATTATACTGTTTTCTAGCTCTTGGGACATTGCACCAGAAAGTAAACTCAAAATTTTATATTTGTGCCATGAGTCCAATGTAAACACATTTAACATCCTAACTGACATCTATCTTCAACATAAATTTTTATTTTATTTTTATTCTTTTAATATTTATTTTTATTTATTTTGGCTGCACCAGGTCTTAGTTGCAGCATGTGGGATCTTTAGTTGCGGCATGTGGACTCTTAGTTGTGGAATGCATGCAGGATCTAGTTCCCTGACCAGGGATCAAACCTGGGCCCCCTGCATTGGGAGCATGGAGTCTTACCCACTGGACCACCAGGGAAGTCCCTAAATTTTAACTTTAGTTTTTTGTTTCTCCTGCTTCTTGGTGTACCTGAGGAGATATGACACTATACAAAAAAAAAAAAAAAATCAAGCCTATAGCTTAAGGATGTTTTTAATTGCTTTATTTTTTTTTATTTATTTATTTTTTTTCTTGCGTTATGCGGGCCTCTCACTGTTGTGGCCTCTCCCATTTGCAGAGCACAGGCTCCGGACGCGCAGGCTCAGCGGCCATGGCTCACGGGCCCAGCCGCTCCGCGGCATGTGGGATCTTCCCGAAACGGGGCACGAACCCGCGTCTCCTGCATCGGCAGGCGGACTCTCAAGCACCGCGCCACCAGGGAAGCCCTAATTGCTTTATTTTTATATTTTTATTTTTATTTTTATTTATTTTTTTAAAATGTCTATTCAGGTCCTCAGCCCATTTTTATTTATTTATTTATTTTATTTATTTATTTTTTAAAATAAATTTATTTATTTGTTTTTGGCTGTGTTGGGTCTTCGTTTCTGTGCGAGGGCTTTCTCCAGTTGCAGCGAGCAGAAGCCACTCTTCATCACGGTGCTTGGGCCTGTCACTGTCACGGTCTCTTCCGTTGTGGAGCACAGGCTCCAGACGCGCAGGCTCAGTAGTTGTGGCTCACGGGCTTAGTTGCTCCGCGGCATGTGGGATCTTCCCAGACCAGGGCTCGAACCCGTGTCCCCTGCATTGGCAGGCAGATTCTTAACCACTGCGCCACCAGGGAAGCCCTAATTGCTTTATTTTTAAATGAAGACATCTTAGTATCTTTTAAAGGCAGAATTTAGGAAGAGAATTGCTGCATTATTTAGAATAGCAAAAATTGGAAAAAAAAGTCTAGTTGGTTCTGATTAAATAAATTATGGATACATTCATGGAATACTATGTAGCCATTAAAAATAAAGAGGCAGATCTCTATTTACTAGCATAGAAAGATGTGTGAGATAAAAATTAAGGGAAAAAAAACAGGCTGCAGAGAAGTATGAATAGCATCATTCCAATTTTGTAAATAAAAATTAAATGAAAACTCTGATGGCCATGTCTGTATAATCCAGAAGCATTTATTAGACAGTTAAGAGTGGTTAAGTCTTAGTGGTAGAATAGGAGAGAAAGAACATGTATCATTCACTTTTTACCTGATATAATTTTTAAAAAGAAAGACAATTAGTTCTTTGTGGGGAAAATTTATATACTAGTAGACCATATTAAAATAGGGTAGTCTTCTAAATTTCATGTGTGAAAATAATATATGAAACATTCTTTTTTACAGTGGACAGACTGGTTCAGGGAAAACATTTACTATGATGGGTAAGTAAATTAGAGATTAACATTTACTGGCTTAGTCTACTCTTTTTGTGATGACAGAACTTAGTATATTTTTTGGAAAGGAATACTTTCTGGTATATGATGTTGACCTCATAAAATTAGGGTTACTTCCCAAGCTTCTGTCAGACTGCGACTTCCATTATAGCAAAGTCTGTGTTTTTAGCTATGTTCCCAGCTCAATGCTTAGCACAGAGTACGTGCTCAATGAACAATTTTTGAAGTGGGCTTTTTAATGAATTTTTATATATTATGTACCTGTAGAACCACTACGCAGACCAAGATTCCTAGTCAGTAACTACTCCCACTGCTGTCCCCTGACATATGTATTACTCTGACTTCTGTCATCACTAGTTTCGCTTGTTTTTGCACTTCTACAAATGAAATTTTACTGTATTTACTCTTTTATGTATGGCTTCTTTCTCTCAGCCTGAGGTTTGTCAGATTCACTAATGTTATGGCATGTAGTAGTAGTTTATTTCCATTACTGTATAATAGATTATTGTATGAATATAACACTTTTTCTATTTTTTTAATAGATCTTTATTGAAGATAATTGCTCCACAATACTGTGTTAGTTTCTGTTGCACAGCAAAGCAAATCAGCCATATGCATACATATATCCCCATATCTCCTCCCTCTTGAACCTCCCTCCCATTGTCCCTATCCCACCCCTCTAGGTCATTGCAAAGCACCGAGCCGATCTCCCTGTGCTATGCTGCTGCTTCTCACCAGCCAACTATTTTATATTCGGTAGTGTATATATGTTGACGCTACTCTCACTTTGCCCAACTTCACCCTCCCACCACATGTCATCAAGTCCATTCTTTATGTCTGTCTCTTTATTCCTGCCCTGCAACTAGGTTCATCAGTACCATTTTTTTTTTTTAGATTCCATATATATTCATTAGCATATGGTATTTGTTTTTCTCTTTCTGACTTACTTCACTCTGTGTGACAGACTCTAGGTCCATCCACCTCACTACAAATAACTCAGTTTCGTTTGCTTTTATGGCTGAGTAATATTCCATTGTATATATGTGCCACATCTTCTTTATCCATTCATCTGTCGATGGACATTTAGGTTGGTTCCATGTCCTGGCTATTGTAAATAGTGCTGCAATGAACATTGTGGTGCATGTCTCTTTAAATTATGTGAGCATCTTTTCATGTGCCTCTTGACCATCTGTATGTCTTCCTTGGTGAAATGTCTGTTTACGTCTTCTGCCCATTTTTTAACTGGATTGTTTGTTTTTTTCATATTGAGTTCCATGAGCTGTTTGTATATTTTGGAGATTAATCCTTTGTCTATTGTTTCATTTGCAAATATTTTCTCCCATTCTGAGTGTTGTCTTTTTGTCTTATTTATAGTTTCCTTTGCTGTGCAAAAGCTTTTAAGTTTAATTAAGTCCCATTTGTTTATTTTTGTTTTTATTTCTGTTACTCTTGGAGGTGGATCAAAAAAGACCTTGCTGTGGTTTATGTCAAAGTGTGTTTTTCCTATGTTTTCCTCTAAAAGTTTTATAGTGTCTGGTCTTACATTTAAGTTTTTAATCCATTTGGAATTTATTTTTGTATATGATGTTAGGTAGTGTTCTAATTTCATTCTTTTACATGTAGCTGTCCAGTTTTCCCAGCATCACTTATTGAAGAGGCCATCTTTTCTCCATTGTATGTTCTTGCCTCCTTTGTCATAAATTAGGTGCCCATATGTGTGTGGGTTTATCTCTGGGCATTCTGTCCTGTACCATTGAGCTATATTTCTGTTTTTGTGCCAGTACCATACTCTCTACCATTCACTAATGTTATGGCATGTAGTAGTAGTTTATTTCCATACTGTAGCTTTGTGGTATAGTTTGAAGTCAGGGAGCCTGATTCCTCCAACTCCATTTTTCTTTCTCAAGATTGCTTTGGCTATTCGGTGTCTTTTGTGTTTCCATACAAATTGTAAGATTTTTTTGTTCTATTTCTGTGAAAAATGCCATTGGTAATTTGATAGGGATTGCATTGAATCTGTAGATTGCTTTCGATAGTATAGTCATTTTCACAATATTGATTCTTCCAATCCAAGAACATGGTATATTTCTCCATCTGTTTATGTCATCTTTGATTTCTTTCATCAGTGTTTTATAGTTTTCTGAGTACAAGTCTTTCACCTCCTTAGGCAGGTTTATTCCTTAGGTATTTTATTCTTTTTGTTGCAGTGATAAATGGGAGTGTTTCCTTAATTTCTCTTTCTGATTTTTCGTTGTTGGTGTATAGGAATGCCAGAGATTTCTGTGCATTAATTTTGTATCTTGCAACCTTACCAAATTCATTGATTAGTTCTAGTAGTTTTCTGGTGGCATCTTTAGGATTTTCTATGTATAGTATCATGTCATCTGCACACAGTGACAGTTTTACTTCTTCTTTTCCAATTTGTATTCCTTTTATTTCTTTTCTTCTCTCATTGCTGTGGCTAGGACTTCCAAAACTATGTTGAATATGAGTGGTGAGAGTGGACATCCTTGTCTTGTTCCTGATCTTAGTGCACATGCTTCCAGTTTTTCACCACTGAGCATGATGCTTGCTGTGGGTTTGTCATATGTGGCCTTTATTATGATGAGGTGAGTTCCCTCTACACCCGTTTTCTGGAGAATTTTTAACGTAAATGGGTGTTGAATTTTGTCAAAAGCTTTTTCTGCATCTATTGAGATGATCATATGGTTTTTTTTCTTCAGTTTATTCATATGGTGTATCACATTGATTTGCGTATATTGAAGAATCCTTGCATCCCTGGGATAAACTCCACTTGATCATGGTGTATGATCCTTTTAATGTGCTGTTGGATTCTGTTTGCTAGGATTTTGTTGAGGATTTTTGCATCTATGTTCATCAGTGATATTGGTCTATAATTTTCTTTTTTTGTGATATCTTTTTCTGGTTTTAGTATCAAGGTGACGATGGCTTTGTAGAATGAATTTGGGAGTGTTCCTCCCTCTGCAATTTTTTGGAAGAGTTAGAGAAGGATGGGTGTTAGCTCTTCTCTAAATGTTTGATAGAATTCACCTGTGAAGCCATCTGGTCCTGGACTTTTGTTTGTTGAAAGATTTTAAATTCTGGTTTCAATTTCATTACTTGTGATAGGACTGCTTATATTTTCTAATTCTTCCTGGTTCAGTCTTAGAAAATTGTACCTTTCCAAGAATTTGTCCATTTCTTCGTGCTTGTCCAATTTTTTGGCATATGGTTGTTGTAGTAGTCTCTTATCATCCTTTGTATTTCTGCAGTGTCACTTGTGATTTCTCCCTTTTCATTTCTAATTTTATTGATTTGCGTCCGCTCCCTTTTTTTCTTTCTTTTTTTTTTTTTTTTTTTTTTTTGGCAGTACACGGGCCTCTCACTATTGTGGCCTCTCCTGCTGCGGAGCACAGGCTCCGGACACGCAGGCTCAGCGGCCATGGCTCACAGGCCCAGCCGCTCTGCAGCATGTGGGATCTTCCCAGACTGGGGCACGAACTCGTGTCCCCTGCATCGGCAGGCAGACTCTCAACCACTGCTCCACCAGGGAAGCCCTCCCTTTTTTTCTTGTTGAGTCTGACTAAGGATTTATCAATTTTGTTTATCTTCTCAAAGAACCAGCTTTTAGTTTTATTGATTTTTGCTATTGTTTTCTTCATTTCTATTTCATTTATTTCTGCTCTGATCTTTATGATTTCTTTCCTTCTACTGACTTTGGGTTTTCTTTGTTCTTCTTTCTCTAGTTGTTTTAAGTGTAGGGTTATATTGTTTATTTGAGATTTTTCTTGTTTCTTGAGGTGAGATTGAATTGCTGTAAACTTCCCTCTTAGAACTGCTTTTGCTGCAACCCATAGGTTTTGGGTCATCATGTTTTCATTGTCATTTTTTTCTTTGTATTTTTTAATTTCTTCTTTGATTTCTTCAGCGATCTCTTGGTTATTTAGTAGCACAGTGTTTAGCCTCCAGTGTATTTTACACTTTTTTTCCTATAATTGATTTCCAGTCTCAGAGCGTTGTGGTCAGAAAAGATGCTTGATATGATTTCAATTTTCTTAAATTTTTCGAGGCTTGATTTGTGACCCAAGATGTGATCTGTCCTGGAGAATGTTCCGTGTATACCTGAGAAGAAAGTGTATTCTGCCACTTTTGGGTGGAATGTTCTATAAATATCAATTAGATCTATCTAGTCTGTTGTGTCATTTAAAGCTTGTGTTTCCTTATTTATTTTCTGTTTGGATGATCTGTCCATTGGTGTAAGTGAGGTGTTAGAAAGTCTTCTACTATTATTGTGTTACTGTCAATTTCTCCTTTCATGGTTGTTAGCATTTGCCTTATGTATTGAGGTGCTCCTCTGCTGGGTGCATAAACATTTTTAATTGTTATATCTTCTTCTTGGATTGATCCTTTGATCATTATGTAGTGTCCCTCCTTATCTCTTGTAACAGTCTTTATTTTAAACTCTATTTTATCTGATACGAGTATTGCACTCCAACTTTCTTTTGATTTCCATTTGCATGGAATATCTTTTTCCATCCCTTCACTTTCAGTCTGTATGTGTCCCTAGGTCTGAAGTGGGTCTCTTGTAGACAGCATATATATGGGTCTTGTTTTTGTATGCATTCAGCCAGTCTCTGTCTTTTGGTTGGGGCATTTAATGCATTTACATTCAAGGTTATTATCAATAGGTGTGTTTCTATTATCATTTTCTTTCTTTCTTTCTTTCTTTCTTTATTTTTTTGAAAATATATAATTTTAATGTCCTCCAAATGTCACACCCATTTTCTTAATTGTTTTGGGTTTGTTTGTTTGTTTTTAACATCTTTACTGGAGTATAATTGCTTTACAGTGGTGTGTTAGTTGGGTTTGTTTTTGTGTGTCTTTTTCTTCTCTTGTGTTTCCCACTTAGAGAAGTTTCTTTAGCATTTGTTGTAAAGCTGGTTTGGTGGTGCTGAATTCTCTTAGTTTTTGTTTGTCTGAAATGCTTTTTGACTTCTCCATCGAATCTGAATGAGATCCTTGCTGGGTAGAGTAATCTTTGTTTTAGGTTTTTCTCTTTCATCACTTTAAGTATATCCTGCCACTCCCTTCTGGCCTGCAGTTTCTGCTGAAAAATCAGCTGATAACCTTATGGGGATTCCTTTGCATGTTATTTTTTGTTTTCCCCTTGCTGCTTTTAATATTTTTTCTTTGAACTTAGTTTTTGTTAGTTTGATTAATATGTGTTTTGGTGTGTTTTTCCTAGGGTTTATCCTGTATGGACTCTCTGTGCTTCCTGGACTTGGGTGACTATTTCCTTTCCCATGTTAGGGAAGTTTTCCATTATCTCTTCAAGTATTTTCTCAGACCCCTTCTTTTTCTCTTCTTTTTCTGGGACCCCTATAATTCGAATGTTGGTGCATTTAGTGTTATCCCAGACATCTCTGAGATTGTCTTCAGTTCTTTTCATTCTTTTTTCTTTTTTCTGCTCCTCGGCAGTTATTTCCACCATTTTGTCTTCCAGCTCACTTATTCCTTCTTTTGCCTCAGTTATTCTGTTAGTGATTCCTTCTAGTGTATTTTTCATTTCATTTATTGTGTTGTTCATCTCTGTTTGTTTGTTCTTTAGTTCTTCTAGATCTTTGTTAAACATTTCTTGTATTTTCTCAATCCGTGCTTCCATTCTGTATCCGAGATTCTGGATCATCTTTACTATCATTACTCTGAATTCTTTTTCAGATAGATTGCCTATTTCCTCTTCATTTATTTGGTCTTGTAGGGTTTTTTTTACCTTCCTCCTTCATCTGTGACATATTTTTTTGCTCTCTCTCTCTTTTTTTTTAAATGAGTGGTATTGTGTTCCAGTTTTCCTGGTTGTTTGGCCTGAGGCTTCCAACACTGGAGTTTGTAGGCTCTTGGGTAGAGCTGGGTCTTGGTGCTGAGATGAGGACCTCTGTGAGACCTCACTCTGATGAATATTCCCTGGGGTCTGAGGTTCTCTATTAGTCCAGTGGTTCAGATTCGGAGCTCCCACCGCAGGAACTTCTGCCCAACCCTGTGCTCACAAATCAAGATCCCACAAGCTGTGTGGGGTGGCAAAGAAAAGAGAACAATAACAAAGTAAAAAATAAAATTAGACTAGGAAACTAATAGATATATTAGAAAGAATGTAAAAATAAAAATATAGATGAATCAACAACCAGAAGGTACGTCAGTACCACAATAGTAAAAAAGAGGAGGAGGGAGAAGAAAAAAGAAAAAAAAAAGGAGCAGGGGGAAGGCCTTGGCTATGGAGAGCAGGGCCTAAGCAAGGGTGAGGTTTGGGCGGTGGGTGGGGCCAATGCTCAGCACCCACAGGGCTCGAAAAGGCCCTGGGGGCTGTGGAGGGGGGTGGGGCTTAGGCTCAAGGAACAGAAGGGGCCCAGGCATGCCCCCCACCCCTGGTCTCAGAGGATGGGGGACCTCACCTGGGAGCGCAGCAGGCTTCCTGGGCTTGAGTGGGTGGGGCAAACGCCCTCCTCTCCTCTCCTGCTCCTCCGGTCTGGGGTCTGGGAGGGCCCCTCCCACCTGCCAATCCTGATCTCCCTGTCCTTCCTCCTATACCCCCAGGACCAATGCGGGGTGGGCCTTGGAGGGCAGGGAACTGGTCTGGGAGCTCAGTAGGCTCCCTGGGCCCGAGTGGGCGGGGAAAACACCCTCTGCTTCTCTCCCCCTCCTCCTCGGTGGCCCCTCCCACCTGCCACTCCTGATCTCCCCAGCTGCCCTCCTGTGCCCTCAGAACCCATGTGGCCTGGATGGGGCTTTGTTGGGGGGAACTGGTTTGGGAGCTCAGGAGCCTCCCCGACACCAGTGGGCCAGGCGATCACCCTCTGCTCCTCTCCCACTCTTCCCGGAGAGTCCCTCCCACCTCCCTCTCCTGATCTCCCCAGCCTCAGGGGTGCCGATCCTGTCTGCCCTCCATTTCTCCTCCCCCCTGGGTTCCCCTACATCCTACCGGTTCACTCTGGGGTTCCTCCCATCTCTTTGGGGTCAGAGTCCCCCACCAGCAGCTGGCAGGTGCCCTAGCTGTGGGGAGACGCTAACTCTGCGTCTTCCCACACTGTCATCTTAAAGGAGTTCCACATTTTCTATTCTGCTGTTGCTAGACAGTTTTAGAGCACATGAATAGTACTGTTATGGACATTTTTTTCTTGTGTGGGTCTTTTATAGTGCATATCTACTGAACTTTAAACTTCTGGGCATGGACTTGCTGGGTTATAGTATATGTATGTTCAGCTTTAGTTAAAAAGGTCATGATGGAGATGTGTAGATTTGGAATTTCCCAGTGCTCCACATCCATGTCCACACTTGGTATTGTCCGTTTTAAAAGTTTTAGTTGTTCTGTAGTATGTATAGTACTATCTCGTGTTTTTATTTGCACTTGTTTGATGTCCATTGACTACTAAGCACCTTTTATACATTCATTGGACATTTGAATAGCCTCTCTGTAAAATGCCCATTCAAGCTTTTATCTCTTTTTTTAAAATAAATTTATTTATTTATTTATTTATATTTGGCTGCATTGGGTCTTTTTGCTGTGCGCAAGTTTTCTCTAGTTGCAGTGAGCGGGGGCTGCTCTTCGTTGTGGTGCGCGGGCCTCTCATTGCTGTGGCTTTTCTTGCTATGGAGCACGGGCTCTAGGTGCACGGACTTCGCTAGTTGTGGCTCGCGGGCTCTAGAACACAGGCTCAGTAGTTGTGGCGCATGGGCTTAGTTGCTCTGCGTTATATGGAATCCTCCCAGACCAGGGCTTGAACCTGTGTCCCCTGCATTGGCAGGTGGATTCTTAACCACTACGACACCAGGGAAGTCCCTCAAGCTTTTTTCTTATTTAAAAATTATCTTGGGCTTCCCTGGTGGCGCAGTGGTTGAGAGTCTGCCCGCCGATGCAGGGGACACGGGTTCGTGCCCCAGTCTGGGAAGATCCCACATGCCGTGGAGTTTTCTGTCTGTAGATAATATTCTAATATTATCTGTCCTCTGTGTTCATTTACTTGCATTTCTCTGCCCTGTTTTATGTATTTTTTTTTCTTTTTTTTTCTTTAAGGTATAGCACACCGAGATGACGATAATATTTTAAAATTTATTTTCTGTAACTTTCTAGCATACACCAGCATTTTGTTAGTTCCTTTGGTCTCTAAGGCATATATATATATTTTAAATAAATTTACTTACTGATTGATTGAGTTTTGGCTGTGTTGGGTCTTCATTGCTGTGCATGGGCTTTCTCTAGTTGGGGCAAGCGGGGTGCAACTCTTCATTGCAGTGCACTGGCTTCTCATTTCAGTGGCTTCTCTTGTTGTGGAGCATGCGCTCTATGCACATGGGCTTCAGTAGTTGTGGCACACAGGCTTAGTTGCTTCTTGGCATGTGGGATCTTCCCGGACCAGGGCTTGGGCCCGTGTCCCCTGCATTGGCATGTGGATTCTTAACCACTGCACCACCAGGGAGGTCCCTCTAAGGCATGTTTAACTAATACATGTAGTAACTTTTGGATCTTTTCTAGCTTTATAGTTTTTTTTCTGACAAATATAGCTATAGCTTGAATTAGTATCCAAAAAATCCTGCTGTTTACATATCCACTCACATCTCCCCTTTTCCCCAACGTTAACAAAATAGAGATTGGATTGCTCTTCAGTTTTCTGTCTGTACAGAAATCTTGGGAAGAATTCCTATAGTATCTTTCTTACCGGCTTGGCTTTTATTGCCCAATTAAGAAAATACTAGCTAATGCTAATTTTTATACCCTGTGAGATAGTTATTACCATTATTCTTTCCATTTTATAGTTGAAAACTCCAAGAGATTTAAGTAATTAGCCTGTGGCCCCACAGCCAGTGTATAAAGATCAGCCTAGGAGACAGAATGTCTTATGCAACAGTAAAGTACAATTATTTGTTATTTCTGCTAATTTTGGTACCTGCAGAAGGAAAAATTTCAAGCTTGGGACTGAAATGGATTTTTTAATTTATCAAACAACAACTGCTTTTAAAAATTGCTTAGTGGCTATTGTGGGCCCTTCCCTTCAGTCCCATTGATAGGCAGGTTCTATTATGCCATCTGTTACAGACCACGATTTATCTTGTTTGGGGCCTGAAAGAAACTGACTATACAGTTTGTCTTTTCTATATGAATTGCCTTTCAGTGTTGCTGTTTTGAAAGACTCCTGTTATCAGAATAAAAATGAACAGCTATATATATATTTTTTTACATTTTTCTTTAGGACCATCTGAATCTGATAATTTTTCTCATAACCTGAGAGGAGTAATTCCACGAAGTTTTGAATATTTGTTTTCCTTAATTGAACGTGAAAAAGAGAAGGTAAAACTTATTGTAAAATTAAAGCGATTCTATGAAATACCTAGTTTTGAGTAGCTAACTACTAATAATTAGCTCATGATACATGGAGGGGCATCATTGGTAGTCTACAGTGTGGATAGGCTAGAGTCATAAAAAAAATCTTTCAATTCTTAAGATTAAATTAAGGATTCTGAGTTTATTATTTTCTAAAAGTTTTTAGTCTGTAAAACATGCATCATCCATGAACCCACATTGAAAGAAAGCAGAATGTAGTGCTTCTTAGGCTCTCAGATTTTACAAGAGAGAAAGTGTAAAGAAAATCTTAACTGAGGAAAACAAATTCATTAAGCTCCATCACCTACCTGCGCCTAGGCTCACAGTTGACTGCAGCTGTCCCTACATCTTCATGACAGCCACTAGTAATGGGCCCATCTGTACCTCCTTTGCAGCACCTGCTACCACCTGACTATGCTCTCCTTCACACGTAGTGTGGCTCCATCATCCTAGCGATGTGGCCTTCCATTTTCCATTGGCTCCCAGATTGGGTCATTCTGTTGGTTGTGCGTCTTTAGCTTAGGGAATTCCAGGCTTAAGAGCCATTAGTGTTTTATGTTCTATTACCTATGTGCCAACGAGTCTGATATATAGCATTGGTTTACCCCTTACTCCTTTGCAGAAACTATGCCTGACCATTGCAGTTAGACACACATATTATGTGCCAGTGACGTAAGTTTAGTGACATGCATTTCTGTGGTTAAAAATCCTATAGCGAGGCTTTTTAAAGAAAACTTTTATTTGTTTATTTTTTTAAAGAGAGACTTTTAAAATACATTGTTTTCAGTCGTTTGAGGAATATAACACTTGATTCATATATAAGACAGGTGAAAATGGAATTGCTATTTTCATCACAAGGGAAAAAAATTATGTAACTATGTATGGCGATGGATGTTAACTAGACTTATTGTGATCATTTTGCAATATATACAAATATCAAATCATTATGTTATACGCCTGAAACTAGTATAATGCTGTATATCAATTATACCTCAATTAAACAAAAAATGGAATTGCCTATTTGGAATGCTCAAGTCCCACCTCCCTGTCTTTGTTCTGAGGCACTGTTGGGAACTTTAGGGCTCCTGGGACCACAGTTCGATGCTGCTTTAAAGTGTACTGATGTGCTGAAACTAGTAATCTGTATTTTAAAACTGACTTTTAAGTGTCCTGTATTGTGTAAAGGATAATGTTGTAGGAAATTTATATGTTGTGAAGATGAATGCTCATGAAAGGTAAGGATGAACTCATGAAAAGAATATAGCTAAACCAGGCTTCTCTCTTACAGGCTGGAGCTGGAAAGAGTTTTCTTTGTAAGTGTTCCTTTATTGAAATCTACAACGAGCAGATCTATGACCTCCTGGACTCTGCATCGGCTGGACTGTACTTAAGGGAGCATATTAAGAAGGGAGTCTTCGTTGTTGGTGCTGTGGAGCAGGTGGTGACCTCAGCTGCTGAAGCCTATCAGGTACCCTGCCTTGAGCAATTTGATTCGTAGGCAACATAGCGTGCTGTGACGAGCACCTTGATCTCAAAAAGAAGAAAGAGTTGAGTTACTAAAAATGTTTTGTGAAGCCATAACCAGAATGTTCATGAGAAGAAATGAAAGAAGGATATGACACTGTTTTATAAATTTCCCCTTAGTTAAAATAGAAGTTTGACCCCTGATTTTGTGTTATTTTGGTGGTGTTCATTCCGATCATAGACTCTTAAAAACAACCTTATATGTCACTGGGGGACAGTTTGTTAGTGACCATATCCCTTTAGTTGTTCCTCCTGGGAGCTGCCCTTTTGTTTTTTGGGTTTTTTTTAAAGGATATAGAGTTACAGTTTTATTTTATTATTATTTATTTATTTAATAAATTTATTTATTTATTTAATTTTGGCTGTATTGGGTCTTCGTTGCTGCACATGGGCTTTCTCTAGTTCTGGCGAGTGGGGCTACTCTGTTGCGGTGCGTGGGCTTCTCATTGCGGTGGCTTCTCGTTGCGGAGCAAGGGCTCTAGGCACACGGGCTTCAGTAGTTGTGGCATGCTGGCTTAGTAGTTGTGGCACACGGGCTCAGTAGCTGTGGCGCACGGTCTTAGCTGCTCCGCGGCATGTGGGATCTTCCCGGACCAGGGCTCGAACCTGTGTCCCCTGCATTGGCAGGCAGATTCTTAACTGCTGCGCCACCAGGGAAGCCCGGAGCTGCCCTTTTGAAGAGCTCCTGGGATCTCTGCCCTTCAAAGCAGCTGGCTCTGCTCTCTATTTTCTACCCTTGTTTATTACTTGTTAGGTGTCAAAAGGCAATCTCTTTTGGCCATTCAGCTAAGGACAAACAAATCTCTTCACAGGAATTTGCAAAATATTCTATTCACGTTTTTTTTTTTGAATTTTTGAATTTTTTTGAATTTATTTTTTTATACAGCAGGTTCTTACTAGTTATCCATTTTATACATATTAGTGTATATATGTCAATCCCAATCTCCCAATTTGTCACAACACACACACACACACACACACACACACACACACACACACACCCTGCCACTTCCCCCACCTTGGTATCCATACGTTTATTCTCTACATTTGTGTCTCTATTTCTGCCCTGCAAACTGGTTCATCTGTACCATTTTTCTAGGTTCCACATATATTCGTTAATATATAATATTTGTTTTTCTCTTTCTGACTTCACTCTGTATAACAGTCTCTAGATCGATCCACGTCTCTACAAATGACCCAATTTCATTCCTTTTTATGACTGCGTAATATTCCATTGTATACATGTGCCACATCTTTTTTATCTATTTGTCGATGGGCATTTAGGTTGCTTCCGTGACCTGGCTATTGTAGATAGTGCTGCAATGAACATTGGGGTGCATGTGTCTTTTTGAATTATGGTTTTCTCTGGGTATATGCCCAGTAGTGGGATTGCTGGGTCATATGGTAATTCTATTTTTAGTTTTTTAAGGAACCTCCATACTGTTCTCCATAGTGGCTGTATCAATTTACATTCCCACCAACAGTGCAAGAGGGTTCCCTTTTCTCCACATCCTCTCCAGCATTTATTGTTCGTAGATTTTCTGATGATGCCCATTGTAACTGGTATGAGGTGATAACTCATTGTAGTTTTGTTTTGCATTTCTCTAATAATTAGTGATGTTGAGCAGGTTCTCATGTACTTCTTGGCCATCTGTATGTCTTCTTTGGAGAAATGTCTGTTTAGGTCTTCTGCCCATTTTTGGATTGAGTTGTTTGTTTTTTTAATATTGAGCTGCATGAGCTGTTTATATATTTTGGAGATTAATCCTTTGTCCATTGATTCGTTTGCAAATATTTTCTCCCATTCTGAGGGTTCTCTTTTCGTCTTACTTGTAGTTTCCTTTGCTTTGCAAAAGCTTTTAAGTTTCATTAGGTCCCATTTGTTTATTTTTGTTTTTATTTCCGTTACTCCAGGAGGTGGATCAAAAAAGATCTTTCTGTGATTTATGTCAAAGAGTGTTCTTCCTATATTTTCTTCTAAGAGTTTTATAGTGTCCAGTCTTACATTTAGGTCTCTAATCCATTTTGAGTTTATTTTTATGTATGGTGTTAGGGAGTGTTCTAATTTCATTCTTTTACACGTAGCTGTCCAGTTTTCCCAGCACCACTTATTGAAGACACTGTCTTTTTTTTTTTTTTTTTGTGGTATGTGGGCCTCTCACTGTTGTGGCCTCTCCCATTGCGGAGCACAGGCTCCGGACGTGCAGGCTAAGCGGCCGTGGCTCACGGGCCCAGCCACTCTGCGGCACGTGGAATCTTCCCGGACTGGGGCACGAACCCGTGTCCCCTGCATCGGCAGGTGGACTCCCAACCACTGTGCCACCAGGGAAGCCCTGAAGAGACTGTCTTTTCTCTATTGTATATCCTTGCCTCTTTTGTCATAGATTAGTTGACCATAGGTGTGTGGGTTTATCTCTGGGCTTTCTGTCTTGTTCCATTTATCTATATTTCTGTTTTTGTGCCAGTACCGTATTGTCTTGATTAGCTTTGTAGTATAATCTGAAGTCAGGGAGTCTGATTCCTCCAGCTCCAATTTTTTCCCTCAAGACTGCTTTGGCTCTTCGGGATCTTTTGTGTCTCCATACAAATTTTAAGATTTTTTGTTCTAGTTCTGTAAAAAATACCATTGGTAATTTGGTAGGGATTTCATTCAGTCTGTAGATTGCTTTGGGCAGTATAGTCATTTTCACAGTATTGATTCTTCCAATCCAAAAACATGGTATATCTCTCCATCTGTTGGTATCATCTTTAATTTCTTTCATCAGTGTGTTATAGTTTTCTGCATACAAGTCTTTTGTCTCCCTAGGTAGGTTTATTCCTAGGTATTTTATTCTTTTTGTTGCAGTGGTAAATGGAAGTGTTTCCTTAATTTCTCTTTCAGATTTTTCACCATTAGTGTATAGGAATGCAAGAGATTTCTGTGCATTAATTTTGTATCCTGCAACTTTAACAAATTCATTGATTAGCTCTAGTAGTTTTCTGGTGGCATCTTTAGGATTCTCTATGTATAGTAACATGTCATCTGCAAGCAGTGACAGTTTCACTTCTTTTCCAATTTGTATTCCTTTTATTTCTTTTTCTTCTCTGATTGCCGTGGCTAAGAATTCCAAAACTATGTTGAATAATAGTGGTGAGAGTGGACATCCTTGTCTCTTTCCTGATCTTAGAGGAAATGCTTGCAGTTTTTCACCATTGAGAATGATGTTTGCTGTGGGTTTTTCATATATGGCCTTTATTATGTTGAGGTAGGTTCCCTCTATGCCCACTTTCTGGAAAGTTTTTTTTTATCATAAATGGGTGTTGAATTTTGTTGAAAGCTTTTTCTGCATCTATTGAGATGATCATGTGGTTTTTATTCTTCAATTTGTTAATATGGTGTATCACATTGATTGATTTGCATATATTGAAGAATCCTTGCATCTCTGGGATGAATCCCACTTGATCATGGTGTATGATCCTTTTAATGTGTTGTTGGATTCTGTTTGCTAGTATTTTGTTGAGGATTTTTGCATCTATATTCATCAGTGATATTGGTCTGTAATTTTCTTTTTTTGTAGTATCTTTGTCTGGTTTTGGTATCAGGGTGATGGTGGCCTCATAGAATGAGTTTGGGAGTGTTCCTTCCTCTGCAATTTTTTGGAAGAGTTTGAGAAGGATGGGTGTTAGCTCTTCTCTAAATGTTTGATAGAATTCACCTGTGAAGCCATCTGGTCCTGGACTTTTGTTTGTTGGAAGATTTTTAATCACAGTTTCAATTTCATTGCTTGTAAATGGGTTTGTTCATATTTTCTCTTTCTTCCTCTATTCACATTGTATGGATTCTAACCTGGCCAGTTGATTTTAAACAGTTTTTTTGTATATAATATTTGTTGCATATACAATATTGCCACATGCATATAACTTACTAAGCATAATGTTAAAATGAACTTGCAGGACCCCATTAGTCAATTTAAACTTAAATATCACCAATATTATCATTCTACCTGTGTGCTTCTTTCTATCTCATATCCCTGGTTCCTCCCTAAACATAAGCACTGTGCTGAATGTCATTATTATTTTCTTCTACTTTTAAATCACATATGTATGTATTTCTTAAAATGTTAGTATTGCCTGTTTCTGAGTTTTAAAAAGAGGTATGTATATTGCCTTCTATAACTTTTTAAAAGTCAACACAGTGTATGAAATTCATCTGTGTTGCCTTTTTTTCACTGCTGTGTAATCCATTATATGAATATTTATAAATAAATAAATATACATGTATCAGGGTTCATTAATTTATTCTTCCATCTTCAGCAAATCTTTTTCAAACATCTTAAACTGTGACTCTCATAGTAAGAGATAGGTTTTACTTGTGATCCGGTGTATGTATATATGCATATTCAAAAAATAATGTTGAGATTTTGATTGGAATTGCATTGCAGTTAGAGACCAGTTTGGAGGGATTGACATCTTTACAATAGAGTTCATACATGAACATGGTATGTCTCTTCATTTAATTGGGTCTTTAATGTCTTACAATAATTTTCACCATAAAAGTCTTACCTATTTTTTGTTACCTTTATTCTAATATACCTTATATTTTTTATTGCTCTGGTGGGGGATAACTTCTTTTTAAAATTACATGTTGTCAGGCTTCCCTGATGGCACAGTGGTTGAGAGTCCGCCTGCCGATGCAGGGGACATGGGTTTGTGCCCTGGTCCGGGAGGATCCCACATGCCGCGGGGCAGCTGGACCCATGGGCCATGGCTGCTGGGCCTGTGCGTCCGGAGCCTGTGGTCCGCGGCAGGAGAGGCCGTAGCGGTACTGCAAAAAAAATAAATAAATAAAAAATTACATGTTGTCTGTTATGTATATAAATGCAGGTTTTTTAATAGAATGCTTTTATGATCAGCCACCCTGTAAACTATCTTATAAAATCAAGGATGTGTGTTAAATTTTGTCAGATGCTCTTTCTACCTCTACTGAGATGATCACGTGGTTTTTCTCATTTAACATGTTAACATGATAAAATATTGGATTAGGTTTGTCAGTATTTTGTTTATCATTTTTCATCAGGGCTTAAGATTGAGATAAACTTGTGTTTTTCCTTTTTCCTACTTTCCTTGTCTTGCTTTATTACCACCTTTATGTGTTTTCTGGAAATACGTGTGATTAGAATGACCTGTTCTTAAAAAGCATGTAGCACTCATCCCCCAAAACATCTGAGCCTTGTGTTTAGTTAGATTGATTATTTGTTTATTTATTTGGTAAGAAGATTTTTAACAACAAATAAAAATTCTTCAATAGACCTATGTAGGCATTTTGGGTCAGAAGTCTTGATAGGTTGCGTGTTCCTAGAAAAATTTTAGTTTCCTATAGGTTTTCAAATATATTGGCGTAAAGCTGTTCCTAGTATTCTCATTTTAAAAATCTTTGCTGTAACTACAATTTTGTTCTCTTTTTGAATAGTTGTGATGGTTTATATGCCCTTACTCTTTAATGTTTTATTTTTACTCTCTTTGGGTTTATCCTACTGTCCTTCCGACTTCTTAAGCTCGATGCTTAGCTCATTTTGGCCTTTCTTTTGTATTTAATGCTATAAATTTACTTAATATTAAAGTTTACACAAGTTTTAATATCTTAACTGTCATATAGATCTAAGTATTATTCCGTTATAATTTCTTTTTTGACCCATGATTTACTTAGAAATGTGATTTTGAATTCCCCAATTTATGGGAAATTTAAATTTATTTTTTATGTTGATTGTTAATTGCATTGGGATCAGAGAATGTGGTCTTGTGTGATTCCTAGTCTTTGAGATTTATTGAGAAATTATTTATAGCTTAATACAATGGCCAACTTTTATAAGGGTGTGCTTGAGAAGAATGTACATCCTTGGATATAGGGTTTTATATTTTTACTAATATTTTTTTTCTGTATAATCTATCAATACTTGAGATATATTAATCTCCAACTAAAGTGTTGGTTTTGTCTTGACTTTTTTCTATATACGTAAATATATATGTATACATATAGAGATAGACTTTTATTAGGGGCATATGCAAGTAGTAGAATTAATATATCTTCCTTTGATTTGAATTCGTAGTTCTGTATTTATATTAACACAGTTTTCTTTTTTTGTTGTTGTTGTTGTTTTTGTTTTTGCAGTACGCGGGCCTCTCACTGTTGTGGCCTCTCCCGCTGCGGAGCACAGGCTCCAGACGCGCAGGCTCAGCGGCCATGGCCCGCGGGCCCAGCCGCTTCGCGGCATGTGGGATCCTCCCGGACCGGGGCACAAACCCGTGTCCCCTGCATCGGCATGCGGACTCCCAACCACTGCGCCACCAGGGAAGCCCTATTTTTTTTTTTTTTATTTATTTTTTATTTTTTATTTTTTTGGCTGCGTTGGGTCTTTATTGCTTTGTGCGGGCTTTCTCTAGTTGTGGAGAACGGAAGCTACTCTTCGTTGCGGTGTGCAGGCTTCTCGTTGCAGTGGCTTCGCTTGTTGTTGAGCATGGGCTCAAGGCACACGGGCTCAGTAGTTGTGGCATGGAGGCTCTAGAGCGCAGGCTCAGTAGTTGTGGCACATGGGCTTAGTTGTTCCGTGGCACGTGGGATCTTCCCAGACCAGGGCTTGAACCCCTGTCCCCTGCATTGGCAGGCAGATTCTTTTTTTTTGTTTACGGTACGCGGACCTCTCACTGCTGTGGCCTCTCCCGCTGCGGAGCACAGGCTCTGGACGCGCAGGCCTAGCGGCCATGGCTCACGGGCCCAGACGCTCCGCGGTATGCGGGACCATCCCGGACCGGGGCATGAACCCGCGCCCCCAGCATCGGCAGGTGGACCCCCAACCACTGCGCCACGAGGGAAGCCAGCAGTCGGATTCTTATCCACTCCCACCACCAGAGAAGTCCCTAGTTTTCTATTATTAACACAGTTTTCTATTAACATATTTTGCCTTAAAAATTTATTTTGTCTGATATTGACATACCATTCAGCATTCTTTTGATTAGTTATTTGCCCGGTATATATTTTCCCATCAGTCCTCTGTATTTTAATGTTTTAAGTTTTTCTACAAGAAAAACCACGTAGTTATATCTTGCTTTAAAAAAAAAAATTTTTTTTTTTGACAGCATCTTACCTAACTTTACATAAGTATGATTGTTGATATTGTTGGACTGGTTTCTACCATCTTTCTTAGTGTTTTGTGTTCTGTTTTATTCAGTACTCTTTCCCCTTTCTTCCTTCCTTTTAAAAAAAATATTTATTTATTTATTTGGCTGCGTCGGGTCTTAGTTGTAGTATGTAGGATCTTTAGTTGTTACATGTGAACCCTTAGTTGCAGCATGTGGGATCTAGTTCCCCAACCAGGGATTGGACCTGGGCCCCATGCATTGGGAGTGTGGAGTCTTCACCACTGGACCACCAGGGAAGTCCCTCTTGCTTCTTTTTAAGATGAGCAATTTTAGGTTAACAGCAAAAGTGAGGGGAATGTACAGTGATTTCTCATATATCCCGTGCTCCCCCAAATGCGTAGCCTTCCCCATTTTAAACATTCCCTACTAAGGTGGTTCAATTGATGAACTTACATTGACATATCGTAATCACCCAAAGCCCATAGTTGACATCAGAGTTCACTCTTGGGTTTCCTTTTTGGTTTTGATCCCGTATGCAGCACCATTTGTTTAAAAAAATTTTCTCATTTGGTTGCCTTTGCACCTTTAAAGAAAATCAGTTGACCGTACGTGTATGGGTTTATATCTGACTGTATTGTTTCATTGATCTATGTGTCTGAATCAGTTACCAATACACAACTGTCTTGATATTGATATTGTTGCTCGATACTAGGCAAACCTGAGGGTATCATAGGTTTGGCCCCCCACCACCACAATAAAGCAAATTTTGCAATAAAGTGAGTCACATGAATGTTTTGGTTTCTCAGTGCATATAAAAGCGCTCTTCCGTAGTTTATTAAGTGTGCAATAGCATTATGTCTAAAAAAACAATGTATATACCTTAATTTAAAACTGTTTTATTGTTAAAAAATGCTAACCATCCTCTGAGCCTTCAGTGAATCATAATCTTTTTGCTGCTGGAAGGTCTTTCCTCAGTGGTGATGGCTGCTGACTGATAGGGATGCTGGTTGCTGAAGGTAGGAATGGATGTTGCAATTTCTTAAAATAAGACAACAATGAAGCTTGCTGCATCAGGGGACTCTTACTGTCATGAATGATTTCTCTGCAGCTGTTTGGTACCATTTTACCCATAGTGGAACTTCTTTCAAAATTGGAGTCAGTCCTCTCAAACCTTGCCCCGCTTTATCAACTATGTTTTTATAATATTCTAAATCCTCTGTTGTCTTTTCAACAATCTTCACAGCATCTTCGCCAGGAGTAGATTCCATTTCAAGAAACCACTCTCTTTGCTCATCCATAAGAAGCAACCTCTCATCTGTTTTATCAGGAGATTGCAGCAGTTCAGTCACATCTTCAGGCTCCACTTCTAATTCTACTTCTCTTGCTATTCCTACCACATCTGTGTTATTTCCTCCACTGAAGTCTTGGACCCCTCCAAATCACCCATGAGGGTTGGAATCAGCTTCTTCCAAAGTCCTGTTAATGTTGATATTTTGTCCTCTTGCCATGAGTCGTGAATGTTCTTTATGGCATCTAGAGTGGTGAATCCTTTCTGGGAAGTTTTAGTTGACTTTCCTCAGATCCATGAGAGGAATCACTATACATGGCAGCTTTAGTCTTATCAAGTATATTTCTTTGATAATAAGATTGAAAGTCAGAATGACTCCTTGATCCATAGGCTGCAAAATGGATGTTGTATTAGCAGCCATGAAAACAACATTAACCTTGTTGTACATCTCCCCCAGGGCCCTTGGGTGACCAGGTGTATTGTCAATGAGCAATACTATTTTCAAAGGAATTTTTTTTTCTGAGCAATAGGTCTCAACAGTGACCTTAAAATATTCAGTAAACCATGTTGTAAACAGATGTGCTGTCATCCAGGCTTTGTTGTTCCAGTTATAGAGCATAGGCAGAGTAGATTTAGCATAATTCTTAAGGCTCTAGGAATTTTAGAATGGTATATGAGCATTGGCTTCAACTTAGTCACCAGCTACATTAGCCCCTAACAAGAGAGTCAGCCTTGCTTGACACAGGGTTGCCACAAACCTTCAATTTGTAAAAAACATAATATCTGCAAAGCACAATAAAATGAGTTAGGTCTGTATTGTTATTGCTGAGAAGTACGTCTTGAGATCAGGTAGAGTAAGTTCTCTAATTTCTTAACAATTAGTTTGGTTATTCTTTAGTCCTTTGCATTTTCATATACTCAGATTTAGTTTTAGTTTCTACAGAAAAGACTGCTGGGATTTTTGAGTGGAATTGGGTTGAATCTGTCGATCAATTTGGGGAGAATTAATATCTTAACAATATTGAGTCTTCCAATCCATGAGTATTCACCAAATAGTTTTGTGTTTTGCTTTTGATTTTTGTTTGTATTTGGCCTTTGCATAAGTATTTAAATAAGCAGACTTGTATTTGCTTTTTCACCTTATATTGCACAAATGATAGCATATTTTACACTTTTACACTTGCTTTTTAAAAATTTTTATTTATTTTTATTTTTATAAATTTATTTATTTTTGACTGTGTTGGGTCTTCGTTGCTGTGCGTGGGCTTTCTCTAGTTGAGGCGAGTAGGGGCTACTCTTCGTTGAGGTGCACAGCCTCCTCATTGCAGTGGCTTCTCTTGTTGCGGATCACGGGCTCTAGGCACGTGGGCTTCAGTAGTTATTGCACATGGGCTCAGGGTAGTTGTGGTTCACGGGCTCTAGAGTGCAGGCTCAGTAGTTGTGGCACACATGCTTAGTTGCTTCGTGGCATGTGGGATCTTCCCGGACCAGGGTTCAAATCCGTGTCCCTGTCATTGGCAGGCAGATTCTTAACCATGGCACCACCAGGGAAGCCCTGCACTTGCTTTTTTAAGCTAATAGTATTTTGAAATTTGTCCCATGTTTGAGGATCTCTCTCTCTTTCTCTTTGCAGCTGTATGAATGTATCATTATCTACTATTTAATATACAGTATTTAGTGTTGTGAAAAGGAAGCATGAACTACTAACCAAAAAAATAAAGATATAAACAATTTCATTTTTATGCTATGGCTGGTTAATAGAGAGGGTTATAACAGCTCCATTTATTGAGTGTATGTGCTAAGCCCTGTGCTAACTTCTTTTGTATACATTATTTCGTTTAATTTTTTATCTACTCTTTGAGATAAGCTACTAATTTCTTCATTTTATCCAATACATATTATGACCATGCCACTCAAGAATGTAGTTCTCAGACTATGGGTGTCACATAGGAAGTTGTTAGAAATGCAGGATCTCAGTCTCTATCTCACGTCTGCTGAGTCAGAATCTGAATTTTAACCAGATCCTAGCTGATTAGCATTCATATTACAGTTTGAGATGTTCTGCCCTGTGAGGTAGGTACCCATATTCCCATTTTACAAATATGGGACTGAGCCTTGAAAAGGTCAACTGGCCCCCAGACCACACAACTGGTAGATAGTGGAGCCAAGAGTTGAACTCATGTTCATCCTGTTCTAGGGTCTGAAGTCTGAACCTTCGTGTATCTGCTTGCCACAGGGAATAGGGAGGGAAAACAAATACTTTGTAGACCAAAAGAGCTAATAAAACTTTGGGCTTGAAGGTAATTTTAAGATTTATTTTATCTAACTTTCTCATAGTCTCGGTAAAGAAGAGGGTTCAGAGAGATTTTGCAATTTGCATTGAGTTAATACAAATAGAGAAATGGCAAAACCCATTCTAGATCCTATGCCTTCTGATTTCCTGCTTGTTTTCTTTCATGACATGGAGAAGAATCAAAGAAGGAAAGGGAAAGGAAAATAACTTGTGTGTATTTCTCTCACCACTCTTTGCAAATTTCCTACTGATGTTTGTGGCTGTTGTGACCACTTGGAAGTCGTGATAACGTATTTTCCTTTTGCCTAGGTGTTGTCTGGAGGGTGGAGAAACAGACGTGTAGCATCAACATCAATGAATAGAGAATCCTCTAGGTCTCATGCAGTCTTTACAATTACAATAGAGTCGATGGAGAAAAGCCATGAAACTGTGAACATACGGACCTCCCTTCTCAATCTGGTGGATTTAGCAGGATCTGAACGGCAAAAAGATACCCATGCAGAAGGGATGAGATTGAAGGTAAGAATGGAATTATGGTCTTCAATTCTTGACTGAATTATTACTAGAAGTCAATACCAAGCTAAGTGTTTTGAGGGCTACAAAGGGTTAAGAAACTGCTTTCATCCAAAAGGTATAGAAATTTTTGTTGTGGGGTAGGGACAGTAAACATGCATGGGATATGACAAGTGTCAGTAGCAAGAGTATTTGAATTCATGCCAAAAGGGGTGATATTATGAGTGGTAGCAGGGGTCAGAGGAAGAAGGGTGTGACATGGCCTGCTTGGGGGAAGCATGGCAAAGTAGTTCTTGATTTAAGGGTTAAGGACCTTGTTCTAGGCTAAGGTATTACCAGAAGTTCTTGCTAATATGTATTGCTAATGTGTATATGTATATGTATTGTAATATGTACTGTCAATAAAATGTGTGTGGTGACTTCCCTGGTGGTCCAGTGGTTAGGATTTCATGCTTCCAATGCAAGGGACACGGGTTCAATCCTTGGTCAGGGCACTAAGTTCCCACATGCCCTGCGGACAAAAAACAAAAAAAGGTTCTTACATTATAAAACAACTATACTCCAATAAAAATTAATTAAAAAATAAAATGCGTGTGGATTCTACAGTTTAGAATATATAAGGTCGGGGGTGAGGGAGAAGAGTCAGAAATGGTAGAGGAGAGGGTCTTGTTTGCCTTAAAAGTGAGGGCTTGAGCCGCTTGAGCTCTCAGGCAGTTTCAGTCTGTCTCACATTTGTGTTTCTATGGGGACATGAAGCAAAGAAAAATAGCATAAGTTCAAAATAGGACATATGCTGGGCCCATTCTAAATGCTTTATATATATTAGCTATTTAACTGTCCCAACAACTCTGGGAAGTGATCCTATTATCCTTTCTATTTTGAAGAAACTGGAGGAAATTTTTCAGGGGCACATGGCTAAGAGTCGCTGAGATTCAAATGGTAATCCAGCTCCACAGACAGGGCTCTCAACTGTGACCCTAAACCACCTTTCTAAACAGATAGTGGCAACTCCAAACTCATCACATCTTGCTTAATAATTTCTATTCCTCCTCTCTTTTTTTCTATTCTCCCACTTCTGCAGACCCAGTTATCGAAATATGCTCCCTACGGTAAAAATCCAGTGTAACACGTTTAACCCAAACATTTTTCTTTTCTCCTGAAACCAGTCTTTTAAAGGGGTTTTATTATACATTACATTTTAGAATTAGACCGAATGTTCTCTTGTAATATGTTCATTGGTGGCTTTGTGGGACATGGGAGTGGGTTATTAGTTACCATACCCTTATAACGTAGCAAACATTTTAACATAAAAGGATTGAAAAATATGCCTGTTAATGCACTGCAACTTTTTTTCCTCTTTTCTCTTCTAGATTTTATCCCTACCTATAGGTCAGTTCAAAACTATTACAATTATGAGGTGACATTGATATTTTTTTCCTTCACGTGATTTTTGTGTTTGTATTTGAATAGTACTAAAATTGCAGTGTGTGCTTTGAATAGGAAGAGGTTTGTGGACAGTTGAGGACATCTTTTTGCTGAGAAGTTAGTTACCTTAACTAATATTGTCCCTGTCTTGCCTTTCCATTCAAAATTGCCACCCTGCTAGGTATATTTTAATTCAAAATACTAAAAAGACATCAGTGCACCTCAATTTTTTGTTCTTTTTCCCCAACGCCCTAGGAAGCAGGTAACATAAACCGATCGTTGAGCTGCCTGGGCCAGGTGATTACTGCACTTGTCGATGTGGGTAATGGAAAACAGAGACACGTTTGCTACAGAGACTCCAAACTTACCTTCTTACTCCGGGTAAAGTAGATCATTGGGTTCCTGGGCGCCTGTTTTGGTTATGCTCGCTATGGTTGGTAGTCGGATAATCTCTCAGCCTTGGTGCTAATAGTATACATTTTCTTTGCTTAAAAAACATCTTGTGGTTTCTCCCCTGAAATTGTGTACCATTCATATCATTAAACAGGATTCCCTTGGAGGTAATGCCAAAACAGCCATAATTGCAAATGTTCATCCAGGATCTAGGTGTTTTGGGGAAACCCTATCAACGCTTAATTTTGCCCAAAGAGCCAAGCTGATTAAAAATAAGGTAAAATACTGAGTATGCTTAAGTAAATTAGAAAAATATTTAAGCTTGTAGTATCTCACTTTTGTGATTGCCCTCATATTAACATTAGCTTTTAGTTATTGTATTTCTCTGTTGTGAAAGCCTAACTCTAAGCAGGGTTTCTATTTTATCTTTCCGAGCCTTCTATATCGCTCGTGTAATTTGAGACTAGAATAGGTCTTGTGGTCTTTATTGTTTGGCTAGTTTTTTCTGAAGGGAAGGCAAAGTTTTTCTTTTGTAATTGGGCTGGAGACTAAATTTATTTACCTAAATCATGCTATCGGAGCTGGGTGCTGGGAGCAGGAGGATCCGCTATGAACGTAATTTGATGCTATTGACACAACTTTGTCTTTCAAGTTGTCTGTAACTCTAAGGATTCCTCATTTTTCTTTATATACAAGAAGTTTCCTTGATACTTGTGTACACCAGTGGTCAGAAAACTTCCTGTAAAGGGCCCAGGAGGTAAATAATTTCGGCTTCTTGGACCATATGGTCTCTGTCCCAACTACTCAGCTCTGCCTTTGTAGTGAGAAAGCAGCTGTAGATGATATGTAAACATATGGGCATGGCTGTGTTCAAGCAGCACTTCACCATCCCCTGGTGCAGACTGTCAAAAGACCAAGGAGTTCCCCACTTTCTTTGGAGAGGTTGGAGGGCTCTTTGGTTCTAGACAAAAGAATCAAAGGGCATAAATTGGCAAATTAATTTCCTCTCTCTTTCAAAGGAGAAAGTGGTCATTGTTACCTCCCAAAATAGACTCCCTGGTGATCTTATCATGGTAAAAGCAAAGAGGTCCATGTTGCCTCTTCCCTTGGGTAAAGGCAGAAGAGTATAGGTCTGGTTATTCATTCATTTTATTGGAGTATGAACCCCCTGTGGGATATTTATAATAGGAGGAGGAAAATCATTAGAGCTTCCTGACTCTATCTCTTGGGACTTACTAGAAGATTTTGGAGAGTGGAGAACTGCAGGGATAATTAGAATTATGATGTCACCGATGTGACAGTGATGTCACAGTGTATAGGAGTGCCTTTTAATGAGGCTGTCCATAAGAATCGGAAACAACTAGAAATGGCTTCTTAACACATGAAATAACAAAACCAGGAGCCTTATACTAGTCACTGCCAATGGTGAGTCCTCTGCTGCAGCCTACCAAGGGAAAGTGGCTCGGATGTCTGGAATTTGTTTAAGGGTGAACAGTCCTTCCCAGTGGGCAGACCCAGCTACAGACAGGAACATGGGGACCTTGGGGCTGTCAGAAGTTTCTCCCTCACTCTGGAGTATTGGGTGTTTGATTTGGTTGGTTCTCAGCTCTTGACTCTTGACTCTTGTTATCACCCTCTAGGTTTTGTGGGACTTTATGAACTTCTTAGAAGTCGTCTCAAATAAGACATTTCTTTAAAACAGCATTTAGTGTGATAATAAAACAGAAATGGAGTTGTCAAACCAACTCTCCCTTCCAGGGTACTGTTAGGAAATACAGGGTTGGATTTTTCTGGAGAGGTTGGTTTCTTCCAAGCCAGTGGAGCTCAGGTCAGCTCTGCAGTTCCTTACACCTCTTTAGTGAGTGAAGACAGGGGGAGGTGACACTCATGGAGGTGTTTGCTCTTCTTCACGGGGTGGGGTTATCTCAGGAAGAAGGCAGTGTTAGATGAATATATGTTGATCCCAGAGGTGACCCAGCCCAGCAGGGCCCAGGGCTAGTCAACAGAGCAGAGACCTAAGTGGGGGCTTGGGGAGGGGAGGGGGAAGAGTCTCTGGCTCTTGGTGTGAAGGCAGAGGGGAAGGAAGCTCCCTCCGCACTCCAGCGCACTGATTTTGGAGGCCTTTGGACTGTTTGTGAGATGCAAGTGCAGTTTTGTTTGGTATTCGTCACTCCAAATCATACAAACAAATATAAACACGAGACTGTATGACTCAGCATTCTTTTAATGCTTTTTAAAAAAATTCTTGAACAGGCAGTGGTAAATGAAGACACGCAAGGAAATGTGACCCAGCTCCAAGCTGAAGTGAAGAGACTCAAAGAGCAGCTGGCCCAGCTTACTGCAGGGCAGATACTACCAGAAAGCTTTCGGACCGGAGGTATGACGAGCGCAGTGTCCTCTAACCTGAGGAAATCCTGGTGTGGGTATTAGTATGAGAGCCCTCTGGTGACAGGCACAACACAGTAAGGCTACCCAGATTTCCCACAAGTGTCTGTTCCTGTTTATTTCACCTACATAGGAACATGGTACTTTGTAACCAGACACAGTTACCACAGGTACTGATTTCTGTGAGATGTGGTGGGAAGGGGGAATAGAAATAATTTTGAATAATTCATCCCTAATAAGTACTAAAAAGAGATACTAGTAAATTTCATTTAGATCCACTTCCAAGATTCTGTCATACATAATCTTTATATGTTTACTAAGTTGAATATGAGACTTACTTTTCTTCAAAGAATAGGTAATTTGTAGACTGGGTTAATTTGAAATTCATGATCTGGTGATGAGAGTCTGATTCTTTAAGACGAATTGAGAGCAGTCAATCAAAGGCTATTTTAGCGCATTGCTTAAAATTTGGGAGATAAAACATTTTTCCTCTTTTCTTTCTTACTGGACCCGTTACAGACAAAGATGAGACTGACTACATGAAGTATTTCCGAGAGGCAATGTTATTCTTTAAGAAATCTGAACAGGAAAAGAAGGTAGGAAACTGAATTATTAAAAGGGGATTCAAGATATTTTAGGCTTTCACTATGAGGAGGTTTTCCGAGTGAAATAAATGGCACAAGTAAATAAAAGAAAGACTGAAAAACCTAATTTTGCCTTTGAGATTAAATGTGAAGATAGTGTTTATTGCTTGTTTTGTGAAAATTTAGGGAAGCCCAGTTATTTTTTATGTTTAACCAAATTATGAATTTCTTAAGTCTTTGGTAGAAAAAGTTAGCCAATTGGAAGACCTCACCCTCAAAAAAGAAAAATTTATTCAATCTAATAAAATGATCGTGAAATTCCGAGAGGATCAAATAATGCGCCTGGAGAAGCTCCACAAGGAATCCCGGGGAAGTTTTCTGCCCGAGGAGCAGGATCGTTTGCTGTCGGAATTGAGGGATGAAATTCAAACTCTGCGAGAGCAAGTGAGTACATGACATTCGCAGTAACTGTAAAACTAAAAGAAGTTCAAGGCAAGTATGAATCAGTCACCAAATTGGTCAGCAAATTCTTGTAATTTAACGCAAGAGAAAGTGTTGTTTTGTTTGTTTGTTTTGTTTTGCGGTACGCGGGCTTCTCTGTCGTGGCTTCTCCTGTTGCGGAGCACAGGCTCCAGACACGCAGGCTCAGCGGCCATGGCTCACGGGCCCAGCCGCACCACAGCTTGTGGGATCTTCCCGGACCGGGGCACGAACCCATGTCCCCTGCATCGGCAGGCGGACTCTCAACCGCTGAGCCACCAGGGAAGCCCGAGAAAGTGTTTTAAATGAATTCAACTGACAGTATGATTGCATAATGTGACCCCCACACACACAATTTTCTAAACTAGTAAAACCTGAAGGGAGAAGGGAGGATGTGGTGGTGGTGTCTCTGCCCTGGCAGTTAGCCCTAGCAGGCCAAGCACCCTTCCTCCCAGTGGGCATCTGGGGTTATCGGAGCCAGTAGTCTCTTCACAGCTGAGCCCTTTGAAGTGTTGTTGTTTTTCCTTTTCCCTGAGAATCTGGATAGTGGACACGGGCACGTAATTAAAAAACAAGGATAATCTCTTACCAGAGGGGATATCTTTTGAGAGGTTTTTCTGCATTTTCCAACTAATATTGATAGATGTTTTTACTTTTATCCCTTTTGTGCACAGAAGACAGCATACACACTTTTCTGTACCTTGCCCTTTTCATTTAATGTGTCTTTGGGGGGCATTCCACCCTGGTCAGTAGAGAGTTTCCTAATTCTTTTCAGTGTGTTAATTCAAGCCGTCTACTTTGCAGGAAGAGCCTGCCACAATGTGCACCCTGTGCTTATCACCGTAGGTGCCTGGGTGAATATTTCAGGGGTAGACGCGGAAGTTTCGAGCTTCCAGACCCGAATGTAGAGTTCAGAGTTGTAGGATATGCATGTATTCAGTCTGATGGTAAAAGCTGAGGTGCTCCCCATCCCCGCAATGCCTGCGGTGTCCACAGTGCTTGCTGTTGGCTTTCGGAAAGACTTGTTCACTAAGGTCATGTTTGTAAATATGTAGGTCTCTAAATTCTTCCATGTGACAGGTAGAGCACCACCCCAGAGTTGCAAAATATGCTATGGAGAATCATTCCCTCAGGGAGGAGAACAGAAGACTGAGATTGTCACAGCCTGTGAAAAGAGCCCAAGAAATGGATGCCCAGAGCATCGCAATCCTGGAAAAAGCTTTCTTTGAAGTATCTGGCACAGAGAAAAATGACAAAAGTAAGACGTGATAGTTGTAAACATGCCTTCTAGGGGCGAGGGGACTGTTTAAAAGGGCATCGATATTGCCTTGCATTGAGGGTTTTCATTTTAGCTTCTAGACCTGGTGTACAAATTTCTTATACACATACTTACTCTTTATGAAGGCTAATAGATACCCATTAGCAAAGGAATACTCAGAATATCTCTGTCTTACAGATAAAAGATTGATTCAGATATTACTTCACATTTTTATTAAATGGAATTTTCCTATTTTAAGTATTTGAAATGAAAAGTACTTAACTAATGACAACATGAATGAATGTAGAGTTGAGATATTTATTCACTGACGAACATCTGTACAGTGTGAGAGATGTCAGAGTGATCAGACTCACGGTCCAGCCAGCACAGTGATTGGTCCTGATGTCATGGTTGCGGGTCATACTTGCCAGTGTACGTTCTGCTCCACATTAGTGCTGTAAGTTTACTGTTACTCTCTGAAAAGTGGTTTAGTTACTGATCTGATTTACACGCTTGGCAGCTATTGGTGTTAATGCTCTGGGATTTGGTAACAAAGTCTATGTTTGCTCCATTCTTAGAGTGAATATCTTCATGGTCTTTTATCACACTCTGTTTCAGCCTTTGTTTCTCTTTAGGTTGAAATTGAGATCGTTCTAATTTTTTTATACTGCAATGATAAAGGAAAAAAATATTTTTTTAATTTCCTTTTCCAAGCCTTCTTCCATTCTGTTATGAATTAACAAAAGAATAAAATTCACAGAATAGGGGTTGTAGAGAAACCACAGTTTTAGATGCAAAGTTAAAATCAGGTTTTCTGTATTAACTATTTTTTCCTACAATGCTCTGTATTTTGTAGGCCATTTTGCCCTCAGTAGTACCTTAACTTACTACCTTTGAAAGATACTAATGGTAATTTCTGGACCTCACCATCTTCTAAACATACATCATTCTCTAAACAATTTCTTTTTTAACAAGCAGTTTGGGGTATTTACTTCAACCTTTCTTCTTTTTTTTAAACATTTATTTTATTTATTTATTTTCCTTATTTTTTTTTGGCTGCGTCAGGTCTTTCTTGTGGCACATGGGTTCTTTGTTGAGGCATCTCTGTTGAAGCATGCAGGATCTTTTCGTTACAGTGTGCAGTCTGCTTGGGTTTCTGTCTAGCTGCGGCACATGGTCTTCTCTCTAGTTGTGGCACGCAGGTTTTCTCTTTAGTTGTGGTGCACAGACTTCAGGGCTCGTGGGCCCTGTAGTTGTGGCACGCGGGCTCCAGAGCACGTGGGCTCCTCTGTAGTTTGCAGCAGGCGGGCTCTCATTGAGGCGCAAGAACTCAATAGTTGTGGTGCACGGACTTAGTCCGTGGACTTGGTCCACGGCATGTGAGATCTTAGTTGCCCGGACAGGGCTCAAACCCACGTCCCCTGCATTGGAAAGCAGATTCTTTACCACTGGACCACCAGGGAAGTCCCTCTCTAAACATTTTTACGTTATTTCCCATACTGAAACTCAGTGGCACTCTTTTCAACAAATTCAGCCTTCTAAGCAATCCCTGAAAATTAATATATTCTACCTGGTAGTTCTTTCAGTTGGCTGCCATTGCTGTTTGTTTCTTTTGCTAAAAATTCATTGACCGTTGGCACTAATTCCTGCAAGATTCAATTGGTGATGTTTCTCTGTCCAGCAGTGTGGGTGTTATACTTCAGTCATTGTTTGCTCTTTTCACTTAATGGAAAAGGTGTTGGCTTAAATATGCCCCTTCATCCTGTGGCTTCACAGCTTCTCAAAAACAACTTCTGATACTCTTTGATGCACTGGGTTGTGTCTTACGTCTCCTCTTGAGTTACAGGCTCTTGTATTTTAGGGTCCACCTTCCAATGATTTCTCTTTTTTCCTCCTTGTGCTTCAAAATTGATACCTGGCAGAGAACTTAGAATATGTATTCTGTTATTTTTCTCTTTCAAAGACCAGGTTGTTTCCTTATTATCAGGTCAGCAAAGATTCTCTCCTAAAGCTCCGAAAGAGCCATGTTCGTTAGCAAACACTGAGAAGTTAAAAGCACAACTCCTGCAAGTTCAGACAGAGCTGAATAATTCAAAGCAAGAATATGAAGAATTCAAAGAACTAACTAGGTAAAGTATAAATACACATTCATGCTTACTATTTCTGATCTTTTAGTGTTGGTTTGTTTTGGTGTTAAGCATTGATTTAACTGAGCATTTACCTTAAATATTCTAATATAGCAGCTAACTTGTTTTGACATGAAGGAAAAGGGCTTGCATCTAGCTCTTTTTCTTTACTCATTTTTAAAAATTGAGGTACAGTTGACATAAACTTCTAGTTTTTAATAATATATTCAATGAACTAGATGATACAGATGTTTTAAGGGATATACCTATTGAGATGAGTATCTGTTAAAGTTACTTGTAAATTCTTTATCTGGCCAGCAAATTTAAATCACCACTGTTATGAATTAGATCAGGATTTTTAGAAATTACAGGTTTGTTAATATTCTTTTTTTTTTTGAGATTCAAGTTCTATGCAGTTATTTATTTTTTATTAAATTTTTCCTGTTAATATTCTCACTTGATATTCTTTGTAAAAGAAAACAAAGATAAACCACATTCATATTATAACTAAGATTAATCCTGTTCTAAAATATATAGACATGTTTGTTGTAAAAATAACATTACATATGGAATCACTGTGGATTGTTTGGGCTTTTGAATTGGAGCGCTACTATTTGCTAGTTGAATACCTTAAACAGTCATCAATCTCTGAGCTGTATTTTACCCAATTGGAAAATCCCAGTAATAATCTGAAAACATCTCTGATTTAAAGAGATAACTATAAAGTTTTGTGAGAATATAAACTGTAAAGTACTCTATAAATGTATGACATTACTTATTACCTGAAACACTCAATATTATAATATGTATTAGGAAAAGGCAGCTGGAATTAGAATCAGAGCTTCAGTCTTTGCAAAAAGCGAACCTTAATCTTGAAAACCTTTTGGAAGCAACAAAAGCCTGCAAGCGGCAAGAAGTTTCTCAGCTGAATAAAATTCATGCAGAAACACTTAAGGTAGGTAATCTGAAGCAATACTTCAACCTTAAGTCCGTGGTGTCTCATTTTGTTAATAATGGAGAGTCTGCACAGATCATCTCCAGATACAGATAGAATCCCTTGCTGACAGTTAACCCCAGGGTAATACTAGTCCTAAGGTTCTGATGTATACCCCGAGTGGCAGGGTCATGTAGGGAAGAATACAGCATTTGGAATCAGACCTGGGTTCAAATTCTAATCTGTCAGTAACCTTAGGCAGAGTTTCCTAACTTCTGAGCCTCATTTGTTGCCTCTGAATTGGAGACGAGGCCAACTTAATAACAGGGTTTTTAGAGCATTAAATGAGATAATAAAGTGCCTGGCACCTGATGGCTCTCAGTATATGGCAGTTGTTGCTATAATGTGTTGTGTGCTCAAAGCTTGCAGTGGAAGAATAGAAATCCTAAAGATAAAGACCACTAAAGAATCAAGGGTAACATGGGGGATAATAGAAGGAATTGTTCCCCTAAATAACCATAGCCCCCATGAAATAAGAAAACTGTGAACATCTGAGAATGAGGAGAGGGAAGGGGAATACATAAGGAAGGCAAAGGTTAAGAAGCTGATGCTGCTCATCCTGGTTATTTTAACTTTTGGACCAAATTCTCTGAAGGCTAAAAAAAACAACTTTCCTTATACATCTTAAAAATAATAGGTGTTTATCTCTAATGGTTATCTTTATCAGTGATGCTTTTTGTATCACTTAATAGGATACTGCTTTTCAAAGTAATTTTATTTGTTTGAATAGGTAATCACATGACTGGAATTTTTTTTTTTTCTTTGTGGTACGCGGGCCTCTCATTGTTGTGGCCTCTCCTGTTGTGGAGCACAGGCTCCGGACGCACAGGCTCAGAAGCCATGGCTCATGGGTCTAGCTGCTCCGTGGCATGTGGGATCTTCCCGAACCGGGGCACAAACCCGGGTCCCCTGCATCGGCAGGTGGACTCTCAACCACTGCGCCACCAAGGAAGCCCGGAATTTTTTTTTTAATATTATTTATTTGGTTGCACTGGGTCTTAGTTGCAGCAGGCAAGCTCCTTAGTTGCGGCTTGCTGGCTCCTTAGTTGCAGTACATGGGCTCCTTAATTGTGGCATGCAAACTTTTAGTTGCAGCATGGATGTGGGATCTAATTACCTGGCCAGGGATCAAACCCAGGCCCCCTGCATTGGGAGCGTAGAGTCTTAACCTCTGCACCACCAGAGAAGTCCCATGACTGGAATTTTTAAAGGTACCAAGTGACAAGTCTCATTCTGTCTGCTGTCCTTTCAGACAACCAAGACCCTCCTTGGAGGCAGACAATGTCAAGAAGTTTTTTTGTTTTTTCTTTCTTTTTCATATATATTTTTATTTTTCACAAACCGCATACACACACACATCATTCTACACCTCAATTTTTTGTTTAAACATAATGATATTTTAGAGTTTGTCCCATGTCTAAAGGGAGAAAAACAAACTTTCTTCTTTATTTATTTTTTGGCTGCGTTGGGTCTTTGTTGCTGTGCACGGGCTTTCTCTAGTTGCGGTGAGCGGGGGCTACTCTTTGTTGCAGTGCATGGGCTTCTCATTGTGGTGGCTTCTCTTGTTGTGGAGCACGGGCTCTAGGTGCGTGGGCTTCAGTAGTTGTAGCACGCGGGCTCAATAGTTCTGGCACACAGACTTAGTTGCTCCGCAGCATGTGGAATCTTCCCAGACCAGGGCTTGAACCCGTGTCCTCTGCATTGGCAGCCAGATTCTTAACCACTGCACCACCAGGGAAGTCCCTCTCTCCTTTTTGTTTTTGTTTGTTTTTTGTTTTGGCAGCTGCACAAGAATATACTGTATGGATATATCATGATTTCACTTGATATATATCAAGTTAAATACTATTATTTAACTTGAAAATACTATTTTCAAGTAAATACAAGAAAAATACTATTTTTTCTTATAAAGGTAGAATTTTTAAGATTGCTTTTTTAAAAAGGCGGCCTTTAAAATCTGTGCAGGAAATTATTTTAAAATACTTGCAGAATATCACCAAATGTTTCATAATTTGAATTTGTAGCCCCTTAGCAATAGAATTATAGAGCTTGAAGCACTGTGGCATTCTAGTCTACTTCTTTTTATAGCTGAGCAAACAGGATGAAGGGGATTAAAAGGTTTGCCAAGAGTAGCATAGCAATTCAGGTCTTGTTGTTGTTGTTCATTTTTAATTATGTGAGAACTTTATGGATACATTATCCTTGTTTAAAGAAAGTATACATATGTATACAAGTTTTGGTTAAAGTTCCTTTTGAGTACCACTGCCAATCTGGGTCTAATCTGGTCCTTCATTCCCCATCCCCATCCCCAGGGGTAATTTATTATCAATTTGGGAATCCTTTTTCTTAGCAATTTTGTACAGTAAATATACATAGTCTGAGAAGATATGTGGAGTTATTTCATAGAGTTGTTGTTGTTTTTTTTTTTTTGTCGTACTTTGTTTTTAAAAATAAATGGAATCATCCTACATATATTATTCTGCAATGGGCTTTTGTTAACTCAGGAATATGCCTTGTGTCTTTCCACATGAACTAGTACTTAGAACTCTACCTCATTTTAAACCCAGGCTTCTATGCTTTGGAAGAATTCCGTGGCTTATTTAGGTGGTTTCCAGTGCAGGCATTCTCCGGGGTGGGTTTTATGAAGGAGAAGTGGTAGTTTTAGGACGTTTCAGCATCCTGTTGAAGTGCCCTCCAAGTGGCTGCACCACATTCCTTCCCAGGAAGCCTGGGAGCACTCCTTCCATAGCACTGGTCCCAGAACTGGCATTGTTTGACAGTCTGATGGGTGAAAATGGTTTTAATTCTACTTTCCCTCATTTCTAGTGAGGTCAGACCACATCTTTTCCTATGTTCATTGCCATTGGTTGGAACACAGGAAAAGATGTTTGACCTATGAAAAAGTGCCTATTTTCCTACTAGTTATTTATCTTTTTCTTGTGATTTGTAGGCGTTTTATGTGTTAATCTTTTGTTTGTTATGTATACTGCCAGTATATTCTGCCATCATGTTCCTTGTCTTTCATCTTTGTATGTGATACTTTTGTTATACAGAAGTTTCAAAATTTTGATATAGCCAGGTTTATTGATCTTTTATCATTGCGACTTTCTTTTTTTGGCCGTGCCGAGTGGCTTGCTGGATCTTACTTCCCTGACCAGAGATTGAACCTGGGCCCCAGCAGTGAAAGTGCTAAGTCCTGACCACTGGCCTGCCAGGGAATTCCCCCTTTGTGACTTTTTAAATACATTTTTAAAGGCCTAAACAATCTCAAGAGCATCAGTATATTCTACTTTCTTTTACTACTTTTATTTTATTTTATTTTTTTGCTTTAAAATATGCTGTTTATTTTTTTCTCCAATTATAAAAATAATACATTATGCAAACAGGTAGTTTAGGAAACACAAAAATCCACCCAGGAAAACGACAACAAAAGCCCCTCCATTCCACCAGCCAGAGATAAGCGCTGCTGGTGTCTGTGACTAAGGCACATCTGAGGCCGTGCGCCCAGCCCCGGCCTCAGCAGAACTGAGGTGGGGCTGCAGGCCAGGAACAAACAGTGAGACACACGTAAGACAGCCGAGCAGGATAAAGCCGGAGTCTTGTCTTCCAATAACTAGAAGCTGTTTCTCCCTCCTTGGCACACGGTGAGGGCCAGTGTCCCAGGCCCCGCAGGGACCCCCCAAGCAGCTGCCAGGGGAGTACAGTTTACCCAGATGCTCTGGAATGATTTTAAAATCTGGAGCGGATTAATGGCTACTACCCCTGTGCTAATCTCACTCATGGCTTCCAGATCTGCTCCCTGGGCCAGAAGCGGGTGGGGAGAGGCCTCAGGCCGGGGTGCCCAAGGGGCCTGGACACGGGCTGTCATGTGCAGAGAAATGCCAGGGAGCCACGCATCTCAGGGGGGACTGGCCTGCCTGGACCTCACTGCATACAGACGATGCCTTTTAAGTCTGGGCAGAAGACAGAAGAACTCACAATAAAAGGAAGGCTGCAGTAAGGCTCCAAAGTTTCTGCACATAGAACGGTGACCATTTTTGATGCTGCAGAGCCCCACCCACCAGGGGACACAGGAAGAGCATGTCCCGGCTCCCTGAGGACAGGACTGGCCTCTCCTCTCAGCCAGACACCCACATCCATGGTCACAGGGGATACCCCAGGGCTCCCCGGGGCACAGCAGGGACTTGCGGGCAGGGACCCTGAGCCTGTGGGTGTGACCGCACGGTCCAGAGCGGGCACCAGGAGACAGGGGAGAGAGCCGGGTGCCGGGGTTGGAGTCCCAGCTCTACCGCCCGCTGCCCTTGGACCAGGCAGTCTGTTGGGCCTTGGTTTCCTCATCTATAAAATGGGAATAATGCCCACCTCATGGGCTCCTGAAGGGACTAAATAAAACATGAGAAGCAGGTCACAGCACTGGCACATCTCAAGGGTCAATAAATGTCACAGTACCCATCACTCCTTCCCATTAACCTGCTTCGTGTCAACCCTGTGGCTCTCACTTTTTTTGAAACTGTCCCTCTGAGCGCTGACCAAAGCCTGGGGGGTAAAGGGGAGGTTTATCCTATCCAGAGCCAACCCGAATCTAGATCCAGCCAGGCCTGCCAGGTGGCGAGAACCCGTGAGCCAGCGGCCTGGACCCTGGACCAGAGAAGAGCAGCCCTGTGAGGGCTCTGCCAGGGCCACGTTCAGACTGCAGAGCAGACAGGGCCCAACAAAGGATGGGCTTGTGTGGAGGGGCCCCGTGGGGGGCACTGAGGCTATGTAGGCAGACCTCAGGGGAAGGCACCAGCCAAGCTGGAACTCTCCCTGCAAAACTGAATCCCTCATCATTGTTTTGCCTTTAATCACATTTTTAAACCCTTAACATACAAACATCTGTTCCTTGATGTTTCGTCTTTGTTCCTCTGTCATCCTCAAAATGAAAGTCCAGAACTTTCTGCACTAATTTTAAAGTCGGGCTGAACGTTTAGTAATGAACAAGGCTGCTTAAATTTCCCTCTAATTTTGTCTAAGTCTTCGTGAAGTTTATCATAAGTAGGGTCATCATAAGGGGGTTTCTGAATCATCCCAATCAATGATTCTAAGACCTTCATCATTTTGCTGTCTTTCTCAATGGCGGAATCGTGCCGGAGACATCTCCAAGCAAAAGCAAAACCTTGGTAGCACCTGATCTCAGATCTGATTTTAGCTCCATGTAACGTGTTATACTGTCTTCCTTCAATCATACCCAAACTGCTTCCTTATTCATAGCCTTCCTGATACGCTTCCCTGTGAAACCTCTCATCCGCCATCACGATGGCATCGAACGTGTCCTGACTCCCGGCCGTGGCGGCAGCCGCCCTGCCCCCAACCCCCGCCCCTCGGACTCGGCCGCGCCGCTCCGCAGCCACAGACCCGCAGAGCCTCGGGCACGGACGCCTCTTTTACTACTTTTTTTTGTTGTTGCAGTGCGTGGGCCTCTCACTGTTGTGGCCTCTCCCGTTGCGGAGCACAGGCTCCGGACGCACAGACCCAGCGGCCATGTCTCACGGGCCCAGCCGCTCCGCGGCATGTGGCATCTTCCCGGACCGGGGCACGAACCCGTGTCCCCGGCATTGGCAGGCGCACTCTCAACCACTGCGCCACCAGGGAAGCCCCCTTTTACTACTTTTATAATTTTCTTTTTACACTGAGATTTTTAATGCGTCTATTTTATTTTTAAATGGCATGACATACAGGTTTACCTTTTTAAAAAAATAAACCATGTTTTATATATAGAATCTAAAAAAAAATGGTTCTGAAGAACCTAGGGAGGGGCAGGACAGGAATAAAGACGCAGAGGTAGAGAATGGACTTGAGGACACGGGGGGGGGAGGGTAAGCTGGGACGAAATGAGAGAGTGGCATGGACATATATATGCTACCAAGTGTAAAATAGCTAGTGGGAAGCAGCCGCATAGCACGGGGAGATAAGCTTTGTGACCACCTAGAGGGGTGGGATAGGGAGGGTAGGAGGGAGGGAGACGCAAGAGGAGGAGATATGGGGACATATGTATATGTACAGCTGATTCACTTTGTTATAAAGCAGAAACTAACACACCATTGTAAAGCAATTATACTCCAATAAAGATCTTTTTAAAAATAATAAAATAAAATAGACCATGTTTTTCTCATTAATTTGAACTTTCCACATATAAATTATTCTAATTCTGGACTTTTTATTTTCTTTCAGTGTTCTATTTGATTATACGTATGCTAATAATGCATTGTTTTAGTGACCATACACTTCCTAATTTCTTGTCTTTTTGTCTCTTGCACTTTTTTTTCTTGTATACAGTTTAGAGTCGACTTATCAAGTTTCATTTTTTAAAATCTTACAACAATTTTTGCTTGAGACTGCTTTGAACTGATAGGTTTGTTTCCACAAGGGCATTTCTATGCAGCCTCTCAAGGATACCTTTTCTTTTCTTTTTTTCTTAAATATTTGTTTATTTGGCTGCTCCAGGTCTTAGCTGCAGCATGTGGGATCTTTAGTTGTGGCGTGTGAACTCTTAGTTGTGGCATGTGGGATCTAGTTCTCTGACCAGGGATTGAACCTGGGCCCCATGCATTGGGAGCGCGGAGTCTTAGCCACTGGACCACCAGGGAAGTCCCAAGGATACCTTTTCTTTTCTCTTGATGAATAGAATTATAATTTTATCCTCTCTATTCACACAATTATAAATATGCTATTTTCATGTGTGCTAATGTTGTTTTCCTAATAATTTTTTGCTGCAGATCATAACGACACCAACCAAGGCTTATCAACTTTGGTCTCGATCAGTACCAAAACTAAGCCCTGAACTGGAGAGCTTTGGCTCTGCACACACTCAGAATTCTAGCACATTGGATAAGGATATCTTAAATGAGCCATTGCCACCTGAGATTAATGAACAAGCTTTTGAAGCCATTTCTGAAGAGCACAGAATGGTGCAGGTACCTTTTTAGTATTAAAATCGTATCTTTTTAAGGATAAGTGTGTAAAAATCCCTGGGTTAGAAATCAGCCTGCTCTTGTTCTTTTAACCTGCTTTGCAGTATTTAGCAAGTCAGTTTCCACTCTCCTTGAGCTTTGGTTTTCTCGTGTGTAAAAAGACCAGTTTGCTACTAGCTTCTAGTTCCAGAACTGGTTTACATGGCACAGTGTTGTATCTGCTAAAATACAGATACAGTTGAAAGAAACTTGTGATCAAATTTTAGATAGCTTTTGGTATATTTGAAATAACATGTGAAGTTTGTTTATCTCAGAATTCAGTGATTTGTTTTTTCTTTTAAGAAGTTTATCTACTGTCTAGTAAAACTTACAGGGAGCCACGTCACCCCAAATTCCAAAATTTTGCCCTTCCACGGGTATGGAGGCCTTTCTGGTGAAGTCACTTCATATAGGCCTGAAAAAGTTTCTTAGAAGTCTCAAGATGGTTCTACGATTTATTCTATGATTTTAATTTTTATCACTTCTTCCCTTTGTGTTTGAAATTATCCACTTTGATGGGCCACAGGTATAATTCTGAAACATGAGAAATCATTAGTGTAGTCTTTCGAAATGGTTTTCTGGCTCCAAACTGGCCTTTGATACCTTTGTCCATATGAGGTTTTGAGTTTTGTATTTTTAATGCAGAAGAAATTACGGAATGTTTAAGATGTCCATTAAAAGAATTTTTGACCACTGAAGTTCTTGTGTTGCAGGAACAAATGTGTGCCCTTCAAGTCAAGTTGGATGAAGAAGAGCATAAAAACCTAAAGCTTCAGCAGCACATTGACAAACTGGAACATCATTCTACTCAAATGCAGGAGGTGAGACCGTGAGCGTTGCCTCAGAAAATATATGAAACAGATCCTCAAAGTAAGAGCATCCCAGGAAGGAAATGACTCTATGAAGCCTTGGTCAAGGTTTATTTGAGTTGTATTCTCTATTTTGTTACTTCACCTACTATTTTGTTACTTCACCCACTATAATGAGACACACATCCCTAGTCTGAATTTAAGACTAGACTTTAAAAACAAACAAGATGATGATTTGGAGTGTGTCTTAGCATGCCAGTATTTTTTTTCCCAGTAAATTTATCTCTTTCCCAAAGCTTTTCTCATCGGAAAGAACTGATTGGACCGAACAGCAGCAAGGGTATCTCTCTCAGTTGAATGTCCTTGAAAAGCAGCTTCAAGACACTCAGACCAAGAATGACTGTGAGTCTGAACACTGGAAGCTTCCTAATCTGAATGCTGTAACTCAGTATCTTTTTACTCATATGGATAAAATGTTGTCCCTGTGTTTTTGCTTGGTTGTTTCTGTTTGTTTGTTTTAAATTAGACCAGATGAGTAATAGCAATATATTATAAAGGGTAATTTTTTCCAGGACTGCTCTCAAACAAATGATACAAATGTTTGCTTAAAGTTTTAATACTGCTTTGAAAACAAAGTGTCTTGAATTCATAAGATGAATGTTTTACTAGTGACAGAAAAGCATAAAATATATTTGTATGTATCCATAGATGTGGGAATATCATTTAATTCCCAGTTTTTTCAGTTTCTTCTTTCATCAGAGTATTTGCAATAGCTTATGATAAAGCTAAGGCAAAAAAGACAGCCGTTTCCTTTTCTTTGATCTAAAAAGTTATGTAATTTTAATTCCAGTTGGAGTTTCCTTAGAAGACCAGAGTGTTTAACCTGTTTTGGAAAGTTCTGGTGCATCTCCAAGGGTTTTCAATAAGTAAGATTAGGTCACTTAAAATACGTTAAATCTCTTGGCTTTTTTTCTTATTTGAAGAGTTTTGAGGCACATTCTGCAGGAGAACTGTAGAAAAATCAAATGACCTACATGTGAGGGACAGGTGTTAACTTTTTTTTTTTTTGGTAGAAATACACCAAAAACCATGAGCAAGGGAGAGGAAGAAAATAGAAATCTCAGTGCTCCTAGGTACCTCCCATTTAGTTGTTCACAATTTTTACACTTAAAATGGTCTCTTCAACTTGTTTTTGCTGATTGTGTGAAGGGTACCTATCAAATTTATTTGCCTCCTTTGTAAAAAATACATGTAAAGAAAAGTCTGTTAGGAGTTATTATGTGTTTGTTTATTTTAGTTTTGAAAAGTGAGGTACATGACCTGCGAGTAGTTCTTCATTCTGCAGACAAGGAGCTGTCTTCGGTGAAGCTGGAATATAGTTCATTCAGAGAGAGTCAGGAGAAAGAACTCAACAGCCTTTCTGAAAGACACATGCATGTACAGCTTCAACTAGATAATGTCAGGTAGAGTTGTTCTGTTATTGTTTCAAGTTGCCTGATCGGCCTGTAGCCCAGGGCTACTTGAAGTACAAGTGCTATAAACCCAACTCAAACTAGTTTAAAAAATTAAGAGGTAATTTATTGGGAATTTCCTGGCTGTCCAGTGGTTGGGACTCTGTGCTTTCACTGCCGAGGGCCTGGGTTTGATCCCTGGTCAGGGAACTAAAATCCTACAAGCCGCACTGTGCCCTCGTTTAAAAAAAAAAAAAAAAAGGTAGTTTATTGGCTCATGACATTGGGAAGCCCCAGAGGTGATTCTGGTTTCACGGACAAACTAGATTGAATCTCAAACAATATTGTCAGTGTGCATCCCCATCCCCCCATCCCCCCCCCCAGCTTCTCTCGCTCACTTCCTCTTTCACTCCCTCCCTCCCTTTCTCTCTGCTCTTCTTCCCTCTGTGTATTGCCCTTATTCTCTTCTACTGTTGAGGACCTTCCTCTATGTGACGGGGAACAGATTGCCTCAGACAGCTTCACCTTCTGTCTTCTGGCATAACAATCCCTGCGAAGAAATTCTCTCTCCCCATCGCCATATATCAATCCCAGAAAAAATTGGTATTGTTCTTGCTTGAGTCATCTGCTTACTTTTGGATCAATCACTTACCAAGGGTTGGCCCAACAGAAGTGATGTGTCTGTTCCCTCTCCAGCAGGAAAGCTGTGCTCTTACTAGAAGGGACAGTACAAGGTAGACTAAATCAGTAGTTGCCACCATTGTCCACCGTAACTCCAGAGGCTGGCTAGTTAGTCAAGTGCTGGTAATCTTGAAACAAAGTAATCTAAGATGTAAATTGTTTGTTTTTACTGGTTTTTTTTCTCACTAATTTCACCCTTTTGTAAAACATAACTGAAAACCATCTTGTGGTTTTGATGCTATTTCCCAAGTCTATGGCAATAATTTAATAATGGACATTTTGATTGTGATACTGTGAGTGTGATATGAGTGTGACTGCTTACTCTAGAAAAGCTGCTAATAGACAACCTTGAATTTAGTTTTTATAGACATTGCAAAGACTAAAACCTGTAATGCTTGAGTGTTTTTTGAATATGCAGCAAGGAATTAAAAATAGAGGAAGAAAACTTGAGGTCTGCATGTCTCCATAGACATGTTTTTGTTGGGCCTGCCCAGTATGGTTTTTGAAAAAAATTTAGCATAAAATGTTTTAAATTGAGAACTTTCTTATAAAGATCCATATTTCAGCATCCTCTTAAAAATCCGACAAGTTGGTGGCACTGGGCCCACATTCTTGTATGGCAGCCATCCTTTAGAGAGGGGCCTGTGCTAAGTCAGCACAGCCTCCACTCCCCGGTGCCATTTCCCCAGCACCAAGACTGCTGGTCAATGGCTATTTATCATCACAGGTGCACTGTTGTTTTTTCTTACACCTGATGTTAGTTTTTAACATCCGAATCACTAAATCTTATCTTGGCTCTGTCGTAAACTAATTTTGTGTGATTTTTTTGCACTCAATGTGACGTACATTGAGTATATCACTTACTGGGCTGCTTAAACTGTCATGGCTCTCAAAGGTTGCTAAGACCTCTAAGTGAAACCACCCAACTGCCGTGTATTTCTTGAATTATTTTACCTGCTTTATATATACAGTTTGTATCATAAATCATATGTTCTCCCTCCCTACCATGTATTGTCTGTATATCTATCTTTAGCAACTGATTTATCTTTACTTCGTAATTTGCCACTTCTGCTCTGCATGGAGTTAGTGAAGCCAGATAGATCCAGGTCTCATAGGCCTCTGTGTACACGCTGGGACATCTGTTTTGGGTGGTCCAGAGGTCATGTTTACTAGTTTTTGGATGAACTGTGTTTGGGCATGTCACAGTATGTTGCAAAGTAGAATAAGAGGGTGAAAACCTAAAAAAAAATAAGTAATAATCATGTGACTTAAAAGATAGTTCTATCCTAAAGGAGTTTATTCTCTTGCTCAGATCAAAGCCATATTTGCCATCTTGAAAAACCTTCCTAGAGTCAGGAGAATAGGTGTTGAGTCTGTAGAGTTCAGCTATCAACAAAATTAAATCAATAGGCAGGCAGTCTTTAGTTTACATGAGGCTTAGGTCTGGAACCCCCTAAATGAGTCTCATCACCCAAAATTGCCAATCAATTAAGCATGTCTGGTTGAAATCACGGGAGAAAGAAAGAAGTAAATGGCTGCAGGCTAACGTGCCCAACCTGTCTTTTCCGTCCCCGTCACACTAATATTCGTGCATCACATCATAATGACCATTTCACAGAAGTCCGTGAGGAGCTTTACATCATTCAAGCTTTCTGTAAGTTGGGAATGGTCTGTAGATGGGATAAAGTGAACTGCAGATAAATCTGACTAGCAGAACTACATTTAATGTCTATATTTACATTTGTAAAAATGTTTTCCTGTTAAAGATTAGAAAATGAAAAGCTTCTTGAGAGCAAAACCTGCCTACAGGATTCCTATGACAACTTACAAGAAGTAATGAAGTTTGAAATTGACCAACTTTCAAAAAACCTCCAAAACTGCAAAAAAGAAAATGAAACTCTGAAATCTGATCTGAATGTAAGTTAAGAAGGATATTGGTTATTGATGAACTTGTTCTGGATGTGTGACTGTTTGACCTCGTCCTAACTTCTGTACTGGCCCATTGTGCCTGCCGTGTAGAAGGTACTCCATGTGTTTGTTGACTACACCTTAAAATCTAATATAACATTGTCTTTTAGAATTTGATGGAGCTTTTTGAGGCAGAGAAAGAACGCAATAACAAATTATTATTACAATTTGAAGAAGATAAAGAAAACAGTTCTAAGTGAGTGCTATTTATCTTTTCCATAGTTGACTAGAATATCATTTACTACCACATTCTTTATCTTGCGGGTTTTCTTTTTTTTTTTTAATTATTTCTAATAGCCTGTTAAGTTTTTTTTTTTAAAGCATTCCAAAACAAATATCAGATTTTTTTGTATAAATGGCTATGTAGAGAAACTTAATTTTTCAAAACATTTAATAACTAGCTACAGTACTTTTTAAATGAATAGCAGCTGGTGGTGATCAGAACTCGGGACCTTCTGTAAATAAATCACAGTATTTATTATTGAAAGGTGGGGACTGATTTATTTCTATCTCTACTATTTGATTTCTCTCTGCTCTTTTTTTCTTCTGATCCCTTATATGAACACCATTGTCTTTCTTTCCTCTCTCCAAATTCTTTTCCTTGGTGATCTCTCTCAGTCTCTTTGTTCCAGCCAACAGGAGGATTATTACTCTAATAAGAAGAATTTGTATTAGTGTATTCAGCAGATACTTGTAGAGTTCTTACTATGAGACAGATTCTCTTCTAGTCCCTGCTATATACTGGTGACTCCATCTAATTGGGAAAGACATTTAACATTTAGTCGTTCATTCAAATGCTTAGTGATATCCAGCAAGCCAGGCACTGTTCGGGTAAATGCCAGGACATTTAGAGGTAAGACAGTGAACAAAATAGCCCTGTCCTTTTGAGGTTCACATTGTAACACAGAGAGATGGGTAATAAGTAAATAGTATATATTATGTTATAGAGTCCTAAGTACTCTGGAGAAAAATAAACTGTCCTGGCACAAAACTGGGTTTTTGTTAAATAACTGTTGAAGAAACTGGTTCAAATTTCTGATCCTACTGGAATATAATTCCTAACACCAAGTATGTGTCTAATAAAGTTCAGTTGCATTGCATTGAATCTCTTCTGTACGAATGGACTCAGTTCCTGTTTCCATTGAATGAGTCATGAGTAAAAGATAGTTCTTCTTTTCCAGAGAAATCTTAGAAGTTCTTGAAGCTGTACGTCAGGAGAAACAGAAGGAAATGGCCAAGTGTGAGCAGCAGGTAAAAATGTCCTATACTCTTACTCTGAAATTTGAGGTTTATAACTTTTATTCCTGATGTCCAAAGAGATTTGTTATAAAAATTGTTTCATCTTTCAGATGTTGAAAATTTATAATAAAAAGATGGAATTTTTGGTTGGTTGTATTATTTTCAACTCTTGTTTTTCTAACTACCGGTTGGCTATAATCATAATTTGTTGGTGGTTTCCTGATAGGGACCACAAAATCATTATCGTTTAACCCAACTTTTTATTTTCAAATATTACTCCTTAGTATACACTGTTTAATATGAAAAGCAGATTTCAACTCCTTTTATGCTTTTTAAAATACATGTGTGTGGTTAACTTTGTGATTTAATTCTCTTTCTAAAAATATTAATTTTTCCCCATAGATGGCAAAAGTACAGAAACTAGAAGAGAGTTTGTGTGCTACCGAAAAGGTAATCAGTTCTCTGGAGAAGTCTAGAGATGCTGACAAGGTAGGTAGAGGTTGAGGCTATAGCCCCCTGCATTTTCCTTATAAACGCTGCCTTCACATTCCAGTCTCCTGCTCCCAGGGTTAGCTAGCATTTCTGTATGCACTTAGGCCTTGCTCATCTTCCAAGGTTGCTAGAGAATGAAGTCTTTAAGTTAGTTTTCCTCATAACTTCAACCCAAACTGTTCTATCACTCTTGATGGCAGTGTTTCTAAAACACATCCCTGCCCCCTTTAACTAGGATGCCGTCAGTGCGACCTTTTCTCATTGATTGTGAGTGCCGTGATACAAATTCTCAAATCCCTGGTGTGGGCTTTAACTAGAATAATAAACATTAATATGTATGTCTGAACATAAAATTAGGTGTACATTCCTTATATGTCTAGCTCTTATTCATTCATAAAACCAAAGCAAATGATTAACTAACATATTAGAAAACCAATAAAATATAAATTGGTAATAATAATGTAATGTGACACATGACATTTTGCTAAAATAAAATTGACTTCTATTGTCATTTGGAAAGATAAATGATTTATCATTAAAAAAAGATCTCCTTGCTGTCATTGGGTATGAAGATATTGTTTCTGTCCTTGTCAGGAAGTTGTAGCTGACCTCATGAGCCAGATCCAGGAGCTAAGAACCTCAGTCTCTGAGAAAACAGAAACCATAGACACCCTGAGGCAAGAACTGAAGGACATCAATGTAAGTTCTGTCGCCAACGAGATATGAAATTTGAGCACGAGGCACAGTTCACAGACTCAAGTGGTTAACCAATGCCCCACAGAAGAAAGGGTTCTGTGGTCACCCACGTTTGAAAATATGTAGCAGTGAAAGCTCAGCAGGCTTGGGTATCTGCAGAACCTGCAGGGCCTTTAATATGGTGACGTGTGTGCTGTGTGCATCTCGGGAAGGCAAAGTTGGCTGCAGCATTTCTCAGATCTCACTGACCTGGGAACAGTGCTCTCTCTGCACATTTGGGAATTGCTGATCCAAATCAGATCAGAAACAGACTGGCTGTTGCCTCTGACGGTTAAGGGTATGTGGTGTTCCTTAATTGCTTCAAGAAAAAAATAGCACATTTTAGTTAAGTTCAGAGACATCAGTGATTTAGAAAGTGAGTTTGTTTTCCCATTATTGGGCTTTATCATTTCCTAAAGTAACTACTTACTCTTCCTGCATGTAAATGGTGAATGCTTCCTCCGTCCCTTGGGTCAAGGTAGGTTTTGTTAATGTTCCTCACTCCTGTGCTCCAAAGGGAGCTTGCTGCACTCCACTGATTTCTGATAAAGATGACAAAACCAGATGTTTTTTCACTGATACCTGTGGGACTTTTCCACTTCTTCTTGCCATTCATCCATTAACTCTTCCACTCCTTCATTCAACAAGTGGTTATTGAATTTATTTGTGTTGATCTGGTCATCACCTTGGAACTCAGACTCATTCTTCAGTTATTATAATCTAAAAATAAACTGATAATAAAGCAGACAGATCTTGTATCATCATTTTCTTTTCTGTAGGGCAAATATAATTCTGCTTTGGTTGACAAAGAAGAGAGCAAAGCATTGATTAAGAGACAGGAAGTGGATATTCTGGATCTGAAAGAATCCCTTAGACTGAGAATACTCTCCGAGGACATAGAGGTAGATGTTAACATGTCATCACCCTTTTTGGATTATTACTTGTCAGTATGTTTCTGTGTGTTATTAATGAATAAATAGAAGACTTTTAAAAAGGAGTAAGTCATAATTTGATCCACTTTCCCTAAGGTAGTTAGGCAATTGATAGATAATACTAAGATTGTTATATTTTGTTTAGTTGATTTATTTTCATTCATTTGTGCTAACACCATGCTAAGTTCCTATAACTCACCCTCTTCTGAAAAGGAAGCAGAGTGGAAACTGCATTTACTTGGATGCAGTGGTAGCAGCAGGGAGCAAAGAAAGGGCTGGTTAACCACAAAATTGCTTCTTGTGTTATAGCTAAAATAAGTTTTAATTATCTTGTTGTTGATGTAAATGTATCTTTTAAAAAATTAAGCAGTACTGTCGTGTGGTTCAAAATTCAAAATATATAAAGCAATATACATTCCCTCTTGTATATCCTTCCAGAGATATTTTTGGCTAATCCTATATACCTTGAGTTTTCCTTTTTTCACACAGATGGTAACCCACTATGTATACTGCTCTGAACCTGCTTTAGAAATAGTTTTCTTGTTATCCATGAAACAAATTCAACAAATATTTATTGAACCCACCTGCCATACAACCTGTACCTGTTTGTCATTTGGGAATGGAAGAATGATTGAAACACAGTTACTTACCTTGAGGCATGCAATCTAGCTTAAGAGGTAGATGTATTATGATGTAATAAATGACTTGGGAGCACAGAAAAGGGAGGGAGAGGAGCAGTTATGCCTGGAGAATTCCAAAGAGCTTCCTGGAGAAGATAGTATTAGTATAAGACTTTGCTAGGGAAGGAAGCCTGGCACCTGTGAATGTTTGTGGAGCATCCTCATAAAGGGGAACAGTTGGGTGTGACTGACTTGAGGTGGTTGGCTTTTTGGACAACCCAATAATAATCTAGATATGAGAATTAGATGCATATAATAGTGAAAAATTCAAATCAACTGAAATATTTAGTGAAGGGTTAAATGGTGGTGCATCCATAAGATGAAATAGAGCCCACTCAATGAAAATGATATAATAAAAGAGTAAGTATATGTGGAGATGTTTGTGATCTATCAGGTACGTGTGTGCAATACACATATTGTATCTATGACATATATAATACTGTATGTTTAATGTATACGTAATATACACTATTATATATATCTGTGCACATATACATGCACATTTGGAAAGTTAGGGGGAATAGATTCTGCTCTAATTTGGTAGAGATTACATACACTGTGTACATAGGAATTATGTATGCAACCTACAGGACTTCTAATTCTCTTTGCCACTTTTCATCAAGCTACTCCCCTGAAAATTTGATGGCCTATGATACTGTATCACAGTCTGGTGAACTGGCCAGCCCCTCCCCAATTAGCTGAGGGGTACTCATCTTTACAACTGTTTACCTTCCCGTGTATAATGGACTAGAATCTATTGGTGAGACAACAGGTAAACTAGAGACCCATGCCTGGAGTCCTCCCAAGGAAGGAGAGATCAGCTGTAAGAGATTACCTGGGGTTGAGGAGAGAGGGGAGCAGAGGGCAGTTAGACCTCAACTGGGATACTTATATGAATTTACTGTAGTATTTGTCTCTGGACCTCATGACTTAAGTATTAACTGCTTGGTTTGTCTTGGAATGGATTAGCATACAAGCAAAAAAAAAAAAAGATTCTCACTTAAAACTTTCTTAACGTTTTAAAAATCATACATAGTAATGATTTTCAAATCGATATTGGAGCACCACAATTAAAGAGAGTCTTCCCCTGTGGGGATTGTCCCCTAACAGAGGGACATGCTCTGTGAGGACCTGGCTCACGCCACTGAGCAGCTAAACATGCTCACTGAGGCCTCGAAAAAGCACTCGGGGCTTCTGCAGTCGGCCCAGGAGGAGCTGACCAGGAAGGACGCCCTCATCCAGGAGCTTCAGCATGAGGTGAGATGCAGGGTGAGCGTCGCTCAGGATGGGCTTTGGAGGCTGGGGGAGCAGGACTGTGTGGCGGTTGAGCTCATGAGGTCCCTGCCTCGGCTAATTCTCTACATTCAGAAAGGTGGGCTAGCAGGGCGAGTAGGTAGTGGGGCAGCAGCGCTGTGGACTCTTAACAACCTGGTTGCTTCTGTGTGTTCAGACTTGGTGGCTGTCCTGCCCACCCTCTGCCCTTGACACGTGCCAGCAAGTTCTAACCACTGTGGCAAGGGTTATGCCTGACTTTGTTTTTTTTTAAATTTTAATTTTTATCTTTGGCTGCGTTGGGTCTTCACTGCTGCTCATGGGCTTCTTTAGTTGCGGCAAGTGGGGGCTACTCTTCGTTGTGGAGCACAGGCTCTAAGCGCTTGGGCTTCAGTAGTTGCAGCACATGGGCACAGTAGTTGTGGCACGTGGGCTCTAGGGCATGCGGGCTCAGTAGTTGTGGCTTGCAGGCTCTAGAGTGCAGGCTCAGTAGTTGTGGTGCACAGGCTTAGTTGCTCCGTGGCACATGGGATCTTCCTGGACCAGGGCTCGAACCGGTGTCCCTTGCATTGGCAGGCGGATTCTTAACCACTGCGCCACGAGGGAAGTCCCATGGCTGACTTTTGTCCTCCTTTTTGGCTAGTGTAGTTTTATAATATATTTTGTAACTTTCCTCAAATGACCCTTTGATTACTTGTGAAGCTTAAAAAAGAAGTTTCTTTTAAAGTGTAAATAAATTTGTGAGAGAAATGTCAAATTATCAATCAAGCCCTGAAAAAATAATGTAAGAAGTCCCTTTCTGCATGCCTTGGGAGGATTGTGTGTTCTAATTGGACCATGTACCTGTATTATTTTCTAATTTGTAATCTTACATCTGTTCAATTTTCCCAGCTAAACCAAAAGAAAGAGGAAGTAGAACAGAAGAAGAATGAATATAACTTCAAAATGAGGCAACTAGAACATGTGATGGATTCTGCTGCCAAGTATCCCCAGGTACTTTTCATAAGAAAGAGTGCATTTCAGGAGGAATAAGCAATTTTGTGAGCGATGCAAGTTGGAAATTGCTAAGACTAGCTTTGTCTTTACAGAAAAAGATTTTCACTAACAGCTTTTCTGCGTTTTTTGATAAAAAAGTACCAGTGTTTTATTTGTTTTACTTGGACAAGAATTAGAATAGCAAGTTATATACAGTAGCCTGTGTATTTTCTACGTGCTTGGCATGTATATTTACAGTGAAATCTTTATAACCACTTATTCAGGTATTTGGATGAAATTTGATTTTATTTTAGAGCCCTAAAACACCACCACACTTTCAAACACACTTGGCGAAACTCCTGGAAACGCAAGAACAAGAGATAGAAGATGGGAGAGCCTCCAAGATTTCTTTGCAACACCTTATAACAAAGCTAAATGAAGACAGAGAAGTCAAAAATGCTGAAATCCTCAGAATAAAGGTAACTGAGTAATTTTTTTTCAGTGAATTTAATGTTTCAAAATAAGCAGTATCTTTCATGGTGACTGAGGATCCAAAATTCAAAAGGGACAGAACTCCAGGGTAGATGGAGAAAAGTCTTCCTCTCACCCCTGGCTCCAAGCTGCCTAGTTTGCTGTCCCTGTAGGCTCCAGGTGTAGCTAGTTTCTTATGTATCTTCTGAGAACTTTTCAGCGCACCTATAACCAGGCGCGTAAGCATTGTCTCCCTGCCCCATTTGTTTTTCATGCTATGGTGTCATATCATACAGGCTGCACTAACTACTCTCATGACTTTGCTGTCCAACTTTTAGATTTTTGCCAATTTAATAGCTGAAGCATACTATCTCATTGTATTTTTAAATTTGTATTTTTCTTATGAGGAGTCAGATTGAGCTTTTTTTGGTTTTTTGTTTCTATGAACTATATCCTTCACCCATTTTTCTGTTGTTGGACTTTTTCTTAATGAGGTACAAGCATTCTTTATATGTTAGAGAGATTTGCTTTTGTCTGTTTCTCTTGTTTGCCATTTCTTTAAACTTCCTTCTAGTGTTTTTCACCCCGGTACTTGGGGGGTATGGTTTTTGTTTGTGGGAGAGTATATTTAGGGTGGTGTTAGGGGTGGGAAGTGCGTGGAGAAGTGCCTGGGTAGGTGTAGTGTGGGTGCAGAAGGGTGTGTAGGGAGGATGCGATGCCCCATAGAAGATAGTCTGTGACCTCATGGTTCTGCAGTGAGTTTTTGTTTAGGAACAAAGTTAGCCTACTGTGTAGGAAGACAGTATCACTCTTAAGCTTTGTTTCTCATAGAGGGGATCATTCCTGGCTTTTTTATTCAGGGCGGCTCTCAGTATGCTGCTATCTCAGGAATGTGGCATGATCTTGGTACTTAGAAGAAATTGGATCAGGTTAAAAGAAATCAAACAATAGATAAGCAGAAGTAAATCAAAAAGGACACTCCTTGCAGATGAGTATTTATTTCTTCTGGGTGGTTATGTTCATAATTTTCAAGTCAGAATCCAATTAAGTATTTTGAGGCTGTGGCACATCAATTTTTAAAAATTAGAATCTAATAAATAGAATCAAATAGAACATTTACCAAAGTAGTAGATGCTTTTGTTCATCTTTTCTCATAAAGGAATTTTAATGAATTAAGGTTTGTTCGGGGTTTTTTTTGGCCGTGCTGCCTGGCATATGGGATGCTAGTTCCCCAGCCAGAGATCGAACCCGTGCCCCCTGCAGTGGAAGCGCAGTCTTAACCACTGGACTGCCAGGGAAGTCCAAATTATGTGATATTGATAAGAGACTATGTTTAAAACAATGGGGGTATGAAAATTAATCACATTCGGAGCCCCCTGAGAGCTTCTCATAGTCTACTTTTTCTCCAGTGATACCCAGAGCAGTGTTCAGTGTGTGGAGGGAGCTTAAAAGAGGAATACCTGTCTCATCATGGCCTGGGGAGCAAAATAATGCCTACTATAAGGTGTTTTCTGAAAAGACCTGATTTGATGTTATTAGGAGCAGTTGAGTGAAATGGAAAACCTACGCCTGGAAGCCGAGCAGTTAAGAGAGAAAAACTGGCTCCTGCAAGGTCAGCTGGATGATATTAAAAGACAAAAGGACAACAGGTGAGAAAGAGCCATGAGCAGTCTGTGAGCTAAATCTTGGCCTGCCTGGGGATAGTTGAGTGAATGAGGTCAGAATAGGTTTCACAGCGTGTGTGATGTTTCTTGCTGATCCAGGAGCTGCTCCAGGGGTTGCTTCTCAATCAGGTCTGATGAGGGGGTTGTTTTACCAGAGAGGGAAAATAAGGTCATCACCATCTTGCCCACTCTGTTAACTTTTGTATTGCTATAGAGCTATTGAAATGAATTTCAAACACGTGAAATACTTGAACCAAACTGTCTACTTGTATTTGAAAGGGGTGAAGCGGGAGCAAATATGTCAACAAGACAAGGCTCAAGGTTCTGCCAGCAGAAAAAGGGAGAATTTTCTTGGTTTTGCTTCTTGGCTTCTGGTGAAGGGCACGTTCCTAGGAGAAGCTGTACAGGGGAGCGTTCTGTTAGGTTTCTGTGTGTGTGGTGTGTGTTTTGGCCTCCACTCAGTCTTCTAGTTGTATCTGATAACGGCACAGCGTCTTGTCAAGGGCAGCCACACCCAGGTTATATTGTGTCTCTGACACTTGAAAGTTGTGTGACTTTGGACACATCTTTAAACCTCTTAGTGCCTCAGTTTCCTTAGCAATAAAGTGAGGGAGATGACAGCTCTTATACAAGGTGTTTTAAAGACCAAAGATAACGTGTGTAAAGTGCTGGTTACAGTGCTTAGGAGAGGAGAGCCACTCAATAAATGGTAGCTATTAAGTAGACCCGGTAGGTTTATGATCCCACCGCTGAGTGAGGGATGGAGATGAGGGTGGTCTGTGAGACTATGCGGGAAGTTGAGGTTTGTCAAAGGTGGGGTCTCTATTGGGGATGGAAGCCCTTTGTGAATTCAGCATCCCAGATTAGGGGTGTCTGCTTCTGCTGCTGTTGTCAGAAGATCTTAACAGGCACTTTCCCACTCCTGCTGCTCCCCATCCCTATCCAGAAGCAGCCCTGACGTGCACTGTCCAAACCTAAGTGAGACAATGGATATTTGAGGTTGGTGATGGTGGCTGTGCTAACAACCTATTCCTAAATGGTTCTTTGCTGGGTGGCGGGGTGCAGGGGGATCTTAGTTCCCTGACCAAGGACTGAACTTGAGCACTTGGCAGTGAAAGCTCAGAGTCCTAACAACTGGACTGCCAGGGAATTCCCCTAAATGGTTCTTTTCAAGTTTTAGTGAGCATAGGAGGTGCTCATTTTACTAAGCATCCTCTTGTAGGGATTTCACTTCCCCTTCTGGGTGATTTTGATGCAGGTAGTCCACAGTCTGCTCACCTAGTTTCCATATGCTCCACCTCCATGTCCAGGCATATTAAAGAAAAGCATTGTACCTTTTATCAAGAGTTAGTTTGAGCATGGAACTTAGAACATTACCAGATCATGTATAAAACCACAATTTAAAATACTTTATTTCATAGCCTTGTGTCCCATTTGTGAGGAGCCATACAGAACCTTCTTCATGAAAGATTAGAATAGAAGAAAATTATAGCCCAGGGGTCAGCCTGTTTGGTAACTGAAGTTTCATTGGAGCAGTCTGGTTCTTTCATATAAATATCACAGTGGCTGCCTTTGCATTACAGCAGCCCAGTTGCATAGCTGTGCCGGAGACCTTACGGCTCCCCAAACCTAACTTTTTCTGGTTCTTGACAGAAAAAGTTACCCCCACCCCAGATTAGACAACAGAAAACACATCTGCCCTAATGTTTTGGGGTGTTTTCCTCACTACCATTTTTATCTAGGCTGTCAGATTCATTAAGTGGAAGAAACTAATGTAGCTTCTGTTTTCCTTCAAGGAATGATCCTTTACTCACCAGTGAGAGAGAGATTTCTAGAGAAGCCAGAGGCGTTCAGGCAGGTTCTCCTGGGGGGGTGTCTCCTGATCCAGGGACTGCCCACAGAAACTCAATTTATTATCCAGCCTGGTCAGGCTCACAGAGATGGCCTCACATTAATCAAATTCACATGATACTGATGTATAGTCCAGAATGTAATTTTCTTTGTACAGAGGAGTGTTTCTTTTCCATGACGGGATTTATGTCTGGTGCTCAGAGGATCACCTTCTTGGTGTCAGCATGTATGGGAAGCCCGAGTGGCATCAGAAAATCGCCAGCTGACTATGATATCCAATGCAGGGAATTCCCTGGCGACTGGGGGCACGGGTTTGATCCCTGGTTGGGGAACTAAGATTCCGCACGCCGCGTATCGTAGCCAAAAATAATAAATAAAAAGGGCTACAGCAGTCCCAGACCTGAAATCCAAAGCAAAGAGGGGGCATCAGAGGCTCCACGGGACAGGCCAGTGTGAGGGGCCCTCCCCGCCCCCATGTGTGTCCTGTGTTTCCCCCACCATCCCGACCCAGCCAATCACATTCATGCCGGGCACCTGGACTGTCCTTTCAGCCCCATTTTGTTCACATATAATCTTCAGATGGTACCGCTCTGAGTTAATACTTTATTCTCAACCAAACCCTGTAATTAGATTTCCCAGCTTTGCTCATCTCACTTTTGTATGGAAGGAATCCCGAATGCTGGGGAGGTACCTTATTTCATCCTCATGTGTTGATCACGCTTATTGACTGTGCTAACTTGACCTAATCACCATAGAATTAGCTCTTCTTTGCACATCTTGGCATTGCTGCATGTAATAGATACAAAATCGATACTTTAATATATTTGACACTTTTCCCATCCTCCCTTCCTAATCTAACGCAGTGAACAGAATCATTCAGACACGCAGCAGCTGAAGAATGAACAAGAAGAAATCAAAGAAAGACTTGCTAAAGTATGATTTTTTTTTACATAATAGTTGTTTTTTTCTTGTGTGAAAAATGCTTTTATAGTTAGCATTTATGGTTATATACTTTAGAAACCATTTTATTATTGAAATTTTGTCTTTTTTGTATTCCTATTAAGTTTGATATTTACCATCAGTATTTAGCTATAGCTGAGAATTAAGAGTGAATTAGTCTTCATGCCTAGACAGTAAGCCTACTGCTCACACAGAATTCTCCATTTAGAAGCAAGTATCGAGTGCCTATTTGAGGCCTTAAAGGGCACAATACATGAATGGTTGTAAATAGGTACCCCCTTTATCTGTGTGTAGCTGGGATTGTGGAAAAGGATGTCCCTTTTTTTTTTTTAATTGAGGTATAGTTGATTTACAATATTGTGTTAGTTTATGATGTACAGCAAAATGATTGTTATACCTTTATGTGTATTCTTTTTCATATTCTTTTCCATTATGTTTTATTATAGGATATTGAATATAGTTCCCTGTACTATACAGTAGGACCTTGTTGTTTATCTACTTTACGTATAGTAGTTTGTATCTGCTAATCCCAAACTCCAAATTTATCCCTCTCCCCCTTTCCCCTTTGGTAACTGTAAGTTTGTTTTCTATGTCTGTGAGTCTGTTTCTGTTTTGTAAATAAGCTCATTTGTATCTATTTTTAGATTCTACCTATAAGTGATACCATATGATATTTCTCTGACTTACTTCACTTAACATGATAATCTCTAGGTCCATCCATGTTGCTGCAAATGGCATTATTTCATTCTTTTTTATGGCTGAGTGATACTCCATTGTCCATATGTACCACATCTTCTTTATCCATTCATCTGTTCATAGACATTTAGGTTGCTTCCATGTCTTGGCTGTTGTAAATAGTGCCATTATGAACATTGAGATGCATGTATTGTAAAGGAATTTGCTTTAATTGTAAAGGAATTTGCTTTAACCATTAGGGAGAGTGGACTGATTACTTTCAGTCTTTTGTTTAGCAATGTTAAGAACTTAAGTCATTTTTTCTTTCTCTAATCTTCTTATAGAATAAATTGGTCGAAGAAATGCTAAAAATGAAAGCAGAGTAAGTACACTCTTTTGTAATTCAAGTTCTTGTTGATTGGTTCTTTATTAATACCAACCAGTATTCCTCTAAAGGAAGAAATGCTTATAATATCCACAAGGTAAGTAAATTCTTTCCTTTCTGCAGTAGTATGTGAACATAATAGATATTTACAAAGTTCTTTTCTTAAATACCACTTGCTAAAGGGGTTCCTCATATGAAGTCATTCCAAAAAAAAAACTTAAAGAAATAAGTGCCAGGAAAACCTTAGCTTCCCTGGGGGAATAGATGGGTTTTCTCCTCATGGACAATGAGAACTATATAACTGACTAGGTTTCCTTCTCGCTTCTGGTTTCCTCTGATTTAAAACCTTGAGGCCCTCTCAGACCCATAGATCAATACTATGAATTCTTCTGGTCTTGACCATGTGTCTCTTTATATGTTTTTTATGGACATGATTTTATTTTATTCATATAGTTCTTATATTTTAATTTATGTAATCTTATAAAGTGCCTCATTCTTTGATAAACAAGATACACTGTATTTTCTATCAAGTTCAAAATAAGTAAACTTGTTGGTATTAACAAAGTGATAAAACGTTAGAAAGATATTTTACTCTCTGAATGGACTAGGTCTCATCAGGAACAGTGATTCTCAAACATTTTCACTTGTTTTACCTCCTAAAAGAATTTTGAAACACCATATACCCTCTTGCACATTTTTGGAGTTGACTATGTCTAAAATTTTTCATTGTAAGTTTAAATTATTGCAAAGGATAGAAGTTTTGACATACTGAAAATAGTGACATTTAGAAATAGAGCTTTTGTGGTGTTCTTTTAAAAGTTATCCAACTGATTTGGTACTTTCTACCCATTTAAAAAATACTTGAAGAAATTCGTAAGTCTAAAATTTTACATTGTTCCTTTTTCCTTTGAAATTAAGTTTCCATTCTATACCCATGCAGAATTATATCCTAATTTAATATATTGATTGGAAAATTTTTTGTTGACTGCCCTATCATAACTCAGCAATGAAAATATGTATGCAAATTACAAGTAATTTGTAAAAATTTATTGTATTCATATGGCTCTAAGTGTTATATTTTTTCTGGATTGAGTTTTCATTACAATTATTAAACTATCCTGAATTTATTGTAAATTTTTATGAATAATTATTATACAAGTAAAATTTTATTGGAAATGCATCTCTCAATGCATTTTATCTTAATGCTTTTTCTTTAATTAGCTCATTCTGTTGCACTTAATTCTGGAATCAGACAGTATTCACTATCAATTCTGTTCTTACTTTTTTGTTTTTATAGATATAAAGGCTGAGAAATCTTATTCACATACTAAGTAAATAACAATGGAAGGAGTTTTGTTAGAATGTTGTCCTTCAATTATTTGAACTCTATCCAAGTTAATATGCCAGAAGTTACATAGTGATATGTCATCAAAAATTCTTTTTAGGGACTTCCCTGGTGGTCCAGTGGTTAAGACTCTGTGCTTCCACTGCAGGGGACATGGGTTTGACCCCTGGTCAGGAAACTAAGATCCCACATGCTGCGTGGTGTGGCCAAAAAAAAAAAAATCTTTTTAATGATCAGCTGACAAAGACCACCCAACTTGTGAAAGGTTTGTTGCTCAGTTATTGAGTCATTTGCATCATAGAATCATATACTTAATAGAGTATAGGTGTGGAACAGAACTTTGTTCAACACTTTCATCTGCATTTGAGCAGTTTGGGGACTGGCTCCTTGCCAGTTAGCTGTAGGGCTAGGACAGAAATCTGGATCACTTACAGGATCTATGAGAGTCTACCTGTATAGTTTGTAGAAGTATAGATAATACCCATTTGAGACCTTCTAGCAAATAGAATAAAAGCTATCTAAGCTGATACGTAATTTATTTCATGATCTAGTAACCAGTGCTACAGTGTCCCTGGGACTACAGGAGCCCACACTGTGGCAAGTGAAGCAACCTCCAGAAAATGGCACACGCGGTTTTATCAGTCCCAGCCTACAGCAGCAATTTTAAACATTGCGTTATCCACATGTGTATGTGACAATGCTTTTAAAAAGCTACAAAGAACTGAATACCAAGCCAACAGTGGTGTAGGCAGATGTTTAATTTCACATAACAAGAGGTCTGGAGGTGCACTGACTCAGTGATGCCATCACTGACCCAGACCCTTCCCATTCTTCTTGCTTTTGGTACTCTTGCTTGTGACCTATTGACTACAAGATGGCTGCTGCAGCTCCAAACAACATAAACAGGATCACAACTTGCAGTGTTGTGGGTTCAAAAGGACTTCCTTTTTTCAGGGAATAAAACTCCCAGAAACCCTCAAGATTCATTGTGTCTCCTTATCCAGAATTAGCATGCCTGCAGGGCAACCTGAGAAAACCAGTATCTGGCAGTGGGGTAGAGATAACCATGGTTTTAGCTCAGACCAGTTATTATTTACTAATCTTTGGGAACTGGGTGTGCTTCTCCTCTCCCTTTCTTGTCCTCTGAATAAACTGAGTTTTTATAAAAAACAAGGGATTGGCTGTTGGGTAGGCAGCTTCAGTGTCTGCCGTGCCACAAAGCCTTTTCATGAAAAGCAAAACACATAAGACAAAAGCAGAACAGCTCCAGATGAATTGGGAGAACATCAGTGCCCTCACTCCCACACTGTCCTCCTGAGGTTCCACAGAATGTAGTCTGAAAACACCGCCCAAGAAATTGTTGGCCTTAAGTGGTATTTTTAATTCTGTGTATTACATCACTTAAGTCATCAGCTTTCTATTCCATATGCATTGTAAAATAAATAAAAAGCATTTGTTTCTTTGGGAAGCTTATAGGATTCAGTTAGTTTTGTGAAATTCTATATAATTGTTTGGTAACCCTTCTTTTTTTTTTCCCCTTTTGAACACTATTCTTTTTTTTAACATTTTATATTGGAGTATAGCTGATTAACAATGTTGTCTTAGTTTCAGGTGTACAGCAAAGTGATTAAGTTATACATATACATGTATCTATTCTTTTTCAAAGTCTTTTCCCATTTAGGTTGTTACATAGTGTTGAGCAGAGTTCCCTGTGCTGTACAGTAGGTCCTTGTTGTTTATCCAACACTGTTTTAAATATAGCAGTGTATACATGTCAATCCCAAACTCCCTAACTATCCCTCCCCACCTCCCTTTCCCCCTGGTAACCATAAATTCATAATCTAAGTCTATGAGTCTGTTTCTGTTTTGTAAATAAGTTCATTTGTATCTTTTTTTTTTAGATTCTGCATATAAGTGATACCATATGATATTTGTCTTTCTCTGTCTGACTTAACTTTACTCAGTATGACAATTTCTAGGTCCATCCATGGGTAACCCTTCTTTTTAATGTTTATTTTCAATTGATAGTTGCATAAAGTGTGTAAATTCTAAATAGCACATCCTTGAAGAAATGACTAGTGTCCCACCATCTGAGAACCAGTTTTTGAAACCAGAAATGATTACTCTAAGATATGGGGCACTGAATAAACCATGCGGACTGTAATAATGTTTAAGTAACAGTTTGCTCTGAGGGCTAGATCTAAAAGTTTCCATTCTAAATTTTTGTTGTGTAAAAAACGGTTTGTGGAGCTTTCCAAAATGAAAGTTTTTGGTAAAACAACCATAAAAAAAGTGTATCTGTAGCTCTTGCTGTCTTCCTGTACTGTCAGAAAGGGGAGAGCTGAATATTAGTGATACTTTCAAATAAAAATTCTGGGCTTGGGTGGCAAGTGTCTGATTTGAGTACTGTTTTATAATTACGTGCCTTTGGGAGACCATAACACGATAGTTACTGTTACAGCCTAGAACAGCTCCAGAGTGCCCTTCAGAACAAAGAGACTGACTACGTTACAATGACTGAGGAAGTTGAACGAGTTAGAATGTTGGAGTCTAAAGCATTCCAAGAAAAGGAACAACTGAGATCAAAGCTGGAAGAATTGTATGAAGAAAAGGAGAGAACGTGCCAGGTGCATTTGTGTGTTGGTTTTTATTAACAACTGATCAGCATAAGTCTTCTGGCTGTGATTGGGCATCCCGTGGTTTACAGTTGCTCCAATGCACGCAAAGATGTGTGGTCATGAAAGCTGGGAACCTGGGCTCTGTCTCTCCCTCCCTGTGCTCTTGGAAGGCACGAAATAATGTTATTTTAAAATAAAAATTAAAAACAGCTCATTTTCCCTTCCCTGGATTGATTTACCTGCAGGAGATGGAAATGTTAAGGAAGCAGGTGGAGTGTCTCGCCGAGGAAAATGGGAAGTTGGTAGGTCACCAAAACCTACATCAGAAGATCCAGTATGTTGTGCGGCTGAAGAAGGAAAACATCAGGCTTGCTGAGGTAAACCCCTGAAAATTGTGCCAAATAAACTCATTCTGGTTTTTAAATGATGATTTAGTTAAAATTTAATTTAACTATTGAATCACTTAATGCTTTCTTCAGGGAACCTCCTGATTTAAAAAAAAAAAAATTTAGCCATTGCTATTGTAAGCATAATTCAGTCAGTTATACACATGAGATTCTTGTTTACTGTTAAAGTAGTTTACAAATGGAAAATTGTAGTCATAGTTTGAAATTTAAACTTAATGAATGCTAAGAATAACTCTTCCTGCAAGAATTAGAGCCTTAATTTTTTTTCTTTTCCTTTTCTTAAAAATTACTGACCAGGAGTCAGAAAAGTTGCGTGCTGAAAATTTATTTTTAAAAGAAAAGAAATGAATGAATCATAAGGATCCTGATCAACTACCTACCTTGTTTGGAGACTTTTTTCCCTCTTACAGAAGTAAGACCTCTCCTTGCGCACTTAGTAGAGCTGAATTAAGAGCCGCGACCATTACTTGTGTATGTGGGGGTTGGGGGGCTGACCCTCAAGTTTCTTATGAACTCTCTGCACCTGTGCACACCTGTGGCAGCCCGCAGCCTGCAGTTAGAGGTTACCGTTTCAAAGCTGTAAATATTGAGAAAACCTTTTGTCTTTTTAAAATAAAAGCCCGTAGCTGCAGTTTTACAGTGGAGTCGGCCAGATTATTTTTTTCCTTCAGTACTGCCATAATCTCCTTTGAGTCTTGCATCAGAAGCTCCAACAATATACAGGTTCCAAAACTTACAGTGAGGATAGTGATGGTGCAGTGTGCATGAATAGCAAACTTGTTAATATAGATTATTTTTGTATTCCTACTTGAAGTGTTCTCATGGGCCATTTTTATGATTGTTAATATGGCCATTTTTCAAAATGTAATAAAATCTTTTAAAAATAAATTGTTTAATAAGGTGATTTATATTGTTCATTCACCATATGCTTATTGAGCAGCTATTATATGCCAGGCACTGGTCATCAGTGAACAAGGCAAACAGAAACCCTGTTCGCAAGGAACTTCTGTGTATCAGCACTTCATTCTTTCTTATTGAGAGTAATATTCCGTTGTATGGACATGCCACATTTTATTTACTTACCATTTGATGGGTATTGTGTTTCCAAACCAAACTTGGGTCCATTCACCCTTGTGCAGCCAATCTACTGACACCATGTTTGTGGGGTTTTTCTGTTTTTTGTTTTGTTTTGGCCGTGCCATGTGTCTTCTGGGATCTTAGTTCCCCAACCCAGGCCACCACAGTGAAAGAGCCAAGTCCTAACTACTGGACTGCCAGGGAAGTCACTCAGCAAAGCATTTTTTTAATTAATTAATTTTACGTATTTATTTATTTTTGGCTGTGTTGGGTCTTCGTTGCTGCGTGCAGGCTTTTCAGAGAAGTCCAGCAAAGCATTTTTAAAGGCAAGATGGTACTTCCCTGGTGGTCCAGTGGTAAATAATCCGCCTTACAATGCAGGGGACCTGGGTTCGATCCCTGGTCAGGGAACTAAGATCCCACATGCCGTGGGGCAACTAAGCCCATGCACCACAACTACTGACCTCATGCACCTCAACTAGAACCTGTGTGCTGAAAACTACAGAGCCCATGTGCTCTGGAGCCTGCATGCCACAAGTAGAGAGAGAAAAACCGGCATGCCACAACTAGAGAGAAGCCCATGTGCCGCAACGAAAGATCCCGCATGCTGCAACTAGGACCCGGTGCAGCCAAAAATAAATAATAAATAAATCTTTAAATAAAAAAAGCAAGATGTGGGAGACGCATTTCAGGGTTTGTGATAAGTTCGTGCCCTGTTCTTTGACTGGTTGATGGTGAAGTAACAGGGCAGTGTCACAGGGCTTAACACTATCAGTCCTTAGGTGCCAGTAGGTCTGGGGGCTATGCACTCAGGGTCATCAAGTAATTAACTTCTTCCATTTGGTGGGGGTTTTAGCATCTATAAAACACCTCAGGGAATGTGCCATCAGATACTATTATCTAGGTGCTTAGAGAGGAGCTAAAGCAGAGGAAGTGGAGGAAGGGTGTGTCCCAGGAAAGCCCTGTAGGGTCCTGCTCAGTTACAGTTTGAACTGTTGGCAATTTTGGGCTATTATGGATAACAGTGCTCTAAATACTCCTGTGTAAGTCTTGCTATGAACATGTTTCACATCTCTTGAGTAGATACCTAGGGGTGAAACTGATATCAGGTGGCCTCGGCCTGCAGCGTCTTGAAGCAGGATTTCAGTTCCCCAGCCAGAGATTGAAGTCAGGCTGCAGCAGTGAGAGCGCTGAATTCTAGCCACTAGACCACCAGGGACCAGTGACCAGTCACAAGGCCCTGGCCTGTCAGCAGTGTAGAAATGAATTTCTACATAGAGTCAGAAAGTAGTGAAACAAGTAAAGCATTTATTAGGAGGAAAAAGAGTACATGTGGATAGACACATGGGTGGGCTCAGAGAGAGTGGTACCCTCATGGTAGTTTGAATCACTTTTATGGGGCATTTCTTCTGGTTTTCCTTGGCCAGTCATCTTGCTTTGCCTGGTTCTGAGTCCATATTTGGTATATCTCAGTGTCTTTGCCATCTTGGAGAGGCAGTAGCGGGCAGTGGCTTGAAGCAAGATCTTAGTTCTCTGCCCAGGAATTGGACCTGGGTAGCCTGGATGAACAGGAATCCTAGCCATTAGTCTACCAGGGGCTAGAGGCTGGAAGGTAAATTCCCCTGGCCCTTGCCTCCATTGAAAAATGCATTTCTCAAGGAGGCAAAAACAGGTACAAAGTTTATTATTAGAGACACAGCACAACAAATGGGAGAGCACACAGAGAAACAGTTTGTTATGAGAGAAGCAAGGCAGAGATGCATACCTGGAGAGAAAGGGTGTGGGCATCCCACCTAACGTGGAGGAGCACAGTAAAGAGGCAGTTAAGTCATTTATATAGGGCAGTTCTTCCGGGTTTTTTTTACCTTTGGCCAATTATCTGGTTTCTTTTTCCACACCTGACCTCCCCTAGGACCCTCCCTGACATGTGTGCACAACTTTTTTCCAAGATGGATTCCAGCCCAGAGGCCTTGGCATCACCTATTATGGGGTGGCACCCCCTCCTTTTTAACCCCCAAGGAGCCTTTCTGCACATGTACAGTGTCTCCCTTGCCCCAAGGATGGGGAACATGTGACCTCTCGATCCTTTACTCAGACAGGGTTTAGCCTCTTTCTTTCTCCGCTGTGACTGTTATCTTAAAGTGTCCTCAGGAGACAAAGTCCCGTTATTTACCCTGTTGCTGTTGTTATTTCTATCTCGTAGTGCAAACAGGAGGCTGCTTGTAAATACCTAGCGTAGAGCCCACCTGCCTCCTTCCTCAGGAAATGTAAACAAGAGGCCAGTTGTAAATGCCCAGCCTGGAGCCCAACTGTCTCCTGCCTCACTCCCATGTGTGCACATGCATCTCTTAGCCAAGGTGGATTCTAGTGAAGAGGCCTATGGGTAGCTTGACATCACATACTATAGGGTGGTGCCCCCACCCTTTTTGACCTTCAAGGAGCCTTTCTCTGCACGTGCGCGCGCACGTGTGTGTGTAGTTGGGATGGTCTCCTTAACTTCAAGAATGTGGTCTCTTATATGGGCAGGGCTTAGCTTCTCCTCCCTCCTACTGTTTTGGAATATCTGTCCACAGGGGACAAACTCCAGCTGCTCACCCTGGGGCCCATCTATCTCCTGCCTCAAAATTGCTGGGTCCTTTAAGCCTCTCCCAAGTTCTCCCCATTACTTTTCGGCAACAGCACCATGTTCCTTATCGGGAAGGGACCTTGTGTTGTGAGACAACTCACGCAAGCAGTTTGCATCGTGCCTGGCCAAGGAGGGCAGTTTTGGTCAACAGTTCCCTCACACAACCATTCTTTCTCCTGAGAAATGGACTCGGCTTCAGAGAAGGCACATCAGAGATGAACCTAAAAACCAAGGTCCCCAGCTATCTGCATAGAATGAGGCCTGGGCTTCGTGAATATATATATTTTTTCCTTTTTCTCTTTTTGTGAGTGTGTATGTGTATACTTCCTTGTGTGATTTTGTCTGTGTAACTTTGCTTTTACCATTTGTCCTAGGGTTCTGTCTGTCTGGTTTCTTTTTTTTAGTATAGTTTTTAGTGCTTGTTATCACTGGTGGATTTGTTTTTTGGTTTGGTTGCTCTCTTCTTTCTTCCTTTCCTTTCTAAAAAATTTTTTATTATTTTTTTATTTTAATAAATTTATTTTATTTTATCTTATTTTCTTTTTCTTTCTTTCTTTCTTTTTTTCTCACTTTGCTTCTGAGCTGTGTAGCTGACAGGGTCTTAGTGCTCTGGCCGGGTGTCAGACCTATGCTTCTGAGATGGGAGAGCCAAGTTCAGGACATTAATCCACCAGAGACCTCCTGGCTCCACATGATATCAAATGGTAAAAGCTCTCCCAGAGATCTCCATCTCAACACTAAGACCCAGCTCCACTCAATGACCAGCAAGCTACAGTGCTGGACACCCTGTGCCAAGCAACTAGCAAGACAGGAACACAGCCCCACCCATTAGCAGAGAGGCTGCCTAAGATCATAAGGTCACAGACACCCCGAAACACACCACCGGAGGCACTCCTGCCCACCAGAAAGACAAGATCCAGCCTCATCCACCAGAACACAAGCACCAGTACCTTCCACCAGGAAGCCTACACAACCAACCACTGAACCAACCTTAGCCACTGGGGGCAGACACCAAAAACAACGGGAACTACGAACCTGCAGCCTGTGAAAAGTCAACCCCAAACACAGTAAGTTAAGCAAAATGAGAAGACACAGAAACACAGCAGATGAAGGAGCAAGGTAAAAACCCACCAGACCAAACAAATGAAGAGGAAATAGGCAGTCTACCTGAAAAAGAATTCAGAGTAATGATAGTAAAGATTATCTAAAATCTTAGAAATAGAATGGAGAAAATACCAGAAATGTTTAACAAAGACCTAGAAGAACTAAAGAGCAAACAATGATGAACAACACAATAAATGAAATTAAAAATTCTCTGGAAGGAATCAATAGCAGAATAACTGAGGCAGAAGAACGAATGAGTGACCTGGAAGATAAAATACTGGAAATAACTGCCACAGAGCAGAATAAAGAAAAAAGAACGAAAAGAATTGAGGCCAGTCTCAGAGACCTCTGGGACAACATTAAACACACCAACATTCGAATTATAGGGGTCTCAGAAGAAGAAGAGAAAAAGAAGGACTGAGAAACTATTTGAAGCGATTATAGTTGAAAACTTCCCTAATATGGAAAAGGAAATAGTCAATCAAGTCCAAGAAGGGCAGAGAGTCCCATACAGAATAAATCCAAGGAGAAACACCAAGACACATATTAATCAATCAAAAATTTAAAACAAAGAAAAATTAAAAGCAACAAGGGAAAAACAACAAATAACATACAAGGGAATCCCCATAAGGTTAACAGCTGATCTTTCAGCAGAAACTGCAAGCCAGAAGGGAGTGGCAGGATATATTTAAAGTGATGAAACGGAAAAACCTACAACCAAGATTAGTCTACCCAGCAAGGATCTCATTCAGATTCAACAGAGAAATTAAAACCTTTACAGACAAGCAAAAGCTAAGAGAATTCAGCACCAGCAAGCCAGCTTTAAAACAAATGCTAAACGAACTTCTCTAGGCAGGAAACACAAGAGAAGGGAAAGACCTACAATAACACCCAAAACAATTAAGAAAATGGTAATAGGAACATCCATATTGATAACTGCCTTAAATGCAAATGGATTAAATGATCCAACCAAAAGACATACACTGGCTGAATGGATACAAAAGAAAGACCTGTATATACACTGTCTACAAGAGACCCACTTCAGACCTAGGGACACATACAAACTGAAAGAGAGGGGATGATAAAAGATATTCTATGCAAGCGGAAATCAAAAGAAAGCTGGAGTAGCAATTCTTATATCGGACAAAATAGACTTTAAAATAAAGACTATTACAAGAGACAAAGAAGGACACTACATAATGATCAAGGGATCAATCCAGAAGAAGATATAACAATTATAAATATATATGCACCCAACATAGGAGCACCTCAATACATAAGGCAAATGCTAACAGCCATAAAAGGAGAAACCGACAGTAACACAATCATAGTAGGGAACTTTAACACCCCATTTTCACCAGTGGGTAGGTCATCCAAACTGAAATAAGGAAACACAAGCTTTAAATGATACATTAAACAAGATGGACTTTATTGATATTTATAGGACATTCCATCCAAAAATATAGAATACACTTTCTTCTCAAGTGCTCGTGGAACATTCTCCAGGAAAGATCATGTCTTGGGTCACAAATCAAGCCTTGGTGAATTTGAGAAAATTGAAATCGTATCAAGTATCTTTTTCGACCACAACGCTATGAGACTAGATATCAATTACAGGAAGAGATCTGTAAAAAATACAAACACATGGAGGCTAAACAATACACTACTTAATACGAAGTGATCACTGAAGAAATCAAAGAGGAAATTTAAAAATCCCTAGAAACAAATGACAATGGAGACACGACGACCCAACACGTATGGGATGCAGCAAAAGCAGTTCTAAGAGGGAAGTTTACAGCAATACAATCCTACCTTAAGAAACAGGAAACATCTCGAATAAACAACCTAACCTTGCACCTAAAGCAATTAGAGAAAGAAGAACAAAAAAACCCCCAAAGTTAGCAGAAGGAAAGAAATCATAAAGATCAGATCAGAAATAAATGAAAAAGAAATGAAGGAAACAATAGCAAAGACCAGTAAAACTAAAAGCTGGTTCTTTGAGAAGATAAACAAAATTGATAAACCATTAGCCAGACTTATCAAGAAAAAAAGGAAGGAGCCTCAAGTCTAGAATCAGAAATGAAAAAGCAGTAACAACTGATACTGCAGAAATACAAAAGATCATGAGAGATTACTACAAGCAAATATATGCCAATAAAATGGACAACCTGGAAGAAATGGACAAATTCTTAGAAAGGCGCAAGCTTCCGATACTGAACCAGGAAGAAATAGAAAATATAAACAGACCAATCACAAACACTGAAATAGAGACTGTGATTAAAAATCTTCCAACAAACAAAAGCCCAGGACCAGACAGCTTCACAGGCGAATTCTATGAAACATTCAGAGAAGAGATAACACCTATCCTTCTCAAACTCTTCCAAAATGTAGCAGAGGGAGGAACACTCCAAATTCATTCCACGAGGCCACCATCACCCTGATACCAAAACCAGAAAAAGATGTCACAAAGAAAGAAAACTACAGGCCAATATCACTGATGAACATAGATGCAAAAATCCTTAACAAAATACTAGCAAACAGAATCCAACAGCACATTAAAAGGATCATACACCATGAGCAAGTGGGGTTTATCCCAGGAACACAATGATTCAGCATACGCAAATCAATCAATGTGATAAACCATATTAACAAATTGAAAGAGAAAAACCATATGATCATCTCAATAGATGCAGGAAAAGCTTTCAACAAAATTCAACACCCATTTATGATAAAAACCCTCCAGGAAGTAGGCATAGAGGGAACTTACCTCAACATAATAAAGGCCATATATGAAAAACCCACAGCCAACATCATTCTCAATCGTGAAAAACTGAAACCATTTCCTCTAAGATCAGGAACAAGACAAGGTTGTCCACTCTCACCACTATATTCAACATAGTTTTGGAAGTTTTAGCCACAGCAATCAGGCAAGATAAAGGAATACAAAGAATCCAAATCAGAAAAGAAGTAAAGCTGTCACTGTTTGCAGATGACATGATACTATACATAGAGAATCCTAAAGATGCTACCAGAAAACTCCTAGAACTAATCAATGAATTTGGTAAAGTAGCAAGATACAAAATTAATGCACAGAAATCTCTTGGATTCCTATACACTAATGGTAAAAAAAAAAATCTGAAAGAGAAATTAAGGAAACACTACCATTTACTATTGCAACAAAAATAAAATACCTAGGAATAAACCTACCTAAGGAGATAAAAGACCTCTATGCAGAAAATTATAAGACACTGAAGAAAGAAATTAAAGATGATACAAATAGATGGAGAGATATACCATGTTCTTGGATTGGAAGAATCAACATTGTGAAAATGACTATAGTACCCAAAGCAATCTACGGATTCAGTGAAATCCCTATCAAACTACCAATGGCATTTTTCACAGAACTAGAACAAAAAATTTCACAGTTTATATGGAAACACAAAAGACCCCAAATAGCCAAAGCAATCTTGAGGAAAAAAACGGAGCTGGAGGAATCAGGCTCCCAGACTTCAGACTATACTACAAAGCTACAGTAATCAAGACAGTATGGTACTGGCACAGAAACAAATATAGATCAATGGAACAGGATAGAAAGCCCAGAGGTAAGCCCACGCACATATGGTCACCTCATTTTTGATTAAGAAGGCAAGGATAGGGGCTTCCCTGGTGGCACAGTGGTTGGAGGTCCGCCTGCCGATGCAGGGGACATGGGTTTGTGCCATGGTCCAGGAGGATCCACATGCCGCGGAGTGGCTGGGCCCGTGAGCCATGGCCGCTGTGTGTGCGTGTCTGGAACCTGTGCTCCGCGATGGGAGGGGCCACAACAGTGAGAGGCCCGTGTACCGCAAAAAAAAAAAAAAAAAAAAAG
>NW_006769631.1:2024290-2032200 GCF_000442215.2 Lipotes vexillifer
TACAATGGAGAAAAGACAGTCTCTTCAGTAAGTGGTGCTGGGGAAACTGAACAGCTATATGCAAAAGAATGAAATTAGAACACTCTCTATCACCATACACAAAAATAAACTCAAAATGTATTCAAGACCTAAATGTAAGGCCAGACACTGTAAAACTCTTAGAGGAAAACATAGGTAGAACACTCTATGAAATACATCACAGCATGGCCCTTTTTGACCCACCTCCTAGGGAAATGGAAATAAAAACAAAAATAAACAAATGGGACCTAATGAAACTTCAAAGCTTTTGCACAGCAAAGAAAAATATAAACAAGACAAAAGACAACCCTCAGAATGGGAGAAAATATATGCAAATGAAGCAACTGACAAAGGATTAATCTCAGAAAGTATTTGCAAATGAAGAAAGACAAAGGATTAATCTCCAAATTATACAAGCAGCTCATGCAGCTCAATATCAAAAAAAAAACAAACAACCCAATCAAAACATGGGCAGAAGACCTAAATAGACATTTCTCCAAAGAAGATTTACAGATTGCCAATAAACTCATGAAAGGATGCTCAACATCACTAATCATTAGAGAAATGCAAATCAAAACCACAATGAGTGTAAGAGAAATGCAAATCAAAACTACAATGAGGTATCACCTCACACCAGTCAGAATGGCTGTCATCACACACACACACAAAAAAACCATCTTCAAAAAATCTACAAACAATAAATGCTGGAGAGGGTATGGAGACAAGGGAACCCTCTTGCACTACTGGTGGGAATGTAAATTGATACAGCCACTATGGAGAACAGTATGGAGGTTCCTTAAAAAACTACAAATAGAACTACCATATGACCCAGCAATCCGACTACTGGGCATATACCCTGAGAAAACCATAATTCAGAAAGAGTCATGTACCACAATGTTCATTGCAGCTCTATTTACAATAGCCAGGACATGAACGCAACCTAAGTGTCCATCAACAGATGAATGGATAAAGAAGATGTGGTACATATATACAATGGAATATTAGCCATAAAAATAAATGAAATTGAATTATTTGTAGTGAGGTGGGTGGACCTAGGGTCTGTCATACAGAGTGAAGTAAGTCAGAAAGAGAAAAACAAATACCATATGCTAATACATATATATGGAATCTAAAAAAAAAAAAAAATGTTCTGAACAACCTAGGGGTAGGACCAGAATAAAGACACAGATAAAGAGAATGGACTTGAGGACATGGGGAGGGGGCAGGGTAAGCTGGAACAAAGTGAGGGAGTTGCATGGACATATATACACTACCAAATGTAAAATTGATAGCTAGTAGGAAGCAGCTGCATAGCACAGGGAGATCAGCTGGGTGCTTTGTGACCACCTAAATGGGTGGGGGTGGGTGGGAGGGAGACACAAGAGGGAGGAGATATGGGGATATATGTATATGTATAGCTGATTCACTTTGTTATAAAGCAGAAACTAACACACCATTGTAAAGCAATTATAATCCAATAAAGATGTTAAAAAGAATTGCTGGGTCATCTGGTGAACATGTGTTCATCTTTTTAACATATTGTCTAACTTTTCCAAACAGACCATTTGGCTGCACTATTTTATGTTTGCAACAGCAGTGTGTTCCAGTTTTTCCATATCTTCACCAACACTTGTTACCGTCAGGTTTTCCTGTAGTCATCTTGGAGGGTATGAAGTGGCATATCACTTATATTTTCCTAACGACTAATGACATGGAACACTTTTTACATATAGTAGTCAGCAATAAAAAAAGAGACAAACTGTTACATGTTCCTACAACATGCAGGAACCGTGGGGGTGGGGGTGGGGGAGAAAAAAGCATGCTAAGTGGAAGAAGCCAGACCCAAAAGACCACATATTGTATGATTCCATTTATGTGAAATGTTCAGAAAAGGCCAGGTGATAGAAAGCAAATCACTGATTCCTTGGGGATGGGCACAAGGGAAACTTTTCTATTTTTGCCGTGCTGCATGGCTTGTGGGATCTTAGTTCCCCGACCAGGGATTGAACCCAGGCCCTCAGCAGTGAAAGTGTGGAGTCCTATCCACTGGACCGCCAGGGAATTCCCACAAGAGAACTTTCTGATGTTGCAGAAATGCTTTTAAAGTGTTTTGTGGTGATGGTTGCACAACTCTATAAATTTATTAAAAATTAAACTACATTCAAAATGGGTTAATTTTGGGACTTCCCTAGTGGTCCAGTGGTTAAGAATCTGTCTTCCAGTGCAGGGGACATGTGTTCGATCCCTGGTTGGGGAACTATAGATCCCACATGGCGAGGGGCAACTAAGCCAACGTGCTGCAACTACTGAGCACGCATGCTCTGGACCCCAAGAGCCACAACTGGAGAGAAGCCTGCATGCCACAACGAAGAGCCCAAGCACCACAATGAAAGATCCCATGTACCGCAGTGAAGGTCCCGTGTGCCGCAACTAAGACCCGACGCAGCCAAATTAAAAAAAAAAAAAAGGCAAATTCTTAATGAACTGATTCAGGAAATGAAAAAAAAAATTTTTTAAGTTACTTTTATGGTTTGTAAATTATACTTCAATAATACTGAAGAAAAACTATTTTAGAAAATTAATGCGTAGTTGAACTTTCAAGGAATAGTAATAGTAAATCCCTAAGAGCCAGAAATGAAGAACAAACTGGAATTCAGTGTAAGGTAAAGAATAGACACTGACTGCCTTGGAGGTAGGAGAAGGTGATGCAGTGAAGCTGGTAATAAAGAGGCTTGGATCTTATCACCTCGTGAAAGAAAATTCATATTTTATGGCAAGACAAGAAAAAATATAGCACTTTCTGGTGGCACAGTGGTTAAGAATCCACCTGCCAATGCAGGGGACACAGGTTTGACCCCGGTCTGGGAAGATCCCACGTGCTGCGGAGCAACTAAGCCCGTGCACCACATTGTGCATGCACAACTAAGCCCGTGCCTGCATTCGAGTCCATGAGCCACAGCTATGAGCCTGTGTGCCACAACTACTGAAGCCTGTGTGCCTCGAGCCTGTGCTCTCAACAAAGAGAAGCCAGCACAACAAAGAGTAGCCGCTGCAATGAAGACCCAACACAGCCAAAAATAAATAATAAATAAATTTTTAAAAATATATATATAAACAAAAAAATCTTCTGTGCCCTTTGGCCTCCTCTCTCCCCTGACTCTGCATCTTGTATCTGCATTATGCATTGAACAAAGCTCCACCATTGGCAGGACTACCTGCTCAACCATAAAGAGCAATATTCTCCTAGCATCAGTAGCACAACTCCTTAAACATAATATTCTGTCTTGATCTCGTAAGGGGTCACATGGTGCTTAGGTCTGGATTATGTAAATTGTCAATAGTATGTCATTTGATATACAGCCCTCTTTCTCCAAAAACTTGTATAACTGTGCCTTGACTCCCAACAGGCAGAACAGTTCTCAGAGCTTTCTGAGTTGCTCTTCCTGGGTTATAATCCTCAAATTTGGCTTGAATAAAATTTTCCATTTTGGGGACTTCCCTGATGGTCCACTGGTTTGGACTCCGAGCTTCCACTGCAGGGGACATGGGTTCAATCCCTAGTCAGGGAACTAAGATCCCGCATGCCACAAGGCACAGCCAAAAAAAAAATTTTCCATTTTTCTTAGGTTGACTGATTAATTTTTCGTTAAAACCCCGTATGAGTTCCCCAGGGCTGCTGCAAAAAATTACCACAAACTGGATGGCTTAAAACATATTTATTCTCACACAGTTCTGGAGGCTATAAGTTCAAAATCAAGGTGTTGTCAAGGCTGAGGGCTCCAGAGGAGAATCTATTTCATGCCTCTCTTAGCTTATGGTGTTGCCAGCAACCCTTGGCATTCCTTGTTTTTTTTGTTTTTGTTTTTGTTTTTGCGGTACGCGGGCCTCTCACTGTTGTGGCCTCTCCCGTTGCGGAGCACAGGCTCCGGACGCGCAGGCTCAGCGGCCATGGCTCACGGGCCCAGCCGCTCCACGGCATGTGGGATCCCCCTGGACCGGGGCACAAACCCGTGTCCTCTGCATCGGCAGGCGGACTCTCAACCACTGCGCCACCAGGGAAGCCCTCCTTGGTTTTTAGATGCATCACTCCAATCTCTGTTTCCATGGTCACATGGCATTCTCCCGTCTGTCTTTTCTAAGAACACTAGTCAGATTAGGGCCCACCCTAATGATCTCATCTTAATTTGACTACATTTGCAATGACTCCATTTCCATATAAGGTCACATTCACAAGTGCTGGGGATTAGGACTTCAACATCTTTTTAGGGGGCACAATTCAACCCATAACATCACTCACAGCAAGGAAAAGGAGATAAAGCTTTAGGCCAACTAAGGACAGAGAGCTAGAACTGAAAGTTTTGCAAAAAGCCAGAACCCAAGGAATGCAGGGATCTTAGTCATCCTGGCAATTCTGCCTGGAACAGTCCTGATCCTGAGTATGTATGTGCTCATTTGTTTAACTGGGCAAAGAACTGACACAAGTTGGAAGCGTAAAGACGCCCCTGTGTCCTTGTCTTGTTTAAATGAGTTTTTTCTTTTCTGACAAACAAGGAAAATAAAGGAACAATGAACAGGCTAGAGAAGCAGCATAAACTGGCCTGAAAGAGTTAATCAATCCTAGTTTTATTTTAACTGTTACTGATCTGTAGTGTCTGTAATTAGCTTTGTCCTTCACAAAGCTAACCTCTAAGACTCTCTGACTCTGTGAATTACATCCTGCCCCTGTTATATATACCCCCTACACTCCCTTGTAACAAATAACCCCTTGGAGTGTTCTGCATTTCAGCAAGAAGGTCCTGGGCGAATAACCCAGAGATGAACAGACCCAATTACTCGGCTGCCTGACACCAGCTGTGACCATTTTGAAATAAAGCAGAAAGAATAAGAATGCAAGACCTTTACTGCTTTGATCCTTATCACCTACCCCAGACTGCAAGCCCCACCTATAAGACATTTCCTGATTCCCCAGGGAGGAGGGCACAGTTCTTGAGGCGCCAGCCTGCTATGTTCTCTCTTTGCTTAGCAAAGAACAAAGCTACTCTTTCTTTTAACTCCAAAACTCTGCCTCTGTATTTCTATTGAGTGTCTGTGCAGAGAGCTAATATTTTGCCATCAAGGTGAAGGGAGGAAGAGACTGAGGTAAGGTTGGAGAGAGGGCATAAAAGAGACAAGACAGACATTCACTCCCTAGGTCATCACAGGCCACACTCATCCCTCCTGTCTCATGGGGAGGGGGGTGGGGAACTTCACACATTTAAATTCCCTCCTTGGCCCCTAAGGCCTCTTAAATTTGTGACTTTAGGCCCTAAATTTGAGGCAGAGTCTGGGTCTCCCAGAACTCGATAGGTCATCTTTTGCCCATATGCCATCTTTGATGTCTGTTTGCATTGCTTTTTAAATAAATGTGAGGACTTCCCTGGTGACGCAGTGGTTAAGAATCCACCTGCCAATGCAGGGGACACAGCTTCGAGCCCTAGTCCAGGAAGATCCCACATATTGCAGAGCAACCAAGCCCGTGCACCACAACTACGGAGCCTGTGCTCTAGAGCCTGCGAGCCGCAACTACTGAAGCCAGGGCGCCTAGAGCCCATGCTCCCAACAAGAGGAGCCACCACAATGAGAAGCCTGCGCACCACAACGAAAAGTAGCCCCCACTTGCCGCAACTAGAGAAAGCCTGCCTGCAGCAATGAAGACCCAACACAGCCAAAAATAAAATTAATTAATTTAAAAAATACCATTAAATAAATGTGGGATGAGGTATTCCTTCCCCTTCACACTCCCAGTTAAGGGTGCTCTAGTTAACACCATGGTGCTGTAAGTTTTTAAATTTTATCTTTTATAATCAAATCATAGTCTGTTCACTCAAACTTTCGTAGCAAGGACAGGAGCCAGTCACAATATTGGGCACTGTGGCAGAACAAAGAGAAAACATGCATAACATCTGCCTGATGGAGCCCAGTTAGGGAAGCAAGTATGTAGCAAGGCGTGTGAGTGTGCTGAGGGCAACGATTAATCACAGACTTGCTACTCAGTGTGGTGTGTCCCCAGTCCCCCGTCCCCCCCCCACTCCCCCCCGCCACCTGCAGCGTTAGCACCATCTGGGAGCCTGTTAGAAATGCAGAATCTTAATCCAGCTCCAGACCTGAGTCAGGATCTTCATTTTAACAAGATTGCTAGCAGGTGATACGTGTGCACATGGGAGCTTTTGTCCAGGAGGCAGAAATTACTTCCTAGCTGGGTGTCCAAGGATGGTATCAATTCAGCCATCATCACCAGGACAAGGCCCTGTGCTGGGCACTGGGGACCTAGAGAAGAAAGAAACATGTCCCTGCCCTCAAGGAGCTCACAGGCTAGCAGGGAGGCAGACAGACAACCACAGGAGTGGTGTAAAGGTAGGGGAGTAGCAGAGTCTGCTTTACAGAGGAGGTGGCTCTGAGATGCTCAACCTCTAATGCTAGTAGAGGCATCATTTGTTCTAAGAAAACTTATAAAGCAGGCACAGTTGATCCAGCACAGCACCACTCAATTTCTTGTAGGTTCCAAGTAAGGTAAGAGCTTTCTGATGGGATCATCTTCGCGCTGGGGTTCACACAGCTCTTTGCAAAGTGGCACAGTGCCTCTCAGAGCCTCGCTTTTCTCAACTACAAAATTGGCCAATTTGAAATTTTAATAGGAGTTATCAGGGTTATCCATGCTTTTATTGGAGCCACAAAGCCACGTTGTGGGAGGATGGCACATAAGGACTAACATGAAAACTTACTGAATGGAAAAAAACAATGCTGCTGGACAGTATGTGCACTGTGAAATCAGGTTTAGAAAAATAGTCCCATACATGGTATATGCACTATTTTTTAACGTGTGCTATATATAAAACTATACATATAGGAAAAGTACTGTAATAACTGACTTTCCTGGATAGTGCAATTGGCCTTTATACACTCGAACAGCACTTCATTTTCAAAGAAACGTACTACTTAAACGAAAACATTTTAAAAGTAAGTACATTGGAAATTGGAAGTAATGTTAATCCCAATTATCTAAGTTGAGTGCTTATGGATGAAAATTTCTAATATACTTTCTAAATTTCTTAGAATGAGCATATATCCATCAGGGCCTTGTGAATTGTCAGAAGCCCTAACCCAAGCCCACTTTCTTGCTGAGTCTGCAAGTCTTTGGCGCCCTCTGCCGAAGTATCTCTAAGGTGCATGTCGATCTCCTGGGGGTCTTGTTAAAAAGTAGATTCTGTTTCAACGAGTGTGATGCGGGACCTGGGAGTTAAACAGATTCCCAGGGGAAGCCGATGTTGGACAACACCTAATGACAAGGATTGAAACTGCTAGGCCACGAAGAGTTAGTCTACATCAGGAACCACAGTACCACCGCCACTGTCAGCCTTAGACATCGGTCCAGGAGTGCGCCAGGGAAAGCCTAAACCTAACGCGGAAAGGAGCCAACCCCGGGAGAAGCAGGCCTGGAGCTCGGCCGGCTGCCCTGCCGGAGGCCCCGCCCCTCTAGGCCCTCGGGGAGCCTCTATTGGCCACCGCACCCACGTGAGCGTCGCGTCACGTGAGGCCGCAGTCCAACGCGGAGTGTGCTCCGCCGGGCGTCCGTGGCTGGCGCAGCGGGATCCAAGATGGCATGTCACAGACCGAGAGGGGCAGTGTGCACGCAGCCGCCTGCACCGACTCCTCCGCCGGATTCCCTCCGCCTCCCCCGGCTAACGCGTTGCGGCGCCGCATTTGGGGACACCTAAAATCTCTTCTTCGATTGGGTTAGTTCGCTTTTGGGGAAGATGCACACCTCCTACATACACTTTCTACCTTTTTTGTTTTTTTGTTTTTGTTTTTGCGGTACGCGGGCCTCTCACTGTTGTGGCCTCTCCCGTTGCGGA
>NW_006769632.1:0-1163 GCF_000442215.2 Lipotes vexillifer
ACAGAGTGAAGTAAGTCAGAAAGAGAAAAACAAATATCGTATATTAACACATGTATGTGAAATCTAGAAAAATCGTACAGATGAACCTATGTGCATGGCAGGAATAGGAAGGCAGATATAGAGAATGGACGTGTGGACACAGGCTGAAGGGGAGGATGGGATGAACTGGGAGATTAGATTTGACATAAATACACTACCATGTGTAAAATGGATAGCTAGTGGGAACCTGCTGTATAGCACATGGAGCTCAGCTTGGTGCTCTGTGATGGCCTCATTGGGTGGGATGGTGGGGAGGCAGGTGCAAGAGGGAGGGGATGCAAAAACAGACATACAGATTAATGGGACAGAATAGCAAGGACAGAAATAAACCCACACTCCTATGGTCAATTAATCTTCGACAAAGGGGGCAAGAATACAGAATGGCACAAAGACAATCTCTTCAGCAAGTGGTGTTGGGAAAGCTGAACAGCCACATGTAAATCATGAAGTTAGAACACTCCCTCACACCACACACAAAAATAAACTCAAAATGGGTTAAAGACTTAAATATAAAACATGGGGCCATAAAACTCCTAGTTGTAAGAGAACATAGGCAAAACATTCTCTGACATAAATTGTAGCAATATTCTCTTAGGTCAGTCTCCCAAGGCAAAAGAAATAAAAGCAAAAGTTAAAAAAAGGAACATAACCTTACAAGCTTTTGCACAGCAAAGGAAACCATCAACAAATCAAAAAGACAACTTACAGAATGGGAGAAAATGTTTGCAAAGATGGGACTGACAAGGGGCTAATTTCTAAAATATACAAACAGCTCATTCAACTCAATATCAAGAAGGAAAAAAAAAGCCAATCAGAAAATGGGCAGAAAACCTAAATAGACATTTCTCCAGAGAAGACATACAGATGGCCAACAGACACATGAAAAGATGCTCAACATCACTAATTAGTAGATAATGCAAATCAAAACTACAATGATGTACCACCTCACACTGGTCAGAATAACCATCATTAAAAAGTCTACAAATAATAAATACTGGAGAGGGTGTGGTGAAAAGGGAACCCTCTTACACTGTTGGTGAGAATGTAACTGGTTCTGCCATTATGGAAAACAGTATGGAGGTTCCTTAAAAAACTAAAAATAGAGTTACCATATGATCCAGCAA
>NW_006769633.1:0-250 GCF_000442215.2 Lipotes vexillifer
TACTTAAGTTATTTGTCCCTCCATCTCTATAAACTAATATATGCTGAGTTCCCTACCACAGTGACTGGAGCTTTCTTTCTACATTTCTCTCCATTCCTCTCTCCTGTCTTCCATTCTGCTTCATCCTCTCTTCTTCTGTTTCTTTCATTTATCACTTCATTTCAGCAAATTCATAACAATTACATCCAGCTTTGTTAAAACCTGACATACATGTTGATTAAAATTAATGTGCTATCCAAAATAATGCCAT
>NW_006769634.1:0-225 GCF_000442215.2 Lipotes vexillifer
AAAAAAAAAAAAAAAAAACCCCCCCTGCCAATGCAGGGGACACAGGGTTCGAGCCCTGGTCCAGGAAGATCCCACATGGTGCAGAGCAATTAAGTCCGTGCGCCACAACTACTGAGTCTACACTCTAGAGCCCACGAGCCACAACTACTGAGCCCGTGAGCTACAACTACTGAAGCCCATGTGCCTAGAGCCCGTGCTCTGTAACAAGAGAAGCCACTGCAATGA
>NW_006769635.1:0-209 GCF_000442215.2 Lipotes vexillifer
AAAAAAATATACATAGGAGGGACTTCCCTGGTGGAGCAGTGGTTAAGAAGCCGCCTGCCAATGCAGGGGACACGGGTTCAGTCCCTGGTATGGGAAGATCCCACATGCTGCGGAGCAACTAAGGCCATGCACCACAACTACTGAGACTGTGCTCTAGAGCCCGTGAGCCACAACTACTGAGCCCGCGTGCCTAGAGCCCGTGCTCCGCA
>NW_006769636.1:0-964 GCF_000442215.2 Lipotes vexillifer
TATAATAGCCAGGACATGGTAGAAACCTCAGTGCCCATCAACACATGAATGGATAAAGAAGATGTGCCACATATATACAATGGAATACTACTCAGCCATAAGAAGAAACGAAATTGAGTTATTTGTAGTGAGGTGGATGGACGGAGAGTCTGTCATACAGAGTGAGGCAAGTCAGAAAGAGAAAAAGAAATACCGGATGCTAACACATATATATGGATTCTAAGAAAAAAAGAAGGTCGTGAAGAACCCAGGGGCAAGATGGGAATAAAGACACAGACCTACTACAGAATGGACTTGAGGATAAGGGGAGGGGGATGGGTAAGCTGTGACAAAGTGAGAGAGTGGCATGGTCATATATACACTACCAAACGTAAAACAGATAGCTAGTGGGAAGCAGCCACATAGCACAGAGTGATCAGCTCGGTGCTTTGTGACCACCTAGAGAGGTGAGATAGGGAGAGTGGGAGGGAAGGAGCGGCAAGAGGGAAGAGATATGGGAACATATGTATATGTATAACTGATTCACGTTGTTATAAAGCAGAAACTAACACACCATTGTAAAGCAATTATACTCCAATAATGATGTTAAAAAAAAAAAAAGACACTGATGAAAGAAATGAAAAACGATACAAACAGGTGGAGAAATATACCACATACTTGGATTGGAAGAATCGACATTTTGAAAATGACTACACTACCCAAAGCAATCTACAGGTTCAGTGCAATCACTATCAAACTACGAATGGCATTTTTCATAGAATTAGAACAAAAAATTTCACAATTTTTGTGGAAACACAAAAGACCCCGAATAGCCAAAGCAATCTTGAGAAAGAAAAATGGAGTTGGAGGAATCAGGCTCCCTGTGTTTAGACTATACTACAAAGCTACATTAATCAAGACCGTATGGTACTGGCACAAAAACAGAAATACAGATCAATGGAACAGGATAGAAAACCCAGAGATA
>NW_006769637.1:0-425 GCF_000442215.2 Lipotes vexillifer
CCCACTTAAGGCCTCTGTATCAACTTCTACAATTGGGTGGTGGGTGCAGATATCTATTCTGCTCGCAGCGCCCAAGACTAACCTCGTGTGTAAGTTCTCTTGCTTATTTAACCTGCCACCGACCAACCTGGAGCGGCTGCCTCTTTCTTTGGTCTCTCCCTGCCTTCTGTGTGTACAGGGCCAGTTTGCAAACGTACACTGGCTCCAGCCCCATTGAACCCTGAGTTATCAAGGGTGGGAAATGTGTCCCATTCCTCTTTGTTTCCCCAAAACCAACAGAGTGTCTGGTATGGAGTTAGAGATCCACAGACTTGAAAAGGCTGATGAGCCAAAGACTGCAAAGGAGCATCAGGGAAGTCTTCCTGTAGGAGGAGTGCCTGGCACTGTGAGAAACATGGACACCAGGGATGTGGCTTGGTGGAGAG
>NW_006769638.1:0-484 GCF_000442215.2 Lipotes vexillifer
CCTGCGCGTCCGGAGCCTGTGCTCCGCAGCGGGAGGGGCCACAGCGGTGAGAGGCCCGCGTACTGCAAAACAAAACAAAACAAAAGCTATAAAAAAAATTTGCAGAATGACCTGTAAAAATTGTTTGTTGGGTTTTAAGTATACCAAGCAGGAATATAATAGCTGTAGTAAAACATGAATAGAATTAGTGAAGAAAGGTTATTTTGGTAACATGGCAGCTGGAAGAAAGATTAGCCAAGCCATCTGTGAATTGAATTACAGCATAACATGTTAAAGTGGATTTTCAAACATGAATTTTTGCTATTTTAGGTTTTGGAAATGTTTTTGTGTTTGTGTTTAAACTTGGGTGGTCTTGGTATTCACTTCAAGCAAAGTGAAGATGCTTCAATGTGTCTTGAAGAATTAAACAGTAGTTCTTTTTTCACCTTGCTTTCTGCTTTACATCTATACCACACTCTTTTTTTTTTTTTTTTTTTTTTTTTTT
>NW_006769639.1:0-200 GCF_000442215.2 Lipotes vexillifer
CGTACGCTAACACTAACCCGTGCCCTAACACGTACGCTAACCATAAACTGTTGTCATACACTAACCTGTACCCTAAACCATCCCCATTCCCTAACGCTAACCGGAAGCGAACCAGAACCAGAACCTTTACCCGAAGGCTTACCCTAACCTGTGCCCTAATCCTAACCCGTAAGCTAACACTAACCCGTGCCCTAACAAGT
>NW_006769641.1:0-545 GCF_000442215.2 Lipotes vexillifer
GGGTCACTGTGCTGAGCCTGAAGGGCTTCTCTCTTCCTTCCTACCACCTGCATCAAGACAGGTACTTCCTCTCACCCCACTGCTGCCCTCCCGGGAGAGCCTGCTTTCTGGGCTTCTTCCCCCTCATTGCCCCCCTTGATCTAGAGGCCAGTTGCCAAGGTCATGACATGCACACACTCCCTACGTGATCTGTCCTCGCAGTCCTAGGGTGGTTCTCTCTCTGCTCTTCCCACCCTCAACTATGCCCAGGGCTGGCTGTCCCCAGAACAAGGCATATGCTCAGAGAAGACCAGCCCCTGTTAGCATCCTTGGGAGCAAAGCAAAATTCTGCAAGGAAAGTCACTGCCCATGAAGATAATATCCAGCAAGGTGCTTCTCAAACTTTAATTTGTATTGGAAGCATCAGAGGATCTTGCCCGAACCGCAGACCCTGACCCAGGATATCTGGATGACGAACATCTGCATTTCTAACAAGCTCCCACGTGATGCCAATGCTGCTAGTCTGTGGACCAAACTTTGAGTGGCAAAGACTTAGTACATTCCAA
>NW_006769642.1:0-337 GCF_000442215.2 Lipotes vexillifer
CAGGTAAGATTTAGTGTTAGTGTTAGGATTAGGGTTAGGGAACGGGGATGGTGTAGGGTATAGTTTAGTGTATAACAGTGGTTTAACTTTAGCGTAAGTGTTAGGGCTGGGGTTAATGTTAGCGTATGTTTTAGGACTAGGGCACGGGTTAGGGTAAGGCTTCAGGTAAGGGTTATGGTTAGAGTTAGGGTTAGGGTTAGGGAATGAGTATGGTTTAGGATACAGGTGATGGTACGACAACAGTTTAGGGTTGGCGTATGTGTTAAGGTACGAAGTAGTGTTAGCGTATGCGTTAGGATTAGGGCACGGGTTAGGGTAAGGCTTCGGGTAAGCTTTA
>NW_006769643.1:0-47538 GCF_000442215.2 Lipotes vexillifer
GAATTGGGAGATTGGAATTGACATGTATACACTGATGTGTATAAAATGGATGACTAATAAGAAAGTGCTATATAAAATAAATAAATAAAATGAAATTCAAAAAAAGAAAAGAAAAGAATGACCTAGATGTAAAATTACTAATCTGGAAAGATATTCCTAAAATATAAAATTACCAAAAGCAAATATTAGATTTAAATTATATTTCAATTCCATCAAAGGAAAAAAAATTCTGTGTATAAATAAAGAGAAAAGTAAGAAATGATATGCAGCCAGTAGTTAATAGAAGTTATCACTGAGGAGGGAGACTGGCAGGAACAGAGGAGGTGAGTGACTTTCTCTTTAGGTGGTTCAAGGGGTAGAATTATGGGTGATTTTTATTTCATGTATGTTTGTGTTTATCTATGTTGAAAAAATAAGATAAATAAAAACAAGAAACATCACTTCATTTTAATTCACTGATTTGTGAGTTTGGCAACATTGTATTTACAAAAAATTAATCATTTAAAACAAAATGAAAAGATACAGGTTAACATGGTGAGTGAGTAGACAATGTTTCTCTTAAGATTCTCTTTAAGATAGTCAAAGAGATACCAAAGTACCAAATCTAGTAGAATTCTCTTGCTTGATAAATATCTACTAACTGTCAGGTTTATGAGGATGGATTGAGAAGTACAATTTGGAGGTAAGTTTTATGTGTCCTATGGCTCTTGGTCACCATTTCAGAAATTAGAGGGAGATGCATGGCAGTTCACTGCATCCTGAAGTGATTGGTTGACAATGGAAAAGAAAATTGTAAACAGGACCTGAGAAAAGGTGGCCTTCATCAGTTATTTATTTAGCATCTACCATATGCCAAAACCCTATCCTCCACAGAGGTGATAAATCAGTGAACAATACAATTGCCAAGGACCTGCTCAGGTTTCTTTACTATTATGTTCCCAGCACCTAAATTAGCAGCTGCCATATGGTAAACACTGTATTTTTGGCAGGCAGGGAGGGAGGGAGGAAGGGAGGAATGGACAGAGGGAGTAAGAGAGAAAAGGAACCTAGAACCTAATCAGATATACAAGCATTAAAAATAAACACAAGCAAATCACCTTTCATCATGGCAGAATGAGGACCTCAGTGAACTACTCTAAAACAAGGAAAATACAACAAAACAACTTAAATGAACCACTTTAGAACTCTGGCAATTAACTCAACCTACAGAATGAACTGAAAATTGTCTATCCAAGAATCTACTAAACCTTGGTAAGACAGTAGACTTTGTGACATTTTAACTTGGAGTTATTCCTATCTATCTTTCCTCCCCAGTTCAGTGTCATAGTAGCCAACAGCTGACAGCACTGCAGAAAATGGAAACAGCTCTGACTGTTTACGGAGGTCCATGAAAATTACTATTCTCAGAGCACAGTCAGCATTTTGTCCAAATTTTCACCTCTGTGAAAAATCTCTATTCAGAGAGTAGTGGCTATTTGATTTGACTCAGATCTCAGCTCATGGTTGGAGGGATGGGGTGACCCTCAGGGGATTACGGAAACAATAGTAAACTGCTGGCAACATCCAAGGGCCCAAGGTTGTAAATTCAGATGGGGCAAACCAGTAGCTGGACAGGAATCCTGGAGAACTAGATTACTACAGGGAACTTTGAAAAGTCCAGTATATTCATGGAGATCTAAAAGCCTGTGTATATAAGCAGCTGCCCCCAAAAGCCACAAAAATAAATATAAGTGTAATGAATATTAATAAAAGACAAGAACAGATGCCAAAGGAGAACATTAAAAATGACCCTAATCTAGAATGGTGGAAGTGAGTGCAGTGAGAAGGACTTGTCAGAAAAAAAATTCCCAAGCACATAAACTATAAAAGAAGATTTGGAGGATAAGAGGTATTTAGTCACCTAGGTGAAATGGAGAAGGCAAGGCAGGAGGTGAAGATTGTGTCATTTCAGTGGGTAAGTGTATTTTAAGATCTGAGGACAAAATACAGAACATGGTACATTCTATATAGAGCAGCAAGACTGAAGGGGAGACTGGTTTGAAAGGAGGCAAGACGCAAATAGGGGTAGGACACACAGTCTCATAAGCCAATTTTAAAACCTTAAACACGATCCCAGGGGAAATTGGGAAGTCACTGAAGCATTTTAAGCAGGAAAGTTACATGATCAAGTTCACACTTTAGGAAGATCATTCTGGCTTCTGAGTGGAACACAGATGCAGATAGGCATGAATGACCAAAAGGGGATCACCTATGAGGTCATTGCAGTAGTCAAGATAAAGAGAAGAAAATGATGAAGACAGGTTGGGTGGATATAAATGCATAGATTTAAAAGATATTTTAAAGGTAAAATTTGTCAGAATTTGGTGGTGCTTACCAAGATTCTGGCTTGAGCTTTCAGGTACATGGTGGTTTTATTTACTGAAATAGGAAGCACTGAAGAGAAGGAGGGTAGATGAATCAAGAGTTCATTTTGGGGTAGGTTAAGCTGGCCTTCCTTTGTAATTCAGGAGTAAAGTGTGAGAAGATAGAAGGGCCTAGGGAAGACTGCTGGGGAGAATCTATGTGCTTAAGGGATGACCAGAGAAAGTGGAGAGAAAAAGTAGAACTGAGAAGGAATACTCAGGAAGTAGGGAGGAATACTAGGAGAATGGGTGCCATAGAAATTTGGAGGAAAGTTTCAAAAAGGAGGAAATGATCAATAGTGTCAAATGCAGCTGAGGTCAAGTGAGATAAAAACAAAAATAGTATTATTTCAATTAGCACAAGGAAGTTGTTACAAACCTGGGAGAGAAATTCCCACGAAGACGTGGGATGTGGTAAAATTGGAGTAGATTAATGAGAAGGGAGTGGGAAAGAAAGCAAGTAGTCAAATAGAAACAGCATAGTTCATGTTCAAAACCCTTTCAAGATTTCAACTCATCGAGGGCAAAAGGGGAGTTCAGAGCAGAAGTTTCTTTATTTATTGAAGTAAGAATGACAGATGTATGTTTAAATATTGATGCAAAAGATCAGTATAGAGAGAAGCTGACTTGACAAAGAAAATACTCCGTAGTGAAATTTCCTTGAGAGGGCAAGAAGACAAATATTTAAGAGCAAAGGTAAAGAAATAGGTCTTACATAAGAGACATTGATATTCCTCCTTCCTGTTAGGTTGGAAGTGAAGAGGATATGGATGACATCTGTATAGACTTGATGGTATAAAACTGAGGGACTTTCTGAATGAAAGTTTCTCTTTTATCTAAAAGATGAAAGGTGGCGTCTTTTATGGAAAATGAAAAGTATTGGTGAGGAGTGTCGTAGGTCTGACAAAAATGAAAAATGTTTGAGATAGTCATTCTTAAATGAAAGAATGAGGTACTTGAATAAACTATTCGCAGCCTTGAGGGCTCAGATGGGACTAGACAGCTATGTCTGATAATGTGGCATTGGTTGCCCTGTTGCCATGATTTTTCACAGTAGTGTCCAGCTAGCTGCCCAAGTGCTCGCACAGAGGTGGACAGTTGGCTAATTAGAGATTGTGAGTTTGTGACATGGATATAGTAGAAGCACTGTATGGAAAATAAGTGATTAAATTAATGTGTGAAGGATTTAAAGCTTGATAGGGAGGAAAGTAGAAACAGAAAGAGGGAGGCTGATGGATAAGAGAAAATTGAATGATCAAAAGACTGTAGGTCCTGTAAATTCAAAGAGCAGACATACTGTGAATAAGTGAGAGTGGGATATTTTAATTAATAATCTCAGTGGTAGAGAGGGCAAGAAGAGTTGAATTTTGGCTTGTGTAGAAAGAATTCAATAGTTATTGTTTCATTCATTTTTTTGACATAAGATCATAAGATTAAATAAAACTACACTCAGATGCCATTTTTCACCTCAGACTGGCAGAGATGAAAATATTTGATAATACTCTGTCAGCAACAGAGTACAGACTACAACAGAGAAACAGGCAATCTAATATACATTGCTAGTAACTGTAGATTGATATGATCTCTATGAAGGGCAATTTCACAAATTCAACCAAAATTTCAAGTATGTATGTCCCATGATGCAGCAGTTCCATTTGTGAGGATTTTACCTAAAATTAGTTTGCTTATGTGAGAAATGTCAGATGTACAAAGTTGCTTATTGAAACATAGCTTGTACTGTATAAGGACAAGGTTGGAATCAACCTGAATATCCTTAAATTGGCAAATAGTTAAATAAACTATGATCTATCTGTACAATAGAATTCAGAGAATTCACAGAAAATGATTCAAGGATAATCTTTTACGTTAATATGTAACAAATTCTAACATATTGTTAAATAAAGCAGTATGTGATTATTTGTATAAAAGGAGGGAAAAAAGGAAAAAGCAATATATATAATTGAAATATATAATGTAAAAACTATAAAATATATATAATTAAAAATACATAAAATAATATATTCAATGATACATAAGAAAACTGAAAAATTAGTTGCCTTTATAAAGAGGAATTAAGTGGCCAGGAAAAAAGGATAGAAATTTTATCACTCTATCTCTTTCTGCATTTTAAATTTAGACCCACATTATTAAATTTCTAATTCAGTTAATTAATTAAATACATTTATTTTATTGTGTGCTTTAGTATATTATAAATTATGTATGTTTTACATGTAAACGTAAAATATGTAGGCGTAACTCAGAATTTGTTCCTATAAATCACTATATGTGTGTATATTAAACAAAAGACAGAAAGCAAACAGATATCAAAAAATATTTTTAGGGCTTCCCTGGTGGCGCAGTGGTTGAGGGTCCGCCTGCCGATGCAGGGGACACGGGTTCGTGCCCCGGTCTGGGAAGATCCCACATGCCGTGGAGCGGCTGGGCCCGTGAGCCATGGCTACTGAGCCTGCGCGTCTGGAGCCTGTGCTCTGCAACAGCAGAGGCCTCAACAGTGAGAGGCCCACATATCGCACACACACAAAAAAATATATATATAATTTTTAAAGGTATAAAATATATGAAAAAAATAAAGTAAAATATATCAATTAAGAGTAAGGGGGTTAATCTTTCTTCTAATTAATAAAAACAACAACCATAACAACAGATTAAATGCGTTGACCTCACAAATATTTAAATATACTATTTTGTTTAATTCTCTAATCCTATGAAGAAAGTACTTTTATTATGCTTACTAAAAGAGATGAAGAAAATGAGATTGAATAGGATTAATTAATTTGCACAAGAACAAATAGCTAAAAATGAAGAATCATGTCTGCCTCCAAAATCAGCAGAGTATTATGGTATTAAATATAAAATTATAAACCTCTTAAAGAAAAATATGGCCATGCTGGCTTAAAGAATAACAATCCATATGCTACTTACAACTGCAAAAACAAAATCACAAATATGTTAAAAATAAAATAAATTATATACATGTCAGATAAATATAAACAATAACAGAAGAAGTGACTGAGGATAATAGGTGCTAAATCAAAATTTTTCAAAAATAGGAAAAAAGAAAAAAAGGAAGAGTTGGAGGAAAACAGAAATGGAGGGAGGGAGGGAAGGAGAAAAAGAAGGATTTGTAATAGAGCAGTAGGATTTTAACTTATGCTAAAGGTGGTCTAGGCAATTTGAGCCAACCATCTCACTGAAGGCAACTAAAAAAAGAAAAAGAAAAATATATCTTAAAGTATCAGTGCCCTAATGATACAGTAAGGAATAATTTTGCCCAAATCTTGAAGCTCAAAAGAGGAAGCCTAGGGCTTCCCTGGTGGCGCAGTGGTTGAGAATCTGCCTGCCAATGCAGGGGACACAGGTTCGAGCCCTGGTCTGGGAAGATCCCACATGCCATGGAGCAACTGGGCCCGTGAGCCACAATTACTGAGCCTGCGCGTCTGGAGCCTGTGCTCAGCAACAACAGAGGCCGCAATAGTGAGAGGCCTGCGCACCGCGATGAAGAGTGACCCCCACTTGCCACGACTAGAGAAAGCCCTCGCACAGAAACGAAGACCCAACACAGCCATAAATAAATAAATAAATAAATACATTGTGTATTAAAAAAAGAAAGAAAGAAAGAAAGAAGGTAAAATATAATAGAGTTCTTAAAAAAAAAAAAAAAAAAAAAAGAGGAAGCCTAGTTTACTAAGCCACTTTTTCCTTGAGGGCATTAGCAAAATGAGTTTTGATGGATTTGCAGGGAAGAAGTACAGAAGCCAAAGTTATTCCAAGATAATTAATCTCCTTCAAACTAGCCAAGGTCAGATATAACTTCCAAAGTGTTCCAGCTTCAGACTGAATTGAAATTAAAATACCTCTCATGTAGATTTGTGGCCTGAATACATATCACCAGAATGGCCCAGAGGGCAGCACATAAGGACCAAGAACCAGCAGAAATAAAGGATCTCTAAAACCAACTCATAAAAACTTGAGATAGTGGAGTTATCAAAATTTATAGTTATAAAATAACTAGGCTTACTATGTTTAAGAGGAGAGAAAACATGCTTGGAAATATCTTCAAAGAGGGAAAAAAAAAAAAAGCAAATTAAGCAAGAGACCATAAAACTAGAAATAAGAACTCACATTAAAACAAATACCCATAAACAAGGTTTAAAATACTCTGTTTAGATCAAAAAATAAAATTAAAACCTAAGAAATTATGAAATATTGGTTTAAAACAATGTCTGACTGGCATCTCTCTCTTTTTTTTTAACATCTTTATTGGGGTATAATTGCTTTACAATGGTGTGTTAGTTTCTGCTTTACAACAAAGTGAATCAGTTATAAGTACACATATGTTCCCATATCTCCTTCCTCTGGCGTCTCCCTCCCTCCCACCCTCCCTATCCCACCCCTCCAGGCAGTCACAAAGCACCTAGCTGACCTCCCTGTGCTATGCGGCTGCTTCCCACTAGCTATCTACCTTACGTTTGGTAGTGTATATATGCCCATGCCTCTCTCTCGCTTTGTCACAGCTCACTCTTCCCCCTCCCCATATCCTCAAGTCTGTTCTCTAGTAGGTCTGTGTCTTTATTCCTGTCTTACCCCTAGGTTCTTCATGACATTTTTTTTTCTTAAATTCCATATATATGTGTTAGCATACGGTATTTGTCTTTCTCTTTCTGACTTACTTCACTCTGTATGACAGACTCTAGGTCTATCCACCTCATTACAAATAGCTCAATTTCATTTCTTTTTATGGCTGAGTAATATTCCATTGTATATATGTGCCACATCTTCTTTATCCATTCATCCGATCAAAAATAAACAAATGGGACCTAATGAAACTTCAAAGCTTTTGCACAGCAAAGGAAACCATAAACAAGACCAAAAGACAACCCTCAGAATGGGAGAAAATATTTGCAAATGAAGCAACTGACAAAGGATTAATTTCCAAAATTTACAAGCAGCTCATGCAGCTCAATAACAAAAAAACAAACAACCCAATCCAAAAATGGGCAGAAGACCTAAATAGACATTTCTCCAAAGAAGATACACAGACTGCCAACAAACATATGAAAGAATGCTCAACATCATTAATTATTAGAGAAATGCAAATCAAAACTACAATGAGATATCATCTCACACCAGTCAGAATGGCCATCATCAAAAAATCTAGAAACAATAAATGCTGGAGAGGGTGTGCAGAAAAGGGAACACTCTTGCACTGCTTGTGGGAATGTGAATTGGTACAGCCACTATGGAGAACAGTATGGAGGTTCCTTAAAAAACTACAAATAGAAATACCATATGACTGGCATCTCTTAATGCAGCTTGTTCAAATTTTCCCATAATATAGCTTTTGAAGTGTCAGAAAAAGACAGGATAAAAGAGAAAATTTAGACTGATAATGGTAATATCAGAATCTGTAGGGAATATCCACCAAACTATTTGGCTGATAGAACTAGAAAAAAATCCACTTAGGCTTTTTCTCACTTACATCTAAGAGTTGCCACATAAAACAGACACAACTTTAAAAGAGATATTAAGAAAATATTTCATATCTTCATCATTACCTTCTAATCCAAGCATCCAATGAGAAGACACTTATAATCTGTATATATAGCCTTTCTCTTCTTCCTTGAAAACTACCTTCAATTTTGCTTTTGGAAGCAACTAGTCCAGCTAAAAATGTCACTTTCCAGCTGAACTTGCAATTAGGACTGGCCTTGTAACTTCATTCTACTGAATTAATGTAAGAAGGGATTAAACGGGTAGAATTTTCAGGAAAAAGCATTTTAAGTGGCAGATTCTCATTGCACATGTTTTTACCCATTTTATTTTCTCTTTTTCCTGCTTGTATGGCAATACAGCTGCTATCTTGTCACCCCAAGGACAAAAGCCTCATGGTAAGGATGGTGGAAGAGTGAGACACAGCCAGGTCCTGGTGGCATCATTGTATCTTCATACCAGCCCTGGCTGCCTGTGTCTCCTTGTGGCCTTTTTGTTACATGAAAATCAAGCAAGCAAAAACACATGCCTATATGTATAAAACCACTGTCAGTTGTTTTTCTGATACTTAATGGTGAACTATTTTTATAATTTATACATTTGGGGTCTAGAACTCACAGAAAACTGAAGTTACATTCTACCATTGAAGGCTGCCTTCTGAGTGATTAGAGGGCCTCTGTTCCTCCATGCTCCCACCACTCAGAATACATTTCAACTCCTCAGGCTACATTCAAAGCTCTGTAGTCAGACATACTCCACCTATTCAATCATTTGGCTGGATGTTCCTTATCATTAGTCCAACATGTTTCTGTCAAGAAAACTCCAAAGCCAAAGACAGTTCTGACCTCCAGTCTTTGTAAGTCACTCCTGTAAGATTTCCCAGACTGTCTTGTTCTCATCGATTTCTCCCTTCTATGAACTCTCTTTGTACTTACTAGCTATATCATTTTGTCACTTAATAATACACCCTTCTATGACGTTATTTATGTCACATGTATATATCCTGTATTTTCAACCAGATTGAATGTTTTTAGATACATCTCCTTCAACACTTAGTACAGTGCAATAGGTAGGACATGTCTAACATCTTTGAATAAATCATGAAAAAATGATGAATAAATCTTTTCACATTCCTGATTATAGTGATGATGATGTAAGTTTCTTTTCAAAAGGCTTATCACATCTTTCCCATTTCTACTTACTACAAAAGAATATGAGGAATAACATGATAATACATCCTAGTGAATCACCTAGGCAACTCCATAATGGCATCCTTGAGAATACTGGACACCTGTTGTTTCTTATCCTCTCGTATGAAATATCCTGTAATAATAAAGAAAAATGCATTACTGTGTGGCATCATTCTTTGTTTTCATGCATGAGAATTTTGTAATATTAAAATGGTTCTAGAAATTCGGATATTATAAACTATTTTTAAATTAGTGTTTGTTACATACTGAAGTGCAATAAAATAATTTGCCTCATTTTTTAAATAGAATAGAAAGTACTGTAATTCTTATTTCAATTTTAGATTTTTTTAAAGTAATGTATAATTATACACTTTTACTAATGGAAACTAACATTTGCAAGGCATTTGTATTTATAAGGTGCTTTCACATCTATATCCTCATTTATACCTCTCAGCAAGATGGCAATTATTTCCATTCATATATGAAGAAACTCAAATATGTAAAGTGACCTACAGTAAGTGCCCAAACTGGAAAGTGTTCACAGGTCTTTTGATTCCAAATCCAAAGTGCATTTCAATACTCCCTTTGGACTTCAAAGGAAGAGCTTCCATTGAATGTTAAATTTAAGATCGGGAATACTAAGGTCTTTCTATGGGTTTAAAGTTTAACCCCTTTCTACTCCTTTTTTGTGAAAAAAGGAGTCATTACTATCTGACATGGTATTTAATAGCATAAGATCTAGAGGCAGAATACCTGGGTTTGAAGTCTTATTAGTTATAGGATGCCAGGAAAATTATTTAACTTCTCTTGTGCTTCAAATTCCTAATCCATGAAATCAATGCAATAATAGCACTTAGCTCATGGAATTTATGTGAATTATAAAGTGCTCACCACAGTATCTATCATTATAGAGTCAATTTTCAAAATGTTATTATCACTATTATTATTTCTTAAAGATGACTAGCACTTAATTCTGAATAATATTTATTATCTATATACTATGCCCTGCACGTGACACATTATCTTTGTGTCTCATTTAATTTTCCAAGTATTCAATCCTGCAAGGCAAATATGGTTATTCTCATTTTACAAATAAAGATACTGAAGTTGAGAGTGCATGGCTAGGTAGCAAGTCCAAGGCTTCACCCACAGGTATTCTGCCTACTTTCATCTAATCTCAACCCTTGTTCTTTTCATCTCTGTCTGCTGCCTCTTTGATTGGGCAAATGGACTGAATTTCATGTGTGCCTTAGTTTGGTAAACTCTTAGAGATGGTGTGTACAGTGTTCCCAGAGGACAGAATGCTGTTCTCCCCCAGCATGGGATCAGAGAGTCTTTGTGCTCAGCCAACGCACTGACTGAATCAGGACTGCCTGTGCTGCCCAAGTATAGTCCCAGGAGGAAGGTTGCTGTTTACCCCAGGTTCTCTGATCATTTTATGCAACCCCAATAGCCACTGCTTTCAACAATGATTCTCTTACTCTAGCTGAAATGAAGATCAGACTGGGAGATAGATTTATGCTGAGAATACTGAGCTTAATCTTTCCCTCTCACCACCACCTCCATCCAATATAGACAACTCTAAGAAATCTAATGGTTTCAAAATAATAATATACTTAAATTAATTTAGGTACCTTATCTTTTGTTTACTAATAAAAATCTTCACCATACGATTTACTTGTGAAGAGTTGTGAAGTGGTTAAGAGAAATGTAATTTACAGAACTGTAGAAATAATGTAAAAAATTTTCAAGGTATGGGAACAGACTGGAAGTAGCAGGAGGTCTCTAAAGTGGGACCTTGGTTTAGCAGGTAGCTGGATTGGTTTAGGAATTAAGATTAGAGTGGGTATAAATCCTGGTCTCTAAATGCAAGTTTGCAAGATAAGGTCCATTATTTCCTTTCAGTCAAATTAAATCTGATTTTCTCACATCATTCATTTGACAAGAAACTCCATTCCAGTCTTAACTGTATCTCCCAAGACAGTACAAGTCAAAAAAGTGCCTGGTCCATGGTGCTTGGATGGAAGAGGAAGGACCTCTAGCCTCTTGTCCATTATGGCCACCATGGTCACCCTCATTTTCAAAACCTACAGTGTCTAAAAGACCAGAGGGTCTTTGCTCTGGACTGTATGTTTAAAACAGGAATATTTCCCAAGGTCAAGAATGGTAAAGCATACAGTTCAGCATCCCTAGGTAAATTATATGGCTGTCCCTTTTCATGTCTTTCTTCCTCGAGGCACCATCGCTAAGTGGCAGGACATTGTTTCCTCTATTTCAATCCTTACCTATTTTCCAGTTTCTTTTATCTTCTTAAAATATCTTTCCCTCTCCCTTCTAATAACTTGTATTCCTTTCAAAGTTACTTCCTTCTCCTCAAAAGCAATAATCACAACTTCTTCAATAAACTTTTTAAAAATTTGAAAACAAAGAATATTTAACAGCTAATTTTTCACCATCTGAGGTTAAGTGAAAACCTGCATGGCACAAAACTGTAGATGTCAGGTGAAAATATTCATTTAGTATTTGTGTACAAATTCATATATAGACAATAAAAAACTAGAAAAAAATACACCAAAATGCAAAGACTGAGAAAACATATCAAAATGCTAACAATAGTTATTTTTATCTTTATACAGATTTTTTTTCAATATTTGCTGGAGTCTCGCTGCGGGTATAGTAACAGGAATCTGGAAGGTACAACAGGAGCCCAGAAGAAGAAGCATATAACTCTACCTGAGGAGGTTATGGAATGACCTAGTTGTGGTCTCCCCAGCATGCTCAGTCAATGGCTAGAAGTATCCCTGGGGAGCATGTGACTCAGTTTTAACACTGCAGAATACTCAAAGTTGTGTCGGATGGAGACTGCCACCCAACGATCATCTTTGCTGTAGACTCTCCTACAGATCTAAGCAATGAACCTTCACTGGCTTGCATAGTCTACCCACTTGCACTGCAATGATCCACAAATCTATACTTGTTCAGGAGAAGCTCCTTTATGGTTCTTGTGGACATCTCCACCTGAGGGGAAATTTAGAAGTGGAAGTTAGTAGAATGAACTTCAGAACTATAGCACCCATTGGTTCAGCTGGTGTAAGGGCCACAAAGGTACTCAACTTCCCCCTCCTCCACTATCCACTCTAAATTCCTCTTTCAATTATGACTGTTGCAGGACTTCGGGATATACAGGGTGGTGTGACTCAAACCCTCATTCTTTAGTGGTCTGGGCTCTTGGTAATATTATCCTTCTTAAGCCAGGGTTGCTGCATGTGTTACAATTACAAATAGCATGACACTTATAATTGACATGGGTAGTTACAATTGGTGTGGGAGAACCAAGAGATGTCCAGTTGGATTATCTAGGCCCCATGTGTATTATTCCTTACCTCCATTAAGTATAAGCAACCCTACTTCCTCCTGTTTATCAGAAGCAATCATCAAAGAATACAAAGTGCAATCATATCTTGTATTTCAATGAGATCTTTGTTGTGTTCCCTGGCAAGAGTATGCTCCCTTCACAGATCGGGATCACTAAGCCTGCATAGTCTAGAGCTGTCAGAACAGAAAACACAAATTCCTCCTGTTAGGTTGGGGTCGGGGGCTGGCGGGATGGGCACAATTTCATTTTATTCTTATGATGGACTAATGCTGCGCCGAACTGAATCTTATGACTTAGTTTCAGCAAAACTCTACTAATAGTCAGCAGTTCTGGACAGAGAGTCACATAGTACTCTAAGGCCAAGTATTCTGTTTCAGTAGGGCCCAGTGACATCCCAGAAGCTATTATTAGAAAGGTGTATAACACTCTGCAGCAGGTAGCATGGTTCTGCTCTAGAAGCAGAGCCTGCATTGTGGTTCTCCCACTGGGGCTTACCATTAATTCTACCCTGAATCTTTTTCTACCCCTGAAAACTTAACATCAAAAGGTCTGCTGGGTTGCATTTGCAGTTAAGCCTGCTACAGAGCCTTTACCGGTCTTGGACCCATTCAACACTGCCAGTAGGTATATGGATCATAGAAGTATTCCCAGGTTTGGAATGTATTGCCTTCACCACTCAAAGAGGGCTAGCGGGTGCTATGCTTACTTATTTATAACAGGAAATTCAAGATGCAATGATAGGTCTTTTATTTCAGAGGAGATACGCTAGCATGCCCCTGATAATGCCCCTAAATCTTTACTGAAGTAGCTAGTTCCTGAATTTCCACAGGGTTATTTATCACCCTTAGGGGTATGTGTCTCTTACAAAGGTCTCCACCATGCTAACCAGCTCTTGCTCATTTTGCCTAGTCAGTCTGTGGTCATGGGTTTAATAAATCAATATCATATACTGCAGAATGTCCAACTGGCCCAGATTCTTCAGACTATATTATGGCCAAGCATGAGGGAGTTAACATAGCCCCAGAGAAAAACTGAATGAAAATATGAAGTGTTTTCAGAAAAAGAAAAACTGCATTTGCTAAATCAAAAGCCAGGTACCAAACATCTGAGACCTTCTTAATCTGTTATAGTAATGATTCTGTATTCATCAAGTAAGCTGCAATTTGGGCTTTTTTGAGCTTGAAGTAGTCTACAGTCATCTTCAACACATCTGGTCTGTTTAGGGGTTGGACCAGTGAATTAAATGGAAATATGATATATACCACCACCCTGCAGCCTTTAGGTCTTTACTGGTGACACTAATCTCGGCCAACTCCTGTGATAAATTGTTGTTTATAATTTACTACATTGGTCAGGAGGGCAGGAGGAGCCAGTTTCAGCGACTTCCACTTGCCTTCCCCACTATGACAACTATTACCCCATAGGCCAAGGACCTAATATGGTGGTTACTTAAGTTGCCAAGAATTTTAATCCTTGTTATCAATTTTGGGACTAGGAAATGCCCACCAACCCAATGTAAACCAGAGTTTATCCAAGATTCCATTTATCACCTGTCTACTGTAAGCATGTTTCCAGTACATAGTCATCTAAGTAAATGGCTATAGGCAGTGATGTACTGATAAATACTTTAACAATTAGCCCTCTGGGGATGGGTAGTGGGGAGAGGGAGAACAACCTCTTTCATAATGTTTTCTGATTTCCAGGGTGTAAGTACTCCCACCATGGCCAGTTTCAGGCTTCCATCAAAGATCTGCAAAGAGATGCACGTTTCAACTCTTTGGACCTGGTAAGAGTCAGCTCCAGCATACTACTGGCTATAGGTCCTTTTAGGGTAGAATTGCCACAGTATTACAGAATCTTACCCCTGACAACCCAGCCATGTGTTTATTCAGTGGATTCCAGATCTGAAAATTGACTCAGGTTCAGGAAGTGAGCCTAGCCCTCAACTTCCTGTTTCTCCATTCCTGCCTTGTTCTGATTGTAGATATTAGGTAGCATCCTTGTTGGTTGTCCATCTGTTTTGCCCCTTGGGATACCATGTTCTCTTAAGCACCTCCACAACTCTGTGGTCAATCCCCCTTGACATTACCAGTTGTGATGGTAATTGTAGCTGACTGGCTCCTGGTGAATAAGCACTGCCAATTGTCCTCTATTATTTTGGGGCTCTATCATCCCTATAGCCATAAAGGAATCCAGCTCTGTGACTGCTTTGCCTATCATTATACCTAGCCTTTAGGGAAAAGTAACCATTGAACTTATTAGTGAAGTTGTGCCTTTACACCAGCACATCCCTGACAGCCTTGGTGAATGTCGTATCCTCTGGACCTATGCATAATTCTTTGATGAGCCCTCTAGCCTCACAAAATATATCCATATCAGAATGTTCACTCCCTGAGCCTTTCCATTTCTTCCTCTACCACTTGCCAAGACAATTCAGGCATTTCTATTTCACTCCTTGTGGACCATCACTTTCTCTAAGTTCTAAGAGCCACCCTAGGAGTAAATTGTCCCTATCTCCTAGCATAACTTGTCAAGAAGTTAAATTCTGTGTCCTGAGAAATTGCTTCCAAGTTAGTGAATTCTTGCTTATTCAATATTATTTATGGACCCATTAATAAAGCATCCTGAAAATCCAATCCCAGACATAATTCTTTATCTCCTGCTATAAGCGTGCTAGCTTATTCTTGCAGGTTCTTTGGGGATATAATCTTCCCTTTCTTATTAGGCTCAGCCCATCTCCACCTGGGTTATGCTGAGATTCAATCCTAAGAATTGGCCTGAAAGCCAGGAAGAGATGGGGGTAATGCTGTTGACTTGCAGGGGAGAGAAATCTATATTGTATTCCCATATTGGAGAAGTTCTAGCTCTTCTTAGGAAGAGGTTGGCTACTTCATCAAGCTCTGGGTTCTAAGTCAAATTTCTTAGGGTGGCAGCCCCCAGATAACCCTATCATGTATTTCAGTAGTCCTACGTTTTCCCAACCAGGGCCCTGACCTTAACTTAACAGATCTCTCCAGACTGAGCATTTAAAATTCTCTGGAGCTCTTATATTAAGGTCTGATCTTACTCCTCAGTTGTGCCCACTCTTTCACTACATGAAATAAGGGCCAAGAGCCCTGTGGCTTTCATACATAATCTTTTTAACTACTCTCATTTTTTCAATATACCTCTGTTAAGCATTAATACAACTTATTAATAACCAGCCAACTGCCCTGTTCCTCTAGATATTGTTCCAGCCACACTTTTGAAATTCCTGAATCATCTCACTGTTGAGGTCTTTTCACCAGACTTTTTACTAGGACTTCTTTACCAGATCAGTATTGGTAAAAGTTTCAGCCATTGGCCTATCACCTTGTGACAGGCTTTTCCATGCCTGACAGCTACATGAGATGGAGTTCCCCTTGACAGCTAGGCAGTGAGTGAGTCAGTCCTCAAGCTCCATCTTACATATAACCTGGTTTCTTAGGCCATTGCTGGTATCATTGATACAGTTCTCCAGGAAAAAGATGCCAATGTGGATTCAGGCATGCAAGACATTTACTGGGGGTAAAATTTCTGTGAAAAATAAAGGAGATAAGAAGGTAGCAGAAGGAGTAGGCATCGAAAGAAATGATAAATTCATACTGGAGTAGGCATTGTGAGGACCCCTGCCCTAACGGTAGAGGAAGTTCTTCAATTAAACCTCAGTTCTGCTTTCTTGGAAAAACTTCCTCATCCATTTGTTTTCTATGGACATTGACTTGATTCTCTGACAGGAATAGGGTTTTTGACTATTACCTCCTATGTCATATCCATAATGACTATTAGGGACTATGCCTTCCCTGAGGGATATTCAGGCAAATTTGGAAGCCCAAAGTTTATGACTTGAATAGTCACAAAGTTTATTAGACTAGGCTCATGGTTTCTTTGGCAAAATAATTTCCTCAAAAATTTAGAAATCTCTAGATATATTTGTTTCCTATCAACTTCATGTGCCAATAGCTCTACCCATAAGTTCTTTTCTAAACATAGCATATAGGCTAACATTGTTTCCTTGCTCTCTTTCTCCCATGCCTCCATTTTACCTTAATTTGCATCCATTGAGACCATTTGAGTATAGGCTTGACTGAGAAGTCCATACCTCAATCTTCTCTTTTGCAGCAGGGCTAGGTCCCTTTGCTTGAAAAATCTTCATGAGAGACGTTTGAGCAACAAAAGTCCTCTCTCTTGACATATGAGGTACAAAAGTTTTTCTAAACCAGCAAGGTCCCAAAAGAAATTTCGCTTCCTTTTAATCTCTGCTGGCAAACCTACCGATTGTTGACTAAGTTCATTTTTTTCCCTGCTATACTTTGTTAAAAGCATCATGGATCAGACAACACAGGAAATTTTGACTCTTTACAAACACTTCCTTTAAAGTTTTAGGCCTAGTAAGCATTCATCCTGCCTTCAAATTTATCACAGGCAATTGGCTTACCAAACACTTTACCACAACATCCAAGGATGGCAGAATTCAAGCTTAACTGTTAAAACAATGCCACATAGTTTGGGTTTCTCTTATGGTCAGAATATGGCTTGAAGTTACAAATTCTAGATAATAGAAAGGGTGATCTAACAAAATAATCAAAAAAATCAGTGGCTTAAGAACTATACAAGTTTATATCTTTCTCATGAAATATTCTAGAGAGGGTGTTTCACAGGATTAGTAATTGACAGTAGGTATACCATCTTCAACATTGTGGCTCTGATCATCATCTTTTCAAGCCTACAGAGCATGGAGGCACACATATAGAAGTCTAAAAGAGGCATAAATTACTTCTGCTCACATAATATTTGGGGGAATTTATTCACGTGAGATAATTCCAAGGGGCTTGAGGAATGTATTGCTACAATTCTAGCTATAATTCTATCAGTATGAAAGAAGATAAGAATGTATTCTCATTGAAAGCTTACTCTAAGCTTTCGAACAGTGTCAGGTATTTCAAATTATTTTCTCAAATTTAACATGTCCAGAACATAACTCATTATTTTCCCACATATTCAACTCTTCATCCTGCTTTTTCTACATCTGTTAATGGCATCACCATTCATCTAATTATCCCTTCTCAACATATTGGAGTGATGGTTGGCTCTTTCCTCTCTTTCATTACCCATATCCAACTGGATGCCAATAAATTACTTGTTCTTCTTGGTTTGTGCCCTCCACGTCATTCTCTTTTTTCTGTTTCCACCTCACCAATTTAGCCTAATCCTCATTACTACTTACCTCAATTGTTGTGATGACTTTCTGAGTTGTCTGTACAGCTCCAAATGTTTCCCAGTTTTCCATATAACCTGATGAAGTAGTCTTTCCAAAGCATATCTCTGAACTATTACCTTTATGTTCAGTGGTTCCTCAGGGCCTACACAAAATTATATACAAATTAACCTGCTATCCAATCTGAATAGTCTTGTATTCTATGTCTTTGGCTTGTAATCCAAAACGGATTAGCTGCCAATGCCCAAATAAATGCATGTGTTTTTCTACTTCCAAGCTTTTGCTAATCTTATTCTGCACTTTGAAATTCACTTTTCCCCTATGTTTAGAGAAAGCATAGGCTCTGGCGACCTGATTTCTAATCTTAGCCCCACCACTAGCTTGTTGACCTTGACAGGTCATGTAATATCTCTGAGCCTCTGTTTCATCACTTCTAAAATGAGAGTAAAAAACCCACTTCACAGGGTTGTTTTTAGGAATAAATACAATTAACTTCAATAAAGTGCCTATAAATAAGTATTCAATTAAAGTCAATTTGTTTTCTCTCTATTGAAATTGTGCCTATTTCTATTATTACTTGCTCCATTAAGTCTATTGTATTAGTTACACTATTGCTAGTCTTGTCACAGATACATTTCCAAATATCACTGTGCTTGTGTAGTTGGGTTTGCTCTCTTAAACCTCTGCTATTGCCACAAGATAAGCATGTCCTTTGTAGTTTACTGGTCTAAGGTGAATAAGAGATATACAGAATAGATCTCAACACAATGTGTAGCTTAAAAGAAGTACAGCTAAGACCTTAGTCTACCCAAATCCTAGTCAATTCATAAATGTGGGTAAGAGAATAAATGATTCATTGTCTTAGGCCACTGAGTTTGGAGTGGCTTGCTATGAAGCATTACTGTAAAAAAACTGATAGATACATGTTGTAATACTAAACATATTACACTCAACAGACAATAAATTGTACAAAGTTGAATTAAGTAAAAAGCAACTGTAATCACAATACTGATAATTGTGTTCCCTTAAAGGAAAAAATTTATTAGCAAAAAATAATTTTATAAGACCCTCAGCTTTTTCATTGTCAGAAACAGGTGATTCAAAAACCAGCACCTTGGAGGAGGGTGGGACAAGATGGTGGAGTTGCCTCCATGGTGGGCTTGCCTCTTCCCATGAACACAAACCATAATTACTACTTCATATAGAGAAACTATCTCTGAGAATAACATGAATACTAACAGAAAAGTTTTTCCACAACTAAAGATAAAAAGGAAAAGCCACACTGAGATGGCCAGGAGGGGCAGAGACATGGTCTGGCCAAGACTCATACCTGCAGTGCTGCAATCCATCAGTGGGAGGAATATCACAGCCTTGGAGGTTCTCCCTGAAGACCAAAGGTTCTGAATCCCATATTGGGCTCCTCAGCTCAGGGGACTTTCACTGGGAAGATGAGCCCCATAGTATCTGGCTTTGAAAACCAGAGGTTCTTACCTCCAGGTGAGTCAGAGGAATATAGGAAACCAAGACTCTGCTCTTAAAGCATGCATGCAAACCCTGACTTGCTCCTAGTCCCAGCACAGAGGCAGCAATCTGAAAAATGACATGATGGAGACTCACTGACTAAGTCTAAGTGCATGTGCCCAAGGGGCATGGTCTGTTGAAATTTTCTCTGGGAATGGAGCACCTGGTGGGCACCAGTTTGTGTGTGTGTGTGGCTCATTCTCTATGTAGATGGCCTGGTACTGAGAGGAAACATCTCTGAATCTCCCCAACTAACCTGTTAGTAGTATTCACCTCACCCCAGGCTCATCTGTGGACCCAACAGAATTGGCACCCCTCCAAAGTGTCCCCCATTCTGCCAGACCCAACTGTTATCCTCAGTTGGCAGTGGAGCCCCTCCAAAGTGGCCCCCTTGCCCTGACAGACCTGATGTGCACCTTCGGCTGGCTGCAAAGCTCCTCCAAAGTGGACCCACACCCTGCCAGTCGCAGGTGCTCTTAGCTGGCAATGGAGCCTCTCCAAAGTGGCCGTACACCACACCAATTCTGGATGGCACTAAAGCCTCTTCAAAGTGGCCCAGTGCCTTGCTATTCCCACAGGAGCTCCTCCAAAGTGAATACTGCCCCGAGGGCTGGCACCGCACACTAGAGTAAATACAACAGTTGCAACCAAGCCTTACAGCCAGGCAGACCAGGAGCCAGCTCTGCACACTAGTGCAACCACAACAAGCATTCTCCTGTTGTCTGGGAGACAACAGGAGAACACATGCAGTAGAACACATGGGACACATCTGGAGCACCTAGCTCTGGTGACCAGAGGGGAATGTGCTACTGAGCCACACAGGACACCTTCTACACAAAGCCACTCCTTAAAGACAGGGAGATGTAGCTAATTTACCTAATATATAGAAACAAACACAGAGTTAGGGAAAATTGGGAGACAAAGGGATGTGTTTCAAACAAAAGAATAAGAAAAAAACTCAGAAAAATAACTAAACAAAACAGAAATAAGCAATCTTCAGTATAAGAAGTTCAAAGTATGATCATTAAGATGCTCATGGAACTCAGAAAAAATGGAGGAAAACAGTGAGAACTTCAACAAAGGAAAAATATTTAAAAAGTAATCAGAGCTGAAGAATACAATAACAGAAATAAAAAATAAACTAGAGGGAAGCAGCAGCAGATTATATGATGCAGGAGAAAAAATAAGCAATCTGGAAAACAGGCTAGGAGAATTCACCCAATCAGAGCAGCAAAAAGAAAAAAATTATCAAAAAACTGAGGATGGGGCTTCCCTGGTGGCACAGTGGTTGAGAATCTGCCTGCTAATGCAGGGGACACGGGTTCGTGTCCCAGTCTGGGAAGATCCCACATGGAGCGGCTGGGCCCACTGAGCCTGCGTGTCTGGAGCCTGTGCTCCACAACAAGAGAGGCCACGATAGTGAGGGGCCCATGCACCGTGATGAAGAGTGGCCCCCGTTTGCCACAACTAGAGAAAGCCCTCACACAGAAACAAAGACCCAACACAGCAAAAATTAATTAATTAATTAATTAAAAAAAAACTGAGGATGGTCTAAGGAACATTATAATAATATCAAGCATACTAAAATTCACATTATAGGTCTCCCAGGAGAAGAGAGAAAGAAAGGGACAGCAAACCTATTTGAACAAATAATGGCTAAAAATTTTAGGGAACTTCATTTTTCCTAACCTGGGGAAGGAAATATACCCCCGTGTCCAGGAAGCACAGAGTCCTAAGTAAGATGAAATCAAAGAGATCCAGTTGAAGACACATTATAATTAAAATGTCAAAAGTTAAAGGGAGAGTCTTCAAAGCAGCAAGATAAAAACAATTTCTTACAAACAAGGGAGCCCCATAAGACTATCAAACAAAAAACAAAAAACTTACAGCCAAAATACTCTATCTGGCAAGGTTATTAGGAATTGAAGGAGAAATAAAGAGTTTCCCAGACAAGCAAATATTAAAGGATTTCACAGCCACTAAAACGAACTCACAAAAAAAATGTCAAAGGGAACTTTTTTAAACAGAAAAAAAAGACTGTACTAGAAATATAAAATATAAAAATTATGAAAGCAAACATATCCTTGGTAATGGCAAAAATAGAGTTAAGGTAGTGGATCAACTACCTATATGTAGTATGAAGGTTAAAAGACAAAGCTAGTAAAATCTTATATATCAACAATGATTAGTTAAGGCATACACAAAATAATTGCTTTACAATGTTGTGTTAGTTTCTCATAAAAAAAGGTGTTAAAGATGACATCAAAAACATAAAATGTTGGGGGTAAGGAGTAAAAATGTAGTGCTTTTAGAACATGCTCAAACTTAAGCAACCATCAACTTAAAATTGACTGCTATATACATAGGTTGTTATATAGGAATCTCATGGTAACCGCAAACCAAAAACAAATAATAATTATACAAAAAATAAGGATATGGGGCTTCCCTGGTGGCGCAGTGGTTGAGAGGCTGCCTGCCAATGCGGGGGATGTGGGTTCGTGCCCCGGCCCGGGAAGATCCCACATGCCATGGAGCAGTTGGGCCCATGAGTCATGGCTGCTGAGCCTGTGCGTCCGGAGCCTGTGCTCCGCAGCGGGAGAGGCTGCAATGGTGAGAGGCCTGCATACCGCAAAAAAAAAAAAAAAAAAAAAATTAAAAGAAAATAAGGATAAAGGAATGTAAACATAATGCTAAAGAAAGTCATCAGATCACAAGGGAAGAGAGCAAGAGAAAAAGAAAGTAACAAATAAGAACAACAAAAATAACAAGAAAACAATTAACAAAATGGTAATAAGTACAAACTTATCAATAATTACTTTAAATGTGGGTGGACTAAATGCTCAATCAAAAGATATATGGTGACAATGTATATATTAAAAAGACACATATATATATGCTGTTTACAAGAGAATTACTTCAGAGCCAAAGACACACACAGACTGAAATTGAGGGGATGAAAAAATGGTATTCTATGCAAATGGAAACAAAAAGAAATCCAGGGTAGCAATACTTATATCAGAAAAAATGGACTTTAAAACAAAGACTGAAGCAAGAGACAAAGAAGGACGTAACATAACGATATAGGAATCAATCCAAGAACATATAACATTTGTAAGTATGTATGCACCCAACACCTAGATACATAAGCAAATATTAACAAACATAAAGGGAGATATTGCCAGTAATACAATAGTAGAGGACTTCAACAACCCACTTACATCAATGGTTAGATCATTTAGACAGAAAATGAATAAGGAAACATTGGCATTAAATGACACCTTAGACCAGATAACCTTAATAGATATATACAGGACATTCACTCAGAAACAGCAGAATACACATTCTTGTCAAATGCACAGGGAACATTCTCCAGGATAGATCACACATTAGGCAACAAAAGCATCTCAATAAATTTAAGAATATTGAAATCATATCAAGCACCTTTTCTGACCACAACTGTATGAGTCTAGAAATCAACTCCAAGAAAAAAGATGTAAAAAATAAAAATATGTAGAGTCTAAACAACATGTTACTAAACAACCAATGGCTCATTGAAGAAATCAAAGAGGACTAAAAATTCCTGGAGACAAAAATGGGAACACAACATTCCAGAAATCAATGGGTCAGAGCAAAGGCAATTCTAAGAGGGAAGTTTATAGCAAAACAAGCCTACCTCAGGAAATAAGAAAAATTTCAATTATACAATCTAATCTTATACTTAGAAAAAAAACTAGAGAAAGAAAAAACAAGGCCCAAAATTAGTAGAAGGCAGAAAATAATAAATCAGATTGCACATAAATGAAATAGAGTTTAAAAAATTAGAAAAGATCAATGAATCTAAGAGTTGGTTCTTTGAAAAGATGAACAAAATTGATAAACCTTTAGCAAGACTCATTTAAGAAATAAAGAGAGAAGGCCCAATTACATAAAATCAGAAATGAATGAGAAGTTACAACTAACATTATGAAGTACAAAATATTGTAAGAGGTGACTATAAAAAATTATATGCCAACAAATTGGACAACATAGAAGAAATGGATAGATCCCTAGAAACATATAATCTTCCAAGACTGAATCAGGAAGAAATAGAAAATATGAATAAATCATTGCTACTACTGAAATTAAATCAGTAATCAAAAAACTCCCAACAAACAAAATTTCAGGACCAGATGATTTCACAAGTCAATCCTACAAAACATTTAAATAAGACTTACTACTTATGCTTCTCAAAGTTGCCCAAAAGCATTAAAGAGAAAGGAATGCTTCAGAACTCATTCTACAAGGCCAGCAACACCCTGATGCCAAAACTAGGCAAAAACACCACATGCACACACACAAAAAAATTACAGGCTAATATCACTGATGGATATAGATGTAAAAATCCTCTACAAAATGAATTCAACAATACATTAAAAGGGTCATACACCATAATCAAGTATGATTTATTTCAGGGTTACAAGGATGTTTTAATATCCAAAATCAATTAACATGACACCCCACATTAACAAACTGGTCATCTCAATAGATACAGAAAAAGATTTTTAAAAAATGCAACGTGTATTTATGATAAAACCTCTCTACAAAGTGGGTAGAGTGGGAACATATATCAACATAATAAAGGCCACAAACCCATAGCCAACGTCACACTCAATGGTGTTAAGTTGAAAGAGCCCTAAGATCAGGAACCAGACAAGGATGCCCACTTTCACTACTTTTATTCAACATAGCATTAGAATTCCTATTCACAGCAATGAGACAAGGAAAAGCAATAAAATGTATCCAAATTGGAATGGAAAAAGAAAAACTGTCACTGTCTGCACATAACGTGATACTATACATAGAAAATCCTAAAGGTACCACCAAAAAACTCTTAGAACTCATCAATGAATCCAGTAAAGTTGTAGGATACAATATTAATATATAAATTTGTTGAATTTCTATACATTAACAACAAACTATCAGAGAGAGAAATTAATAATCCCATTTACAACTGCAACAAAAAGAATAAAATACCTAGGAATAAATCCTAGGTAAGTACTTGGAAAACTATATGACAGTGATGAAAGAAATTGAAGAAGACACAAACAGTTGGAAAAATATACCTTATTCATTATTGGAAGAATCAATATTGTTAAAATGACCATACTACCCAAGGAGACCTACGGATTCAATGCAATCCATATCAAAATACCAATGGCATTTTTCACAGAACTAAAACAAATAATTCTAAAATTTGTATGGAGCAACAAAAGACTCTGATAGCCAAAGCAATCTTGAGAATAAAGAACAGAGTTGGAGGTGTCATGTTCTTTGTACTCAAACTATCTACAAAGCTATAGTTATCAAAACAGTATAGTACTAGCATAAAAACAGACACATTGATCAATGGAACAGAATAGAGAACCCAGAAGTGAACCCACAGTTATATGGGTAATTAATCTATGGCAGACGAGGCAAGAATATACAGTAGGGAAAAGACAACCTCTTCAATAAATGAAGTTGGGAAAACTAGACAGCTACATGTATAAGAATCAAACTGGACCATTTTCTTACAACACATATAGAAATATATTCAAAATGGATTGAAGGTTAAATGTTAGACTGGAAACCATAAAACTGGTAGAAGAAAACACGCAGTATGCTCTTTAACATCAGTCTTAGCAATTTTGGGAGGGTCTATCACATTTTGCAAGGGACACAAAAGCAAAAAATAAGCAAATGGGACTACATGAAACTAAAAACTTTGTTTTTAGTGAGAGCAAGGGAACTGCCAACACAATGAAAGGCAACCTACTGAATGGGAGAAAATATTTGCAAATCATATATTCTAGGACTTCCCTGGTGGTCCAGTGGTTAAGACTCTGCGGTTAATGCATAATGGATCATTATGTTGTGCACCTGAAACTAACATAACATTATACACCAGCTACACTTTAATTAAAAAAAAACAAAAACAAAAACATCACCTCAATGTTGTTGTTCAATGTCAATGTCAGTCAGCCTGAAAATGGCAATAATTAGTGAATGGTATTGCAGAGCACAGGCGTATATGTAGTATACTTCTCCTTTAAAATGATTCATGTGGAATAAAGTGAGGATTCAATTTTAACTGCACTTTGAAGTTTTATGAAATCCTCATAACAAAATAAGTTACTGTTTATCCTTGTATACCATATACCAGATGCAACGATAGGTACTTGTAACACACTATCATATTTAAATTCAAATTATAAATTAGCCCCACAAAATATGTATTATTTTCTCCACAGAGTTTAAATTACCCTCCCTAGGTCACACACTTTCTATGCAGGTCAGAGCTGGGATGCAAACACAGATAAGCCTGACTTCAAAAATATCTGTTTCCACTGTGCCACACACTGAGAAAAAATTGAATTTACTTAGACTTAGGCATAAGGGTGCCAAAACTAACTTCACTTATAACTTTTTTAAGTAAATTGTATTAATTATTCATATTTAACTTTGGTTAACTTCAAATGAACATACAGCACATCTGTTTAACTAGAGGTCACTTTTTCAGCAATCTCTGGATTCTTACAAATTCATTCATCTATTAATTTATTAAATAGAAAGTCAGTGATCTTAAGCATGTTCCACATGTTGTTTTGGAAACTTGGGAGATAACAAAGAGCCCACAGTCCCTACCTGCAGGGTATTTACAGTCTAACTGGGAGACAGACATGCAAACAAATAACTCAAACTCGATAGTAATTAGAAAAATTCTAGTTAAACAATATTTACACCCATCAGATGGGCAAAAATTAAAATTCTGTATAATGCTGAGTGTTGGCAGGGATATGAAAACTCTGAATGTGGGAATCATGATACAGTACTACTCAGCATTGTCTAATGATGTTTTATGTTTTAGATATGTTAAATTCGAAATGTCTGTGTGAAACCCAAGTGAGGGTATCAGATTGGAAGTTGATTATTAATAAATTTAGAGTTAGAAGAGTGCTCTCCAAAAAAAGTATAACTCTATGAGTTTTCCATAGCTAAAGCCATGGAAGCCAAAACAAAAACAAACAACTAAATTAAAAGGTCCCTGAGCAGAGGAGATTCAACATCACTAAATGTCATGCCTGTAGTGAAGACTGGGTGAGACTTGTTTATCATGAGTTTTTACTATGCCAACCCAAAGAAGGGAATGTGGTTGAATGAGGCAAAGTGTTGGATGGGAATCGGCTAATGAGAGATGGAACTTTGAGTCAGCCGACCCAGGTCCATAGGCAGTCCTTAGACTGTGCAGCTTTCCTTTTCTTTGGATTATGAACTCCTCTGAAAATTTCATGAAAGTATAAATCCTTCCCCATAGCAAAGCAGAAACACATTTCAGCATGTCATTTCAGAGAGTTATGTATCCTCTGATTGATCCCAGGTTAAAAATACCTGGAAAGATGAATTATTGTTATGACTGTTTTCCCTTTCCATTCATTTTTTCCTTTTCACCTAATCAGGTTTTCCCATAATCTATCAACTAGTGTCAATGGCATTCACTGAAGATGGTAGGAAAGGTGATCTTGGCATTAAGGTTAATTCCATTGTGGCATAAGCTCACCACTATCCTAGACTGTCTTATTAGGTTTGGAGTAAAAAGGATCCAACTGATACTGTTCTTGTTCCTGGAAATTTATATAAAAGAAACCTAAACTCCATTTTTTCATGTTCTTGTCTTTGTGTCTATATGATATGTTAAGTTGCTATTTATAAAGCTAAGATATCTTCTGGACTCCATTGCAGAGGTCAAGTGGCATATTAATAGTGACAAAGAAACTGAACTTGTGTCTCCTGGATAAGGAATTTAAATGCCTAGTGATTTAATCTCATGACTGGGTGACTGCCCTTCCAAGTAATGAGACAAGAACAACAACAAACAACAACAAAAACTAAAGCCTTGGTAATGAATGGTGAAAACTCTAGATAGAAATCCTTTCCTCCTTCATAAAATTACATAAAATAATAATAGGAAAGAATGTTTAATCAAATGAACTTTTACTATTATTTACACTATGTTATTTTTCAGTTCGCTTTTAAGTCTAGAATAATGGATTTTCCACTTTTTTTCCTTTGGAGTTCAGGGCATTTACTTCTGACAGTATCTTTTTTAATATCTAGCACATATTTTACTTTCATCCATCTATGAATAAAGTGGCAAAACAGAGAGGAAATAGCACTAGATGGAAATCAAAATATCTGGAATCAAATCCTACACCAGATAACAGCTTTGTATCTTGGAGCAAGTCCCTATATCTCTCTGATTTTCTGATTTGTAAACTAAGGCAATACTCTTCTTGCATATGTGATAAGGTTGTTGCAAGGATCAAATGGGGTATACAAAGCATTTTTGTCAAGTTTGGCTTAAATTTTAAATGAAGAAACTACTGCTCAGACAAGTTGTTTTGAATAAACATATAGCTTTATTACAGAGCTAAGACCCACAACTTTGACTCAAAATTTGCTATGGAGGATTATCTGAGCCTCTTTGGTGATGAGCACTTGGATAAACTGCTTAAAGGGTGTGTGTACAAAGGTGGAATGTGAGATACTGTCTATATCCCCAAGAGACCAGTTGGATTAAGTTTAGATGGTTGTTGAACCACTTTATAAAAAGGGAGGACCCTAATAATTACAGAGCTTTTTGTTTTGCAAAGCATTGTTTACAAATTTGAGGCCAGAGCTTGGTTGTTTGACAACAGCAGAGATATAAAAGGCAGGAATCTAAAAAAACAAAACAGAACAAAAAATGGTCATGAAGAACCTAGGGGCAAGACGGGAATAAAGACGCAGACTTACTAGAGAACGGACTTGAGGACACGGGAAGGGGGAAGGGTAAGCTGGAACAAAGTGAGAGAGTGGTAGTGTATATATGACATATAAATAGTACCAAATGTAAAATAGATAGCTAGTGGGAAGCAGTCGCATAGCACAGGGAGATCAACTCAGTGCTTTGTGACAAGCTAGAAGGGTGGGTTAGGGAGGGTGGGAGGGAGGGAGACGCAAGAGGGAAGAGATATGGGGATATATGTATATGTATAACTGATTCACTTTGTTATAAAGCAGAAACTAACACACCATTGTAAAGCAATTATACTCCAATATAAACGTTAAAAAATATAAAAAATAAATTCTTTTTCAAAAAAACAAAACAAAACAAAAAATAAACAAACAAACAAAAAAGGCAGGGAGAAAGAGAGAGAGAAACCCTAATGTTTGGTCATTAAATAAGGTACTTGGATGAAAACAAAAATTTTAAATGGGGAATTGTATTAAATTGTTTGCTCTGCTCTGTGGCGTGAGATGTAAACTTTTTTATCAGTCCCATGTGAAATCTTTATTACAATCTCTCTAGCTCAGTGTTTCATGGAGGAGGTTTGCACTGCGGGGAGATGCTACAAAGCCCTGAGTTCTACATCAAGGCTGAGGCAGAACCAAACCAGAGGCTGCCCCCTGAAGGGCAGCCAGATAAGAGTTACATGGGGATTAACAGAGATAAAAAAATGAACACAGAGGTCCATAAATATGACTAATTATTTTATTGTTATGACCAGCCAGCTCCTGAGTCTGACAGAGAACTAACAATTTAGCATCCCAGAGAAGGGAGGAGTGGCTGTGTTATAATCTGTGGTCTTTCAACTCCTCACCATAGTTACAATGACTGTTTAGCTCTTTAAAGCTACATGGGGTAAAAAAAGAAAGGTGCATTCAATGTGTTCCATTTCCATCATTAAACTTTATTTTTCTTCCATATCCTCTTTCTACCAAAATATATCTCAGCCATACCTTAGAATTAACCTCATAGAAACCTTTCCCTCTCCTCACTATAATTAGTTATTCATTCCAACACACCACAGCAGTAAGCATCTTTCTTTGATAAGATAAAGCAGCATAAATCTACAGGGTCAGTTTAAAATAAACAACTACATAGGCATGTGAAAGACTCATATATCAAAGCTTTTGAAATATTGTGAATTTTATTTGAAAATAAATTTGAATAGATTTTTGATTATTCACTGCTTTATTCACAGAATATCCAGCTTTATCACCATAAATTCAGAGTTGATGCTTGTCTTTACCTCTGTTTGCCTAATAAAAATCTTTAGCTAGATGTATCAACTGGTTCATGAAGCATCTTGCACATATGTTAAAGAGCATAGTTATTGAAATAACGTAACATTTCCTTTTTATTATGCCTACAAACCAGAAATGCAAGTTGGTGAAATTTTGGATTTTTATAGAGACTGAGGCACTACTGGATTTAGAGGATAAGAGCTGGGAGAGACTAAACATACTGAAATGTGAGGGACAGTATGCACAATGAGGAATTGTCACCTCCTAATGCCAAGATACCCTCGTTGAGAGACACTCCTATATTTTACTGAGATGGCAGAGGCTCACAGATACATTAAAAGAGAATTCCGACTTCTTGATCTTTGACACACCTATATGAAGAATTCCAAAGATTAAACTACTATGGTTGTTATGCAACATTGCTTCACTCTACAGGTGATAATTAGGGAGTGAGGTAGGACAGTAACCAATCTATTGCAGTCAGTCATACCATCATGAGCTTATGATGCTGGTTCACTTATCAGGGCAACCAAATACGCCAAGACCTATACCTACTCTTGCTACCAAATGAATCAGAAACTGGGGCTTATTAACCAGTTGTTTTTAAAAAGTTGATTGAGTTTCTACTTTCTATTATTAAATAACAGGTAAAATAAAACAATCATTTTATGTTTAAATATTAAAGACACTTAAAGACAACACTGTAGATCCCTTGACTGCTAATGAAAGAATACTAAATGCAAGTAGATTTTGACAAAGATTCTCTGGTGCTATCCAGGGTCAGCAGGAGAGAGTTCTTTGATAATTATCAATGACCAGTATATAGGATATAGGAGGGGCACTCACACTGCATATTTGCCATTTGAGATATTTAAAGAGTTCTTAAATTTCTTACAGTATGCATTATAATTGTAACTATAGTGAATCAATAAATGTGAGAGCTATATTACTATCAGATATTATTGTATACTATGTGGATAATAGGTGATGAATCCATTATTAAAGCAATTTTAATTGCTTATTTAAATATATGTCTTGATAGTGAAAATATAACTATATAGGATTAACTAATATCCAAAGAGAGAGAGAGATTTATATTCTGGATCAATTGAATTATTGTGGTTCGGGGAGCACAACGCCCCAGAAACAAAGAGTATTATTCTTAATCTATGATGCATGACTTCTCTTTAGGAAAAAATTCTTTGTCCACAATATATAATTTCATTGATTCTTATCTTCCCACTATTGTTGCTGAGGCTTTAAAAGTAATCACTTTAATGTCTTTAAAGCCTGGTCAAAAAATCCAGGATGAGTTGAAGATTTTTCGTTCACTAAATTATTTCTATATTTGTAAGGGATCTGGAAATCTGATATTTCTGATTTTACCAGAAATAGTTATCAGACTCTTCAAAGCCTTAAGTTACACTAACTTGTCTTACAGTTTAAGTAAATGCCTAATTAGATCCAAGATCTTGATATAAATACCACAAAGTTTCTCAATGGACTTCTCTGATACCCAGTGAATTTATTAGTTCTACCGATGCTATAATAGATAGTGAAGCTATACATCCAAACGCTAACAAACAATGCATATGGGCAGTTATACTATGAAAATATGGAATCAGTTAGCAGTTCTACTGTGAGATCTAGAAATAGATAAGATAGCTGGAATTAAAAGATGAATATTCTAAAATTAAATTAAATATTTTTGCCATTGCAAAACTCAGCATTGTGGTTAGGCTTACTATGCCTTATTTAGGAGTAGTTACTATTCATTGTGAGACTGTTGAATCAAGAACATCAATTACCCAGCTACTGAGATGAAAAGGTCATTACTCTTATTTATTATCATTTGAATGTTGGCCACATACTTACCATACCTCTGAACCACTTCTGATTTATTTTCTCCCCTTTATAAGCTGTTTTAGCCAATCCAATTCAATTTATCTAAGATAAGAACACTGGATCTTCAAGAGACAAAAGGAGATTTTATTAAATGATTATCACATCATGAATAAGAAGTCAGAGTCTTACTAAAAATATCTAGGAATGATAAATTTTTTGAAAAGTTTTTGAAAAAATATGTAATATATCTTAAGAATTATTTTAGAGTATGAAAAGAAAATTTAACAAGGTTTCCAGAGATTTCTTTTATAATTTTAAAAATTATAAAAATTCAAAGATCACATTAGGAGTGTATTTTTAACTGGAAGAATATAAAATATGCAATTTGAAAAATTCTAACCATGAAAAAAAATTCAGAATATACTACACTAATTTTCCAACCTCAAGTTCAACCCTTGTTTATACGGATCTGTAAAATTAATTAGAGAATATTGGGGAAAAGAAAAATATATCAATTAAAATGTTAGTGAGATGAACCAAATTCAAATTATGGGTGTTTATCAGAATATTCTTTAAATCAAATGACTATCACATTTAACCCTGGCCCCTACAAGATATTGTTTAGAATGTAGTTGGACACACTCAGTTGTGCTGGTTATAATACATATTTTCCAGTATTCAATCACTTATGCCTTTGCTAAGTAGAACTACTATTACTAAGATTTTTATAATGCCTTCCAATTTACAAAATACTTACTCTTACCCCCTCCCTTACTTATTCCTAACAATATCCCTGTGAGATTGTACAGCTGATATCTCATTTTTATGCACTTGGAAATCAAGAATCCAAGTTGTTAAGTGATTGGACCAAAACTGCAAAGGTACTATGGGGCAGTAGATGGAGATCAATGATAGGTAACCTGCCTCTGGTTCCCATATTCTCCCCCACCTCATCTCTCTCATCTTTGCTACCTCCCATTAGCTGAGGAAGCCCTGATGAAAATATTGCAGTTTTTCAGCATAATGAAACGAAGCACTGAATGGGAAGCATTCTAATGCTTAGATTCCTATATATGTGTATATTCATCCATTCAGCACCTATTTAATGAGTGCCTACTATTTGCCTGGTACTGCTCTCCACGTTGAGGATACAGTATCAGCAGTGAACAAAATAGATGCAAATCTCAGCCCTCATTTTAGTATGGAAAAATATATACACAATAAAAATAAAAGTACAGAGATGTAGTAAGTTAAAAAGTAGTAAATTACGTAGAGGAAAAAAATTAAAAGCAAAGAAGGGAAGTAGGGAGTACCAGGAAGGTGGGAAGTTGGCAGAAGTGTGAACAACGGAGGTAAAAGCTTTGATGACAACTTGAGAATGGAGTTCAAAGCAAAGAAAACAGAAAGTGCAAAGACTCCAAGGCAAGAAGGTACAGGGAGGGGTTAAGCAAGGGCCAAAAAAACCCCCAGCATGATAGGAAATAAAAGTTATAGCAACAATGGGGGACCAGATGGAATGGGGCACTGTGGATTATTTTAAGAACTTTGACATTTATTCTAAATGGAGAGCATCAGAAGGAAAAAAGTCCATTTCCAATCAGTGGTTAGATAGACATATATTTAGTATTGGTTCAAAATGCTAAGATAATATTTTATTCTTCTACATTTCCTAAACTTTAAATAGGAAGGATGAACAAGACATTACAAATATAACCACGGAGAAATGTTGAGTTATAATTTAGTAGTGGTTCTAAATATATTTAGCAACTGTAAGTTGTAAAATAAAACAACTGCTTTTACAGCTAAGTTTTTATCCTTTAAAAATGATCAGATGCCCAGTAGCCAAGATGAATTACACACTGTGGGAAGCAATAAATAGAATGGATTCACTGAGATCTAGGTAAAATGTTCATATATTATCAAAGAGTACTAAAAATGAAATCAAATAATATGGCTTGAGTCAAATTCAGGCATATATGTGACTCTGAGCAAATCACAAAACTTTTCTGAATCTGTTTCTTCTATCGGTCTTGTCTACATCCAAAGAGCATAATGAAAATCAAATGAGACTCTGAGGATGTGTGTGTGCGTGTGTGTGTGTGTGTGTGTGTCTGTGTGTGTATAAGCACTATAAATCATTACATATATAAAATAAATTATTATAAATAGCAGTACTGATACAATTTAGAAATCCTCAAATCACTAGAAATGGGATTTAAATTAATTGGAACAATTAATTCTGGAGGGCTCCTTCTGCCCTTTTGGTAAATGAGGATGTTACCCAGAATCCCATCTAGAACTTCATGTAGTCTTGCTCCCCTCTGCTTTTACTCAGGCTACATATTTCCCCTAAACTCCAGTCCCATATTTCCAGGAGATTATTGAGTATATCCACAAGTATGTAACCTTTAAATTAACATTTACCAAACTAACTTCACTATCTTTCTCCTTTGCCACTTCTCTCCACATAGTCCCTCTCTCAGTGAATGGAACTGCCATCTACCTAATTCCTCAAGTTACAAACCTGACAGTCTTCATGTACCGCTCCCTATCCCTCACAGCTTCCATCATTCGAGAACACTGATTCTAGAATCAGTGATTAATAGCTTGATTTAGACTTGGTACTGCCAAGCATTGAGACCTCAGCAAAAAAATGTTTAACCTCTAGGTACTTCAGTTTTTTTAATTTATAAAATGAATGTTTTTTCACATCTTTATTGGAGTATAATTACTTTACAATGTTGTGTTAGTTTCTTCTGTACAACGAAGTGAATCCACTATATGTATACATATATCCCCATATCCCCTCCCTCTTGAGCCTCCCTCCTACCCTCCCTATCCCACCGCTTTAGGTCATCACAAAGCATCGAGTTGATCTCCCTGTGTTATGCAGTAGCTTCACACAAGCCATCCATTTTACATTTGGTAGTGTATATTGGTCAATGCTACTCAATTTGTCTCAGCTTCCCTTCCCCCACCATGTTCTCAAGTCCGTTCTCTACATCTGCATCTTTATTCCTGCCCTGTCTCTAGGTTCATCAGTACTGTCTTTTTAGATTCCATATATATGAGTTTGTGTACAATATTTGTTTTTCTCTTTCTGATTTACTTCACTCTGTATGACAGACTCTAGGTCCATCCACCTCACTACAAATAACTCAATTTCTTTCCTTTTTATGGCTGAGTAATAAACCATTGTATATATATATGCCACATCTTCTTTATCCATTCATCTGTCGATGGATATTTAGGTTGCTTCTGTGTCCTGGCTATTGTAAATAGTGCTGCAATGAATATGGTGGTACATGTCTCTTTTTGAATTATGGTTTTCTCAGGGTATATGCCCAGTAGTGGGCTTGCTGGGTTATATGGTAGTTCTATTTTTAGTTTTTTAAGGAACCCCCGTACAGTTCTCCATAGTGACTGTATCAATTTACATTCCCACCAACAGTGCAGGAGGGTTCCCTTTTCTCCACATCCTCTCCAACATTTATTGTTTCTAGATTTTTTAATGATGGCCATTCTGACTGGTGTGAGGTGATACCTCATTGTGGTTTTGATTTGCATTTCTCTAATAATTAGTGATGTTGAGCATCTTTTCTTGTGTTCATTGGCAATCTATATGTCTACTTTGGAGAAATGTTTATTTAGGTCTTCTGCTTATTTTTGGATTGGGTTTTTGTTTCTTTGACATTGAGCTGCATAAGCTGCTTGTATATTTTGGAGATTAATCCTTTGTCAGTTGTTTCATTTGCAAATATTTTCTCCCATTCTGAGGGTTGTCTTTTCATCTTGTTTATGGTTTCCTTTGCTGTGCAAAAGCTTATAAGTTTCATTAGGTCCCATTTCTTCCCATCACTCTAGGGGGTGTATCAAAAAGTATCTTGCTGTGATTTATGTCATAGAGTGTTCTGCCTATTTTTTCTTCTAAGAGTTTTATAGTGTCTGGCCTTACATTTAGGTCTTTAATCCATTTTGAGTTTATTTTTCTGTATAGTGTTAGGAAGTGTTAGGAAGTGCCCATTATTGTACATGTAGCTGTCCAGTTTTCACAGCACCACTTATTGAAGAGGCTGTCTTTTCTCCACTGTATATTCTTGCCTCCTTTGTCAAAGATAAGGTTACCATATGTGTGTGGGTTTATCTCTGGGCTTTCTATCCTGTTCCATTGATCTATATGTCTGTTTTTGTGCCAGTACCATACTGACTTGATTACTGTAGCTTTGCAGTCTTGTCTGTAGTCAGGGAACATGATTCCTCTAGCTCCGTTTTGCTTTCTCAAGATTGCTTTGTCTATTCGTGGTCTTTTGTGTCTCCATACAAATGGTAAAATTTCTCGTTCTAGTTCTGTGAAAAATGCCATTGGTAATTTGATAGGGATTGCATTGAATCTGTTGATTGCTTTGGGTAGTATAGTCATTTTCACAATGTTGATTCTTCCAATCCAAGAACATGGTATGTCTTTCCATCAGTTTGTATCATCTTTGATTTCTTTCATCAGTGTCTTAAGAGTTTTCTGCATACAGGTCTTTTGTCTCCTTAGGTAAGTTTATTCCTAGGTATTTTATTCTTTTTGTTGCACTGGTAAGTGTGAGTGTTTCCTTAATTTCTCTTTCTGATTTTTCATTGTTAGTGTATAGGAATGCAAGAGATTTCTGTGCATTAATTTTGTATCCTGCTACTTTACCAAATTCATTGATTAGCTCCAATAGCTTTCTGGTGGCATCGTTAGGATTTTCTCTGTATAGTATCACGTCACCTGCAAACAGTGACAGTTTTACTTCTCCAATTTGGATTCCTTTTATTTCTTTTTCTTCTCTGATTGCCATGGCTAAAACTTCCAAAACTATGTTGAATAATAGTGGTGAGAGTGGGCACCCTTTTCTTGTTCCTGATCTTAAAGGAAATGTTTTCAGATTTTCACCATTGAGAATGATGTTGGCTATGTGTTTGTCATATATGGCTTTTATTATGTTGAGGTAGGTTCTCTCTATGCCCATTTTCTGGAGAGTTTTTATCATAAATGGTGTTGAATTTTGTCAAAATCTTTTTCTACAACTATTGAGATGATCATATGGCTTTTATCCTTCAAGTTGTTAATATGGTGTAAATGTGCTACTCCCCAGGGTGCATATGATGATTAAACATACACATATCCCACACATATCATAGGACAGTTGTATACTAGGTGCAACATAACTGTTTTCCCTTATGGGTATTATTTTTATTAAACCATACAGGTTCTACCTTAGGATGATCCACTGGCTCTAACTTTATCCTCTTCTCCCATTACCAGAACGTTACTGCAAGCTTTCATCATCTTCTACTTAAATGCACCTGTCTTATCTTTTTCATGCTTTACCACAGCATAATGATGGATCAGCTTATCTGCTTCCCCTTCTAGACAATGAGAACTGGGAATAAGAAGCTATCTTTCACTCATTTTCATATCCTCAAAGCCTAGTATTGGGTTTAGCACATGGTGTCTACTCAATAAATATTTACTGAAAGGAAGGAAGAAGCGAGGAAAGAAGGGTGGAAAGGAGAAAAGAAAAGAGAAAGAAGGGAAGGAAAAAGAAAGGAACGAGGACGGAATGGAGGGAGGGAGAGAATAAAAAAGTAGGTGGAAGGAAGGGGAAAGAAAGGAAAGTGAAAAAGTGAGAGATGAAGAAGAATCATGAGCTGGGTTTCTTTTCAACAGCTTTTCTCTCTTGAGTCCCCCTTTCACACCACTAGGAGAGTTACCATCTTAAAGCAAAATGTTCAAGTTAAAACATATGCTAAGACCGGAGATGGAAACAACCTAAGTGCCCGCCGTCGGATGAATGGATGGAGAAGATGTGGCACATATATACAATGGAATATTACTCAGCCATAAAAAGAAACGAAATTGAGCTATTTGTAATGAGGTGGATAGATCTAGAGTCTGTTATACGGAGTGAAGTAAGTCAGAAAGAGAAGGACAAATACCGTATGCTAACACATATATATGGAATTTAAGAAAAAAAAATGTTATGAAGAACCTAGGGGTAAAACAGGAATAAAGACAGAGACCTACTGGAGAACAGACTTGAGGATATGGGGAGGGGGAAGGGTGAGGTGTGTTAGGGCGAGAGAGAGACATGGACATATATATACTAACAAACGTAAGGTAGATAGCCAGTGGGAAGCAGCCGCATGGCACAGGGAAACCGGCTCGGTTCTTTGTGGCTGTCTGGAGGGGTGGGATAGGGAGGGTGGGAGGGAGGGAGACAAAGAGGGAAGAGATATGGGAACATATATATATGTATAACTGACTCACTCTGTTATAAAGCAGAAACTAACACACCATTGTAAAGCAATTATACCCCAATAAAGATGTTAAAAACAAAACAAAACAAAACAAAAAAAAAACATATGCTAAGAAACTTGATTGACTCCCTATTAGGATAAAGGAAAAATTCATAGCATGGAATTTCTGTTTTCTAATTATCTTTCCAAATTCAAGTTCTACTACCACATCCCTACTCATTTATCCCATTCTCTAGCCACCCTATATTTCTTTCCATTCCCTAAACCAATCAGAGACTTCCACCACTCAATTCTATTCCCTTTCCCTGGATGGTTCATCCTCTTCTTTGCCTGGCAAACTTGTACTTATCATCCTTTAAATCTCAGATCAAATATTTTCTCTGCTGTGAGTCTTTTTTAGATTCCCTAAATTTACATTTCTTTCCACAGAATTTTGTCCATCCCTCTACTGTAACACTTATCTGGTCAAATAGTTTGTTTTTTAATATATTGACACATATAGTCTGCTTCTTCTTGAGATCAAGGATTGTGTCTTGCTCATTTCCCCAACTTCTGACACATAGAGGGCTCTACATGGCTGATTTCTTGAATGAACAAATGAATGATGAATGAAGGCATTGACTTTTTCCATTTTGTTTCTATGTAGAGAAGTGGTTCCCAAATCTTTATGGACAAATGTGATACTGAATCCAAAGGAATCACTGGATAAGTGAATTAAAGGTTTTAATCATCAGAGATTCTGAATCAATAGGTCTCATGTATAGCCCAGTAATCTCTATTTTAACAAGCTCCACTGGTAAGACTGCTTGTGCACCTTTTTCCCTGCACAGATATGTCCAGCTAAAGGGGTGGGAGCTGAAATCTAGCTCAGGCTCCTTTCTGGAAGCCAATTTTGTGTGCACTAGGAAAAAGGAGTACAGCTTTGAAGGTACAATAAAGCATTGTGGACACTAGTTTGGTCCTTCTCAGAGGATACTAAGAGGATACTGAACTTAATTAGAAATAATTAAGAGGATACTGAACTTAATTAGAAATAAAGAGGAATTTATTGATAATCTAAGATACTAACCTGTAAGAGTATACAAAGGCGAGTTGTGGAGATTTAAAAAAGATAACTAAGCAGTCATCATTTGAGGATGTTTTAAAACAACTGCTTGAAGATAGGGTTTAAAAAAGATATCCTTATACATTCTAGCTTCTAATATACAGCTGAATATTAATTACAAGAAATAATTATATGCGATCTTTTACTTAACAAATTCAGATAAAATACAGTTGTATTAGAACCCCAGAACTTGAATTATTATAAAGATTTTGAGTTTCAAAATGAAGGTAATATGAGAATCTGTTTAAACATTAACAAAGATAAATTAATTTTCTAGGCTTCGAGTCAATTTCTCAAATGGTGTTTTCCTCTATACTTAGTTTAAATGGTTAATCAAATTACTACACAGGATTTATAACATAAAATCCAAGAAATGCTTTTAAAAGCTTCATGTATTTGGATACTTTTTGAATACGTGAATACATTAGGTACTTTCATATGCCAATGTTTTATATGTGTTACTCCCTTCACCTGGCCAGGCCATCCATTCTCTCTTCACCTGATAACATTCCAGACATCCTTCAAACCCAGCTTAAATATGCAGCTATATTTTAAAATATGTGTGTGATCTGCTCATTGCTATCATTTAATGAGATAAAAGCAAATCTGTGAGAGGAAGGAAGCAGGGAGAGAGAGAAAGAGAGAGATTCTACAGTTTCAGATCCTAAATGCCCAGATCAATGACTTTTACCATGCTGACATATATTTTGCTAAAAAGAAAATAAAGAGTCATAGAAATGAACACATAGCTGGACTGAACAGTACAGTTGCAAGTTCAATACTCTATGGTGGGAAGCCAGGCTTTGTAGCCAGACCTTCTATAGTAATAGAACCTAGGGTCTGACTTTTATTGTGAGAACTCAAGCAACTCACATAATGTCTCTCTGTTTTAGTTTCTTTAAACTGAAAATGTATTAATATGAACCTCATTTTATGTTGTCAGAGTATTACATTAGACAATAAATATGAAGGAATAGCCTATGTCATACTGGATACAAATGGTTAAGAAATAGTCACTGGGAGATATTGAATGATGTTGACCAGGAAGTGTCATAGTATCTACCCTTTTCCTAAATTAGGGGCAATCTATTTTCAGCTCAGACTTCAATAATGAAGTTAATATTCCCACCAAAAGAGCAATGTCCCAAGACAAGGTAAAATGCAGACTGCTTATACACAGAGCACTCATGTCAGACGGTTCTATGCGGAACAAGAAGAAAAAGGCCATTTCTGAATAATTAATGCCAGATACACAGAGAAGGATAAGGAAAGCAAATTTTTCTCTACGATAAAATGAATAAAGTTTCTAAAATGAACTTTGAGGAAAGACAGAAGCTAAGACTTAGAGCTTTTTATTAAACAAGTTTTATAACAAAACATGACTATCCCAGTATATGTGGTCAACAATTATTCAACCTCCATTTGCTGAACTCCAATTGGTGCAAGATTCTGCTATAGTAATGAGAAAGATACCCAAGAAGCTTGTGCTTGAGACCAGCCCAGGATACATAGCAAAGGATTGGCATAACTTGAATAACAAGAGCAAAATAAAAATATAAACAAGACTGAATAAAGTCTATCTTCTTAATATTAACAAATACAACCACTTCAGTGAGGCATAGCTTGTCTTGTGATGTAAGGGAACTTGAAATTAACATTGGGACAGTTTCTTATATATAGTTTCCTTTTTGATTGTCTGGTTATGATCTCACTAGTGTTGGTACGGTCCTTCTCAATTCTTTTCATTTTTTCCTTTTTCAAAAAAATCAAAGCATAAAAGTCTCTCTAATTATTGCTATATATTGCTTTCTGGACTAAATGTTTACTACTTATCCATTGCAGTAACATTTCTGATGTCCAGAATAGGCATACAAGCTAAGGAATGTACAATTAGAGAATATAGTTTGGGAAAGGAATTTCCCAGTAGCACATCTGTAAAGGTCTTTAAGGCAATTTAAGGAATAATTTAAATTACCAAGGAATATTAATTAGGCTCATTCATTCACATCCTTCTATTCTTCTATTGTTGTAGATCATATATATTGCCCAAATTCTCAAGTTCCTTAGGATGAGATTTAAAAAAATGCTTTGACACTTAGTTTTTATAATAGGCTATATGAAATTGACTAAAGGTTGAAAATGCTCCTGCTAGAATCTAGGTACAAAAAAGTGGGGAAAAAAAAATTTGGAAGTTGCCGGTAGCATGCCTAAACTCATTCTAGAACACCATGACCCAGGGCATTGAAATACAGAAATTTTTTAGGCAATTTCTGTTTTAAAAAAATCACCAGCCTGTTTGGTTTGAAGCAGTTGCTACTCCAACTTTACTTCATACAAATAAATAGCACAGAAAAACTGAAGATTGCAAAGTAGATTAGAAGAAGCCTCAAATGACTTTAATGGAATATTATGTGCTCAAAACACAAGGGTTTAAATTAGTAGCTTAAAATGTTCCATTTACCACATACCACAGGAAGTAAGAGTCTTTTTTTGGTTCCTCTTCAACTACATTCCTCCAAATCCTTGACCAGCTGAACTATTTGTTCCAGGTCATCAAACCCCTTAATAACTTAAATTCCCAAATTTAGATTTAGAAAGGATATGGTTGGCTACACTTTAGCTGTCAGTTCATTTAGCAGAAAAAATAATGCTGCACATACACATTTGCATGTACACACAAACACACACACCAATCATGCACATGCACAATTCCTTCAGAAGCTTAGAGTGAATCTGTAGTGTCAGAAGGGTAAGTATAAAGTGAATTTTAATTGTAAACCAACATCTGGCAACTATGCCAAAGTCTGATTTAACTTTCAAAATTTAAATTCTTTACAGTCTCTCCCGTGTGATGTCAAATTGTCTCAGTTCCCCTCATATCTCTGGCTGACATGTGGCCCTACACCTCTACTGGCTTTAGGTAAAATTACATAGGTCAGCCTTACTCAATGCAATCTCTAAAGAAAAATCAGTTATATAAGATGTGAATTGTCACATGGGGAAAAAGAGCCTCATGGTCAAACTTAAATAAAGCTAAATGGGTTTTCTTTTTTTACTTGCTAATTGGTGGGGTTTCTCACAAATGTTAAAGAGCATTGTTCATAAAATGTTAATGTGCATTATGAATCTGGAAATGGGTGAAGAGTCAATGCTAAATGTAGTATATAGCATTTTCCAAAGTTATTTGAACATCTCCAATTAAAGGAGTAGTGTTATAAGGCAGATGTGGTTGGAAATGCTAAATTCTTTGCATTCAGGACCCCCCATCTTTCCTTTTCAGGGTTCTTTAACCCACTCCTTCATCCCCAATCATCATTCCTCCCACAGGTCCAACAGGTCCCCTTCACCCTCACGTTACTTTTAACCCTCCTGTTAGTAAAGGCTAATTTTCCTCCAAATGCTGGCAATTATTTAATTTATTCCTCTGGAGACTTTTCTTTATTTATAACAGCAAAACCTATAATTTTTTGTTGTTTCGCCATGTTAGGTAAGGGATATGCCCCATATATTTTTAAATTAAAATTTTTCATAGTATAATATCTGATTACAAGGGAATATATCATATATATGTTAAACGTATTAATAAAAGAGTGTCCATTAATCTACTACACAAACTAAGAAAAATAGCATAATAAACATATTAACACTTACCTAAATGTTCCACTCCTCTATAATCCTCATGCCACTAGAGGTAACCACTACACAAATTTTTGGATGCATTTCCTCTTGATTTTAAAATTGTTAAGAGTTTTTCAAATATGTATCTATCCCTTAATAATGTACTTATTAAATAAGTACAATAAATAATGAACATTTAAAAAATGTAATAATCCTTTACTTTTGCTTGTATTGAGATATATAAAAGTAGATTTATACCACAAGAAATCTTCAATGACTTGAATTTTTCACTAAAGATACAGCCATGCTGTGTGTGGTAGGAATTCATTCTTTTTCACTGCTACTTAATATTCCATTGTATGAATATACCACAATTTATCTATTTTCCTGTCAATGAATATTTTGGAGGTTTCTATTATTTTGTTTGTACAAACAATAATAATACTATGAATATTTTTGCACATTTACAAGGTTTTCTTTAGGGTATATAATTAACCTTATTAATTCACATGAATATAATGTCATATTATATGAGACTGTTAAACTTTAAGTATAAAGCCATGTTGCTCACCAAAGTGGATGGTACAAATTTATGTCCCCACTAACAATATACATTAGAGTTCTTATTATTCATACTCATCTACAATGATTGAAGCTATTTTATTAAGTGGATATAAGTTTAGAATTATTATAAATTCTAGTAAATTAAACCTATTATCATTACATATTGACCTTCTCTATGCCAAAGAATAATTTTTGTCAGAGATGCATTTTTTCTGATATTAATATAGATATCCTTACTTTTTTTTTAAAGATATCCTTCTTTTTTGGTTAACATGCCTGGCATATTTTTTTCCAGTCTTACTTTTTTTTCCCCCTTTTGTCCTTGCACATTTTGGGGGTTGACTTCTGTTTGGGTTCTCTGAGGCTGAGAATGTTTTTTGTTTGTTTGTTTGTTTGTTTTTTAGAAGATGTTGGGGGTAGGAGTTTATTTATTTATTTATTTATTTTTGCTGTTTTGGGTCTTTGTTTCTGTGCGAGGGCTTTCTCTAGTTGTGGCAAACGGGGGCCACTCTTCATCACGGTGCGCAGGCCTCTCATATCGCGGCCTCTCATGTTGCGGAGCACAGGCTCCAGACGCATAGGCCCAGTGGTTGTGGCTCACGGGCCCAGTTGCTCTGCGGCATGTGGTATCCTTCCAGACCAGGGCTCGAACCCGTGTCCCCTGCACTAGCAGACAGACTCTCAACCACTGCGACACCAGGGAAGCCCTCCAGCCTTACTTTTGGTCCACACATTTCTAGGTCTTCAAAAATAACATATAAAATATTTCTATTGTTTATTTGTCAAGCTTATTCCATTTACATTTACTGTAAATCAAATCATCAATATATTTGGTTTGTTATATTTGGATGTCTTATTATATTCATATGCTTCTATTACTCCTCTATTTTATTTTTATTGAATGATTTTTGCTGTTACACACTTTTTCTTCTATGTTACCCTAAAAAATATATGATGTATACTTATCTTGAAAAATGCTAAAGTTACTCAGTATCTTAATCCCTCAAATAATAGAGGGCTAGAACTCTAGAATTTTGCTACCTAAAGTGTTGTCTATGGACCATCACCACTGGCCTTATTTGGGAGCTTGTTTGAAATGTCCATTCTCACATCCCACCCTAGAACTACTACTGTAGCTATTCTTCAGAAAAAGGATGGACCACCTAAAATTTGGTTCATATGTCAAGTATGATAACATCATACATACACACACACACAAAGAGGTGTGTTTATAAATGTTTAATTTTTTTTAAGTTTTAAAAAGTTTAAAAAAACTTAAAAATGCTTATTACTCATATAATGAGGCTTGCTGGGGACAGTAGGGTGTGTCTCAAGCAGGGTTGAAATGGTGAAAAAGAGACAAGAATGGAGACTTTTGCAGAGGTTTACAGTTGGGGTGGCCACAATTGGCACTGTGAGATGGCTATCTAGACTACAACCACTGGGATTGTTTCTTCCCTTATTTTGGCTTATTAACTGGATCTGCTTCCTGCAGGTGAGCTTTTACTTTGACCTGTGCCCTTTTGTCCTATGTTTACTGAGTCCAGCAGGCCTCTGTTACAGACTTAATCAATCTAATTCCAAAGTCATAATTAGCATATAGGGGGTGTGGCCAAAATGACAGAGTAGGAAGACCTTGAGCTCACCTCCTCCCACAGGCACACCAAAATTACAACTACTTGAAGAGCAACTATTTATGAGAAAGACCAGAAGACCAGCAGAAAAGATCTCCTACAACTAAAGATATAAAGAAGGAACTACAACAAAACAGGTAGGTGGGGTAGAAATGCGGTATAGTTAAGACCATTCACTCAGGTAGGTGACCCAGAAATGGGAGAAATATTATGTTTTCAGAGGTTCTCCCCAAGGAACAAGAGGTCTAAGCCCCATATCAGGCTCCTCAGTCTGGAGGGCAGTGTCCTGCACCAGGAGGATGAACCCACAAAATATTTGGCTTTGAAAGCCAGTGGAGTTTACATTTGGAAGAGGAAGAGGGCTGTGAGAAATAGAGATTCCACTCTTAAAGGGTGCACACAAAAATCTCAAATGCTCTGGGACCCAGGGCAGAAGCAGTAATTTGAGAGGAGCCTGGGTCAGACCTACCTGCTGATCTTGAAGAGCCTTTAAGAGAGGTAGGAGGCAACTGGTGTTCTTCCTTAAGACATAGACACTGGTGGCAGCCATTTTTGGGAGCTTGTTCTACCACAAGGACACTGGGACTGACAAGCACCATTTTAGAATCCTCCCAGTAGCTCATTAGCCCTGGGACCTGGTCCCACCCACCAGGCTGTCAGCACCAGTACTGGGATGCCTCAGTCCAAGTAACTAGCCAGGCAGGGACACAGATCACCCACCAGTAGGTCAACTGCCTTAAGACCTCCTTAGCCCACAGCCACCCCATGAAGTGGCCTTGTCTACCAGAACCTGGCCACTCATACCAGTGCATCAGCACTAGCTGTGGGACCACCAGAGTCCTGCAGCCAGAGACCCTGGGGCCTAGCTCCACCCACAGTCAGGATGATACCACCCCCAGGGACACCCCTGCTCCCCTCCATGAGCGGGCCAACATCAGCCTCAGGACAACTTGTACCCCACAGTCAGCCACCCCAATATCCAGCCCCACCCACCACTGCAATAGTACCAGCATTGGAGAAACCTGGACCCAGCAGCCAGCAATGTCAAGAATTGTCCCCAACCAGCAGTAGGCAAACACTAAATCTGGGACCTCCAGCCCCACAACCACTCACCCCAGAACCAAGTTATGCCTACCAGTGAGCCAGCACTAGCTCCAGTACTGCACTGCACTCCCCAGGACACTGCAATCAGCTGTTTCATGACCCAGTCCTACTAACAAGCAGCCAACATCCTCTGCACATGGCAGGGCCTGGCAACCAACATCCTCTGCACATGGCAGGGCCGTGGCACCCAGCCAGGGGTGAGCCACGGCTACCAGACCACCCACAGTAGTCAGCCTGCCATAAAAAAGGACCCATGCAGCTCCCATAGGGGGTACCCTGAGAGCATATTGCTCTGATGACCAAAGGGGAGCACACTGCCGGGATGCACAGGATGTCTTTTACAAAAGACCACTTCTCCAAGGTCAGGAAATGTAACCAATGTACAAAATGCATAGAATAAAAACAGAAAATTAGGCAAAATGAGGCAACAGAGCACTATGTTCCAAACAAAGAAACAGGATAAAACCACTAAAGAAGAAATAAGTGAAGTGGACATAAGCAATCTACCTAATAAAGACTTCAAGGTAACGATGGTAACGATGTTCAAAGAACTTGAGAGAAGATTGGATAAACAGAGTAAGAAGTTAGAAGTTTTGAACAAAGAATTAGAAAATATAAAGAATAACCAAATAGAAGTGAATAATACAGTAACTGAAATTTTAAAAATACACTAGAAGGAATCAACAGCAGACTAGATGATACAGAGGAACAGATCAGCAAGCTGGAGGACAGAGTAGTAGACATCACTAAAGCTGAACAGAAAAAATGACAGAAAGAAATTGAGGACAGTTTTGTTTTGTTTTGTTTTTGGTATTTTTGGCCATAAATGTATGAGTTTATTTCTGGAAACTCAATTCCATTCCATTGATCTATATTTCTCTCATTATGCCAGTACCATACTGGGTTTTTTGTTTTTTTAATAGATCTTTATTGGAGTATAATTTCTTCACAATACTGTGTTAGTTTCTGTTGTACAACAAAGCAAATCAGTCTTATGCATACATATGTCCCCATATCCCTTCCCTCTTAAGCCTCCCTCCCATCCTCCCTATCCCACCCATCTAGGTCATTGCAAAGCACCAAGCTGATCTCCCTATGCTATGCTGCAGCTTCCCACTAGCCATCCATTTTACATTTGGTAGTGTATATATGTCAATTCACAGGTGAATTCTACCGAACATTTGGAGAAGAGTTATCACCTAACTGTCCCAAAAATTGTGGAGGAAGGAACTCATTCTGTGAGGTCAGCATCACCCTCATACAAAAAGATAAAGACACCACATTAAAAGAAAATTACAGGCAAATATCTATGATAAACACAGATGCAAAAATCCTCAACAAAATATTAGCAAACAAAATTCAATACATTAAAAGGATCATACCCTATGATCAAGTGGGATTTACTCCAGGGATGCAAGGATGGTACAATATTTGCAAATCAAATATTGTGACACATCACATTAACAAATTGGAGAATAAAACCATATGATCATCTCAATAGATGCACAGAAAACTTTTGACAAGATTCAACATTCATTTATGATAAAAACTGTCAACAAAATGGGTATAGAGGGAACATACCTCAACATAATAAAGGCCATATATGACAGGCCCACAGCTAACATCATACTTATGGTGAAAACCTGAAAGCATTTCCTCTAAGATCAGGAATAAGACAATGATGTCTGCTCTCCCCAATTTTGTTCAACATAATATTGGAAATACTTGCCACAGCAATCAGACAAGAAAAATAAATTAAAGGAATTCAAATTGGAAATAAAGAAGTAAAACTGTCATTGTTTGCAGATGACATGACACCATATAGGACATACTAAAGATGCCACTAACAACTGCTAGAACTCAACAATGAATTTGGTAAGGTTGCAGGATGCAAAATTAATATAGAGAAATCTGTTGCATTTCGATATGCTAACAACAAGTTATCTGAAAGAGAAATTAAGAAAGAATCCCACCAAAAAGAATAAAATACCCAGAAAACTGGACAGGTACATGTAAAAGTATGAGATTAGATCACTCCCTAACACCATACACAAA
>NW_006769644.1:0-923 GCF_000442215.2 Lipotes vexillifer
CGTACGCTAACACTAACCCGTGCCCTAACACGTACGCTAACCCTAAACCGTTGTCGTACACTAGCCCTAACCCTAAACAGTCCACGTTCCCTAACCCTAACCCTTACCCTAACCGTTCCCCGAAGCCTTACCCTAACCCGTGCCCTAATCCTAACCCGTACGCTAACACTAACCCATACCCTAACACGTACGCTAACCCTAAATTGTTGTCGTAACCTAACCTGTACCCTAAACCATCCCCATTCCCTAACCCTAACCCTAACCCAAACCCGAAACCTAACCCTTACCCGAAGCCTTACCCGCACCCGTGCCCTAATCGTAACCCGTGCGCTAACACTAACCCTTGTCCTAACACATAAGCTAACCCTAAACCGTTGTCATACGCTTACCTGTACCCTAAACTGTCCCCGTTCCCTAATCCTAACCCTAACCCTACCCCTTACCTGAAGCCTTGCCGTAACCAGTACCCAAATCCTAACCCGTACACTAACACTAACCCATGCCCTAAAACATACGTTAACCCTAAACCGTTCTCATATCCTACACTGTACCCTAAACCTTCCCCGTTACCTAACTCTAACCCTAACCCTAACCCGAAACCTAACCCTTACCCGAAGTCTAACCCTAACCCGTGCCCTAATCCTAACCCATATGCTAAAACTAAACCACGCCCTACCACGTACGCTAACCCTAAACCATAGTCATAGTCTAACCTGTACCCTAAACCGTCCCCGTTCCCTAACCCTAACCCAAACCCTAACCGTTACCCGAAGCCTTACCCTAACCCATGACTTAATCCTAACCCGCACGCTAAAACTAACCCTTGCCCTAACACGTTCGCTAACCCTAAACCTTTGTTGTAGCCTAAACTGTACCCGGAACCGTCCCCGTTCCCTAAACCTAACCCTAAACCTAACACTTAC
>NW_006769645.1:0-254 GCF_000442215.2 Lipotes vexillifer
ATCGTATCAAGTATCTTTTCTGACCACAACACTGTGAGACTAGATATCAATTACAGGAAAAAAACTGTAAAGAAATACAAACACATGGAGGCTAAACAATACTAAATAACCAAGAAATCACTGAGGAAATCAAAAAACACCTAGAAACAAATGACAATGAAAACACGATGGCCCAAAACCTATGGGATGCGACAAAAGCAGTTCTAAGAGGGAAGTTTATAGCAATACAATCCTACCTCAAGAAACAAGAAAAA
>NW_006769646.1:0-5016 GCF_000442215.2 Lipotes vexillifer
GCCGCGGAGCGGCTGGGCCTGTGAGCCATGGCCACTGAGCCTGTGCATCCGGAGCCTGTGCTCTGCAACGAGAGAGGCCACAACAGTAAGAGGCCCGCCTACCACACACACACAAAAAAAGATTCATGAATCGGGCAGCATCCTGTGTAGCAAAGAGAAAGGAGCTCTGCAGAGCTGTAGAAAAGGAAAGGCTTTTAAAGGTGGAAAGGGGGCAGAAAAAGTAAATTATTAGCAAATAATGCACTGTTGCAGGCAATGGTCACCCTCCTAAAGGGAACTGAAGGGCCTATAGGGCAGATTACCTTACTAATGCTGACCAGGCTGACTGATTACATTCCTGGGGTAGACTGAAACTGCAATTGCGCTAGGTATTAAGTCTTAGTTTGGTGACACAGGGTTTAGCATAAGTGACTCCATTTTGGGTCTGCTGTTTCCTTTTTAACATAAGCACTAGAGATTACATCTGTAACACATAAGTTTGGGATAACTTTAATAAGAAATGTATAATCACAAGAGTGACAAAAGAAGATTTAAGTAAACGAAAGATAACACTTCTTGATAGTATGTCACATTTTCCCAAATTAATAGCCTTAGTTTCACTAAAAAACCTGATGATTCTAAAACTTAGCTTGAAGAATAATCATTAATTCATTTATTCATTCAACCAAGTTTTCTCTGAGGGCCTACTAAATACCAGGCACTGTGTGCTCCATCAGAGACATGACAGGGATCAAGTGCTGTGAAGGACAAGCACATGGTGTCACATCTTAATGGGGGTTTCTGACACTGTGTAAGTCAGAAAAGCCTTCCCTAAATAAAATGATGAAAAACGGGACCTGAAGGAAATGTGGGAGCTAACCAGGAGAATGAGCATGAGGAGAGGCTGTTGTAGGGGAACGGAAAAGCATATGCAGAGCACCTGAAGTTGAAAGGAACAAAGTGAGCTTGAGACACTCAAGGAAAGGAATCTAGAATACAGAGAGTGTGAACATAAAGTGAAACGAGGTTGTAGAGGTAGACTGAGTTATATGCTAAATAAAAATTTCTGTTTTTTGCCTTCAAAATAATGAGATGCCCCCAAATGATTTTAAGCAGGAAATAATAATGATTAAATTTGTGTCTGGAAAATACTGCGGTAGCATTGGTATAGCCTGGCAGGAGGCAGAGTCTAAGTGGGGAGACTGGTTAAGAGAGTATTTTAGTAATAGAGATAAAAAATGGAACTGGATTTTTAGTGGTAGAGGTGAAGGAAAAAGGACAGTCTCAGAACTATATTTAGTTACTAAAATGGACAGGAAAAGGTCCTGGATTAGCTATAAAGGGGTGAGGGAGAGAGAAGTCAAGAATAACTCCTAAATTTTTGAGGTTGTGGAACTGCATAGCTGGTAGAGCTTTTCATTCAGACAAGGATTCATAGAAATGAATCAGAAATTAATTAGGGTTTTGGGGGGCTTACGGGGTGGAGGTGAGGTGGTAGAGTAGTTAGATTATGAGCTCTATTTTGCACATGTTGAGCTTGAGTGCCTTTAAGATAGTCAAATTAAGATGTCAAGTAGGCTATTCCAGTTCTAGAGCTGAGCAGTTATCTGTATGATAATTGAAGTCATGGATGGGGGGAATGGGGCTTAAGAAAAGAGCATAAATGAGAAGAAAAGCAGACAAAAATTTAAGTTATGAGGAATTCCAATAATTAGAGAAGGATGAGGCTCAAAAGAAGAGGTCAGACGTTGGAGAAAAGCCAGAAATACGGAAGTCACAGAAACCAAGGGATAAGTATTTTACAGAGAATAAAGTGATCAACAGCAGAGTCATGAGGTCTCATAAGATGAGGACTAGACATGTATGTCCCTTTGGCTTAGCAACATGGTGATCAGAATGGAAGTTGTTTTGTACAGTGTGATGAGAAGAGGTCAGATTGGATGTTTAGAAATAGAGATAGTGGATACAAATATTTTTAAAAATATGCTATGAAAAGGAGTAACAGAAGGGATTAGAGAATACATAAAAGCCTCCAGATGAGAGGCAAAGGTAGAGGAGAAGGGATGTGGCTCTTGATTAGCAAGATAAGGAAGGATGAAGGACTTTCATACCAGATAGTGAAGCGTACTATGTGGCCAACAATATCAAAATCAGTATTGGTATTAGCAGAAAAACAAGAAGACAAGTCAATGGAATAGAACAGATAGCTAAAAATAGACCCTGTTACACGGAAGACTTTAATAAATGATAAAGAAGGTATTACAAATCAATAGGGAAAGGCATATTTAATAAATGGCATTGGGATAAGTGATTAGCAGTTTTGGAGAAAAATCAAATTAGAGCCAATTCTGACTCAACAGACCAAAATAATTTGCAGAGATATTATTACATACTAAAAAGTCAAGGTAAAACCGTACATGAAAAGTACATGAAAATGTAATGAATTTTAATCTAATTTCTGAGATAAGGCTTTCTAAGCCTAGAAATAATAGAATAAATCAGAAAGGAAGAGGTAAAATTTTGACTATATATAAATAAAAACCTTGATATTTAATAGTATACTAAAAATGGCAAACCAACATAATGAGAAAAAAAAATTGTAACAAATGCTACAGTCATTATTTAAGATATAAGAGGACTCCACATAAATCAAGAACAAAAGCATTAAGAATCATACTGGTAAATGGGAAAAAGTTATAAAATAACCAATGTAGAACATGTCAAGGAATATATTAGGATTGCTAATGGAAAACATCTAATATTTTCTTGACTTAAAAAAAAATTTAATCACTCTGAAAAACCTAATGAACTTTCCATGTGATTACCAAAGAAACTGTATTCTTAAAAACATTTCAAAGGAAGACACCTACTTAAATCTTTTTTTCCCATTTAAAAAAAGGTTATAAAACTGTTCCTGAGAGCATGGCTACCATATCAGACTCCAAAGTACATTGCTATATATATAATTATAACTGCTTTTAAAGTATTTTCCCTTTTACCCTTTCTTTATTCTGAAGTTGCCACCACATCCATGAATTATAAAGAGGTTGATTTGCTTCTCAGAGCAGATGTTGATAACCTCTTCTAGAAAGGAAAATTTAAGCCCTTGTATCTAAAAGAATATTTATTTTTGGAGAACAAGTTTTTATATAAAGTAGAAAACAAAGATATCACATTCGATTTCTAATAATATTCAGAGAGTCCTAAACAAGTCACACAATCTTAGTATTTTTCTCCTTCCAACCCAGTTTCCATTAATTATCACTGTATAACCATAACACTGTCCTTTGTGGTATTAAAACACATGTGTGAGAAGCTTTTCTTCCACAAAGGATTAAACAGCTACAAGAACTGCCTTCCCACTGTAAACAACAAGAACAGTGGACAAAATACGTGAGACAACTGTTTTCACACACTGGACAATAAACAATATAGGACTGTGATCACTGAAGGTAGGAATAAAATGAGATGAGCACTATGACTGCCTCAGATAATGGCCTGGAAAGGGTTTCCAAGCTGCTAGCTGTGGCTCTGTCATATATGGCCTTTATTGTGTTGAGGTATGTTCCCTCTATGCCCACTTTCTGGAGAGTTTTTTTTTTTCCATAAATGAATGTTGAATTTTATCAAAACCTTTTCCTGCATCTATTGAGACGATCATATGGTTTTTATTCTTCAATTTGTTAATGTGGTGTATGACACCGATTGATTTCTGGATATTGAAAAATCCTTGCATCCCTGGGACAAATCCCACTTGATCATGGTGTACGATACTTTTAATGTATTGTTGGAGTTATTTTGCTAGTGTTTTGTTGAGGATTTTTGCATCTATGCTCATCAGTGATATTGGCCTTTAGTTCTCTTTTCTTGTCTGATACCTCTGTCTGATTTTGGTATTATGGTGATGGTAGCCTCATAGAATGAGTTTGGAAGAGTTCCTTCCTCTGCGATTTTTTGTAATAGTTTCAGAGGATAGGTGTTAACTCTTCTCTAAATGTTTGGTAGAATTCACTTGTGAGGCCATCTGGTCCTGGACTTTTGTTTGTTGAAGGTCTTTAAATTACTGAATCAGTTTCAATACTGGTAATTGGTCTGTTCATATTTTCTATTTCTTCCTGGTTCAGTTGGGAGATTGTACCTTTCTAATAATTAATCAGTAAAGTTGTACAATACAAAATTAATATACAGAAATCTGATGCATTTCTATACACTAACAGTGAAATAGCAGAAAGAGAAATTAAGGAAACAATCCCATTTACCATCACATGAAAAAAAAAACAAAACTTAGGAATAAACCTACCTAAGGAGTCAAAAGGCCTGTACTCCGAAAACTATAAGGAGCTGTTGAAAGAAACTGAAGATGATACAAACAGATGGAAAGATATACTGTGTCCCTGGATTGGAAGAATTAACATGGTTAAAATGATGATACTACCCAAGGCCATCTATAGATTCAATGCAATCCGTGTCAAACTACTCATGGCATTTTTCACAGAACTAGAACAAAAATTTTTTAATTTGTATGGAAACACAAAAGACCCTGAATAGCCAAAGCAATCTTGAGGAAGAAGAACAGGGCTGGAGGAATCAGGCTCCCTGACTTCAGACTATACTACAAAGCTACAGTAAACAAAACAGTATGGTGCTGGCACAAAAACAGAAATATAGATCAATGGAACATGACAGACAGTCCAGAGATAAACCCACACCCCTATGATCACCTAATTGACAAAGGAGGCAAGAATATACAATGGAGAAAAGACAGTCTTTTCAGTAAGTGGTGCTGGGAAAAATGGACAGCTACATGTAAAAGAATGAAATTAGATCATTCTCTAATACCTTATACAAAAATAAACTCAAAATGGATTAAAGACCTACATGTAAGACTGGATACTATAAAACTCTTAGAGGAGAACATAGGCAGAACACTCTTTGACATAAATTGCAGCAATATTTTTTGGATCCACCTCCTAAAATAATAGAAATAAAAACAAAAATAAACAAATGGGACCTAATTAAACTCAAAAGCTTTTGCAC
>NW_006769647.1:0-460 GCF_000442215.2 Lipotes vexillifer
CTAACTAAGTCCCTGACACTGTCTCTAACTAAGGCCCGAATTCTATCACTAATACAGGCCCCTGTTCCGGCAATAACTAAAATCTGGACACTATCCTGAACTAATATCCTGACCCATATCCTACCAAGATCCTGACACTTTTCTTACTAAATCCTTTTTGCGGTCCCTAAGTGAAGGCCTGAGGCTGTGCCTAACTCAGGCCCTGAAGCTATGTCTAACTTAGGCATTGACATTCTGCCTAATTCAGGCCCTGATCATGTCTTTAAGTAAGACCCTATTGTTGATCCAACAAAGGCCCTGATGCTGCTGCTACATTATGCGCTGACAGTGTCCCCAGCTAAATGGGTAATGCTAGGCCTCACTCAGGCACTGTTTCTCTCCCTAAGTCAGACACTGTCACTGTCCCTACCTGAATCACTGATACTGGTTCTAAATAACGCCCTGATACTGTCAGTAACTA
>NW_006769648.1:0-759 GCF_000442215.2 Lipotes vexillifer
AACTACACAACTGAGTGTTATTAACTAGACTCACCATGATGTTCCATAGACTCCCAGAGCTTCTTCATCGTATGATGCAGCCTTTTACCCATTGCCCAACATCTCCTCTTTGGCCGAACCCCTCAGCCCCTGCTGACCACCATTCTAGTCTCTGTTTCTGTGACATCTATGAGTTTGGAAACACATTCCTAGATAAAGAATGGCTCGAAGAAGAAATAATAAATAAATAGAAAATATTTTGGGATGAATGGAAATGAAAATAAAACATAGAAGACCTTTAGGGATGAATGTAATGCAGCGCATAGAGAGCAACTTGTGACTGGAAGCATCTATGTTGCAAAAGATAAATGATCTCAAATCAGTAACCTGAAAGACATGTATGCATGTCTGTGGGTTTATGAAAATAGAAAACTCCTAGCACTAAATAGAGCAAAATATAAGCAGTGATTTTCCTTGGCAGTTTATTAGATGTGTTCATTTTTGAACAACTTTATGTTTTCCCAATTATATATTATATACTGTAATTTCATTTTTATAGCAATTTATTATAATATTTAAATAGTTTATCATAGTGAAGATGTGGCTGAGCTTGAGGGAAAGGTTAGGTCCTGGTCTTCTGGCACATGCTTAGTGGTGACGCTTATCGAGTCTCAAGTGTCTACTCTTTCTCTTCCTCTCCTCTTCATAGTCCTCTTCTTACTCCTTTCCCTTTATAAAATGACATTCCTAAGAAGCTTCCTGATTAATTACCCAGGAACC
>NW_006769649.1:0-264 GCF_000442215.2 Lipotes vexillifer
GCTCCAGAGACGGGCGCGAGCCGCGGCTAAAAGCACGGACCTCAGAGACGGGCATGAGACGCTCAGGCTGCTGCTGCCGCCACCAAGAAGCCTGCGTGTGAGCACAGGTGACTATCCACACACCCCTTCCGGGGAGCCTGTCCAGCCCGCCACTGCCAGGGTCCCAGGATCCAGGGACAACTACTCTAGGAGAACGCACGGCGCGCCTCAGGCTGGTGCAACGTCACGCCTCTGCCGCCACAGGCTCGCCCCGCCCTCCGTGCC
>NW_006769651.1:0-1616 GCF_000442215.2 Lipotes vexillifer
TCTTCTGCCATCTTGAAGCTCCCTCCTATGGATTATTTAATTTCTCCATTTTAATTGACTAAAAGTGATTGTTTCTGACTAACTCCCTGCTGTCTGCCCACTGCCCCTCTATTTGTGTTTCTTTATATTTGGTTTATTTGAATTAGGATCTAAAATAGATCTCTCAAGTTCCTTGAATCTTTCTTTTTCATGGAAGTTCCTTCCTCCTTTTTTTTGTCTTTATAATCTATCTGTTGAAGAAACCAAGAAATATGCCCTATAGCATTACCCTATTCTGAATTTTGAGAATTGCATCCTTGTAGTGTTTGTTATGCTGTTATTTCCATAGTATCCATAAACTGGAAGTCAAGGCAGAGCCTTTAACAAATACAGACAGGATACTTTGATAAGAATTCTTCATATGCGTGGCGTTTATTGCATCAGGGGGCACATAAAGTTTGTTTTTCTTTCCTTTTTGTTTTTCTTTTTTTAAGATTTTGATGTTAAAATTAACCAGGGGTTTAGGTGCTGTCAACCCTACACGTTAGTTATAAACTTCCCAAACATGTGACAAACATATGACTAGTGTTGAATGTTCCTGAGATTTTGTTACAATATCTGGGGGTATATCTGACTCTTTTGTTAAAACAGTACATAAGGGTAACCAAATAATTGATTAGCGAATGTTTTTCTTTATAAAACTATTCAAACTAAAAAGTAAAAAGTGAATGTTAGAATTAGATATTTACCATTTTGGAATCCCTAATAAAATTGTGTACCTAGGTAGTAATCAACAATGGCTGACAAAATACTAAGTGTAAATCTAGTAGGCTGAGGTGGCTGTAATGATTTTGTACCTGGTGTGTTACATGCTCCATGTGTATTTCGTCTTCTTCTTTGGACCAGCAGGCTAGTTGGGGCATGTTTTACTCATGGTCATGTCCCATGTGCAAGGGGATAAGATATACATGTGAGGTCTCTTAACACCTCTGTTCAAAACTGGTACTTTGTTGCCCTTCCCCCAAATCCATTCATCACATTGCTTAAGGCAAAATCAGAGGGTGGGGAGGTACACCCTGACCTTAACTGGGGGGAATTGCAGTTACAAACAATACTTCAATCTACCACAGTGTTACAAATGTTTTCCTTACTTTATTTACTAGTCTCCAGAATAATGGACTGATTTCCTAAGATCTTTCTAGGGTGATTAATAACTTTTTAGTATCATTGCCAAATCATAGATTTAACAGTATTTTATATATCCAATTCATTTTAGTTATTTTTATTTCCAATTCATTTTTTTTTTTAATTCAAATTGTCCCTTCTGACACAACCTCAGAGTCTTTGATATCTACTTTGTTTTCTGGTATGAAAATATAACCCAGTTCATAGTAAATATTTTCTATCACAGATCTGAAATCTAGGAACCCTATTTTCTTTTAATGGGAATGGATATTTTGAGAATATTATATGAGTTCTAGATATGCTCCTTTCTAATGGTTTTGTTATTGTTTCCAGCCCTTTTAAATAGGTAGGAAAATATGTTTTAAAAACATATATATATAGTATGAGTATTTCCAATTCAAACATTTCCAATTCAAACATTACAGGTTTTCACCTAACTTTGTGTGTGTGTA
>NW_006769652.1:0-891 GCF_000442215.2 Lipotes vexillifer
AATGGTGTGTTAGTTTCTGCTTTATAACAAAGTGAATCAGCTATACGTATACATATATCCCCAAATCTCCTCCCTCTTGCGTCTCTGATACTGATTTTGACAAAGACTTTTTGGATATTTGTTCCAAGGGTGCAAGTGACAAAAACCAAAATAAACAAGTGGAACTTGTTTCATATGAAATAAAAACTAAAATAACAAACAAGCAAAAACCACTAAACTAAAAAACAACACTTCTACATAGCAAAATAAACAATCAGCAAATACAAAGGAAACCTACAGAATGGGAGAACATATGTGGCAACCATCTCTCTGATAAGGGCTTTCTCCAAAATATATATGAAGAATATATAAAGCTCAATGGCTAAAAAAATAAAAATCTGGGATAAAGACTCGAATAGACATTTCTCCAAAGAAGACATCCAAACGACAAACAGGTACATGAAAAGATGCTCATCTAAATATCAGGGAAGTGCGAATCAAAACCACAATGAGATATCACTTTATACCTGCTAGAATGGTTATGTGAAGAAAAAAACAAGGGCAACTCTTATGTACTTTTGGTGGAAGTGTAAACTGGTACAGTCGTAGAAATCAATAAGAATGGAATTGGAGCCTTATCACTCACACAATTTAACTCAAAATGGATTAAATATTTAAATGTAGGACTTGAAACAATAAAAATCCTAAAAGAAAATATAGGAGTAAAGCTCCTTGACATTGGTCTTGGCAATAATTATTTTTTGCATATGACCCCAAAATAACAGGCAACAAAAGGAGAAATAAACAAGTGGGACTATGTCAGCCCAAAAACCTTCTGCATGGTAAAAGAAATAATCCAAAGAATGAAAAGGCAACATACGGAATGGGAGAAAATATTAAAAAACCGTCTTA
>NW_006769653.1:0-214 GCF_000442215.2 Lipotes vexillifer
AAAGCAGAAACTAACACCACTGTAAAGCAATTATACCCCAATAAAGATGTTAAAAAAAAAAAAGAAAAGAAATGGATAATCTGAACAGATTAATTCCTAGTATTGAAAATGAATCAGTAATCAAAAATTCCCTACTGGGGGCTTCCCTGGAGGTGCAGTGGTTGAGAGTCCACCTGCCGATGCAGGGGACATGGGTTTGTGCCCCGGTCCGGGA
>NW_006769654.1:0-4525 GCF_000442215.2 Lipotes vexillifer
TTCAGTCTGTATGTGCCCCTAGGTCTGAAGTGGGTCTCTTGTAGACAGCATATATATGGGTCTGTTTTTTTTATCCATGAAGCCAGTCTGTGTCTTTTGGCTGGAGCATTTATTCCATTTACATTCAAGTTATTATCGATAAGTATGTTCCTATTACCATTTTCTTAATTGTTTTGTGTTGGTGGGTCTCTTTCTTCTCTTGTGTCTCCTGCTTAGAGAAGTTCCTTTAGCATTTGTTATAAAGCTGGTTTGGTGGAGCTGTATTCTCTTAGCTTTTGCTTGTCTGAAAAGCTTTGGATTTCTCAGTCGAATCTGAATGAGGTCCTTGCTGGGTAGAGTAATCTCGGTTGTAGGTTTTTCTCTTTCATCACTTTATGTATATCCTGCCACTCCCTTCTGGCCTGCAGAGTTTCCTCTGAAAAATCAGCTGATAACCCTATGGAGATTCCTTTGTATGTTATTTTTTGTTTTTCCCTCGTTGCTTTTAATATTTTTTCTTTGAATTTAATTTTTTTTAGTTTGATTAATATGTGTCTTGGTGCGTTTCTCCTTAAAATATGTTTATTTTATCAGTAAAGAAACTTAGTTACATTACTTGCCATATATAGGACCTATAAGTCATAAATGTATACTATTTACTTTCATGTTTAGTTCCACCCAATCAGACCACTATTTATTTTGTCTTAGAATCTACCTGCTTCCATATATCTTGAAGTAGAAAATTAATGCCTCTCTTTCCCATTTCTCTTTTCTCTGAAAAACAATTTTTATTTGCCTTTTTATATCCAGGTTTCCAGTGCAAACCAGTTACCTTAGACTAAGTTTACACTAAAAGTCCTATTATGTTTTCCAGAGCCTCCCACTTTTTTTTTTGGCCGTATGCAGCATGTGGGATCTTAAGTTCTCTGACCAGGAATCGAACCCTCAGCCCCTGCAGTGGAAGCACGGAGCCCCAACTTCCCTGGACCACCAGGGAATCCCCCCAAATACTTTTGAAATATCATGTTGATAGTATGTTTTCTGACCACTCTGACCAAATTGTCAATGGCTATCTGCTGACCTTCCCACCAACAAAAGCTCACAGCATGATAGAATCAAAAGAAGACTTGGATTTAAAACCATATTTGGATATTACATTTAAATAATCATACCAAAACAGAATATAATTTTGGGGAAAATTTCCAACGTTATATAATGCAAAAAATATTTTTAGCAGTATAAAATATTTTATTATGGGCTTGCTAGTTCCATTATTATTATTGCTATTATTAACATTTAAATGAAAAAAAATTAACTTACAAATATGATTTTTAAACTGCTTAAAAGAAGATCTTACCTCCACGGTTCAGAGTATATCTCAGTCTCTAAAATGCAATATGAAAAGGGAGACCCAGCCCAGTCTGAACCTAGATTAAAATGGAACAGGAATCTCCAGAGTTCCTTTAATTATTTGGAACTACCATGTCAAAGTGGGAAAATGATCTTCAAGAAACAGTTTAGAGCCATCTGATGGATTTTCTGGGCTCATAAATGCAAAAGTGCCTTAGGTCCAGACCAGTAATTCTCCACTATTTTTCAAGCCCCAATAAATTTATAAGTAACAAGAGCTCATTAAGCAAATAAAGGAAAAGCTTTTCACAATCTCCAGAGGGAAAGAACAGGAACAGTATAGGTAGACTTAAAATTATCCATCCTGTTACACTTTTAATTAAACCCCTTAAAGCTGGTAAGTCATCCTGTTACACTTTTAATTAAACCCCTTAAAGCTGGTAAGTCTCTTCCAGTTTTAAGTCACTGATCTAGACCGCAGAGCTGTGGGAAATATAGCATTAAACAGAGTGCTGTGGCTAACAGAAAAATCTGTTGTTTAACGATTTATAGCTTTAACTATTACTAAAGAGTTCAACTGGAATAATAAGCACCTTTGGGAGAAAGAGTGAAGGCAAAGAATAATCAAAAGAGAAATCCACACTATAATGGAAGTGGGAGGTTAGAAATGCCAGGATATACTTGGATGATACATAGAGCTGCATTAATCATTTGTCAAAGACTTAATAAAAATCATATGTTTTCTACCATAAAACCTTCTTCAAATTAGACATCTTAGCTGTGTAAAATAAATATTATCTAACAGGGAAATAAAAGATAGCTATACTCTAACACAAAGAAACTATACTCTAATTTTTTTCAGATATTCACATAGAGCAAATATAACCATTTACCTCAGAAAAACCCAAAGTGTAAAATAAAATTTTCATTACAGATGACATTTCAAAAATTCTGATAAGTACTGGAAGTATGGTAAAAAAAAGTCTCAATCTAATTTACTCTAAGGAATGTATACATTATGTTCCATTGAAAGAAAATTACCATTTAATTTTGGCACAAGGGTTGTGTTTAGATCATTTGAGAGTGTTCTTAAAAGACTTTTCCAATTAAAATTGGCTCTCTCATTTGCCAGCTCTGTACCTTTGGGTGGAGTGCTTTAACTATCTATGCCTTACCTAATCACTAAATAAGATTAATAATAGTGCTTACTTCCTAGGGTTAATTTCAGGATTAAAATGCATAAGAAAATATTTTATAATGTATATCGATAAGAAATGTTGCTCCCCAAATGTAAGCTGTTAGAAATGTTATTATTAACAAAAGTAAAATTAAATACCTGATACCTAATTTCTGTCATGAAAAAGATTCTGGATTTCTGTCACACAAAGAGAACATAATTCAGAGCTTCAAACGAACCCTGGTAGTTCACAAATCTCCATATCAAACTTTGCATTGCATTTAACAACTTTTCCTAGAGAAATCATTACACATCTTACAAGACACTAGGAGAGAAAAAGGATTATTCATGGGGTAATAATAATGAATGGATTTCTTTAAATTACATTCCATTTATTCAAGGGTTTAAAAATGTTAAGGAGCCAGTTAGTTTTCCTATATTAATCAGAAAATAAGGACGATGGCTTATTTAACACCTTCCATTTTTCAAAGTGTGCTCATGTTTATTATCTCCATTGACTGTTATAATAACTTACAATCTATAAGTCTTGAAAACTTAAGTTCTTTGAAGACTGTCTCTGTGTTGCCCACACTTAACATATAAAAGGTATTCAATAAATGTGTGAAAAGATAATTAGCTCTAATTATGAACATTAGTTTACAATAAGAAGAGTGAGAAATCAAATGTTCTATATATTATGGCTAAGAGTGTATCAGATATTTCAAATACATATTTTCTGATTCTCTCTAAAAACTGTATTGTCACTGGAAGTAGGATAAGAATTCACTATATGAAGACAAATTAGATAAGCTGTCATAGTGAATTCAATTAAATTATATAAGTACAAATATATAAGAGTTTCATAGAAATAGCATACACACAGTATTTACAATGCTAAAAATAATTTTGGTAGTAGAGTTAATACCGAGTAGTGCATAAATCAAATATAAATAAATTGTAATGTCAGTTAACGGAAAATAACCCAATGGTTAAATGGTTAGATGTATAAGTAGAATACTCACATTTGACTTTACTTAAGGTTTCTATTTTGGCTGTTCCAGATCTTAACAGAAGGGTGGAATGAGTATCATTTATAGAGTAATGGAAATGGGCTTAAGTATCACATCATAGAACTACATGACAAAAAAAGACAATGTGCAAGGGAAATAATTAAATGATGATCTCTAAAATTTTCATGTATAGATTACCAAAAATCCATTTAAACTATACTATAAATAAGAGAAAATTTTTAAAAAGATATTAATTCAGAAGGAGAGCAGAATCCTAGATTGCTAGACAATCCAGATAGCTAGCAATATGGGGCAACACAAGACAGGCATTCCCTTGTCTAGGCGGTATTGGGAGTAATAATCAGTACAGACATTAGAATCACCCTATGAGCCTTTGAGTTTGTTAATTGCCATCTATGAGTCACCCACTCATCCTTTAAAACTCTAGTAAAATATAATCCAGTCCATTAGCATTAATCTTACATTCCTCTGCACATTTATTCTTCCAATAGACTTCTCATCACATTGTACCACATAACAAATCATGGAGTTTTGGCCTTGAAAGCCACAACCAGGACTATTTATATCTGAATCACCAGTGTCTAGCACTGTGCACTCTCCTTAGTATGCACTTATAACAATCATTTACCATGCCATTCAAATATCGCAATGACATCTGTGAAGCCTTCCCCTATCCATTCAGCTGGTAGCTATGCTCATCAGATTGCAGTGCCTTAGGACTTAATCCACCAGCCACTACCGTCCTGTTGCCCCCTTAGCTTAAATCTCTCTATGTTGTATTATAGTTATTGCTTCTGTGTTTTGTTGTTGTTGTTGTTGTTGTTGTTGTTGTTGTTTTTGCGGTACGCAGGCCTCTCACTGTTGTGGCCTGTCCCGTTGCAGAGCACAGGCTCCAGATGCGCAGGCTCAGCGGCCATGGCCCACAGGCCCAGCCGCTCCGCAGCATGTGGGATCTTCCCGGACAGGGGCACGAACCCGTGTCCCCTGC
>NW_006769655.1:0-643 GCF_000442215.2 Lipotes vexillifer
CACGAACCTGTGTCCCCTGCATCGGCAGGCGGGCTCTCAACCACTGCACCACCAGGGAAGCCCGGAATGGCTCTCTATTTCTAAAGATGCATGTGATTAGACTGGACCTCAGGATAATATTCTCATCTCAAGGTACATAACCTTAGTAACATTTGCAAAGTCCCTTTTGTCATGAAAGGTAACATACTGTAATGTATTCACAGGTCTGAGCATTAGAGTGTGAACATACTTGGCGGCCATTATTCTGCCTACCACACAGAAAAATAGAAACTTCAAAAATTTGTTGCCAGTTGGCCTTCACTGATATAAATACTAAAGGGAGTTCTTCAGGAAGAGGGAAAATAATTCTAATAATAACCAAGATAATTCAGGAAAAAACAAAAACTATCAAAAAGATAAATATGTGAATAAGCATAACTGTTTGAAATGATAATGTCTTGAGGCATTAAGATATATATATAGAGAGTCCAGTGATGTGCTGGAGTCAGCTAGTACTGGCTTGTAAGAACTTACTGTTAAGTTTTCAGGAATTCTGAAATTTGGTTGTTGAACACAGTATTTTAACTCTTTTTAAAAATTAAGGGCTTCCCTAGTGGTGCAGTGGTTGAGAGTCCGCCTGCCGATGCAGGGGACACAGGTTCGT
>NW_006769656.1:0-2085 GCF_000442215.2 Lipotes vexillifer
CGAAGTGAGAGAGTAGCATTGACATATATACACTACCAAATGTAAAATAGGTAGCTAGTGGGACTCAGCTGCATAGGACAGGGAGATCAGCTTAGTGTTTTGTGAGCACCTAGGGGTTGGGATAGGGAGAGTGGGAGGGAGGAGTAAGAGGGAGGAGATATCGCTCTATATGTATACATATAGCTGATTCACTTTGTTTTACAGCAGAAACTGACACCACATTGTAAAGCAATTATACTCCAATAAAGATGTTAAAAAATGAAATAAAATAAAATTATATGTCAAGTCAAATTATCATTCAATTGTGATGATACAATAAAATCATTTTCAGAGAAAAAAAGCATACATCCAGAATATATAAATAGTACTTAAAAAGTCAACATTAAAAAGATTACTACTCCATTAAAACATGTACAAAACATTAAATAGATATTTCTCCCAAAGAATATATACAAAAACCAGTTAAAAAATGAAGAGATCAACATCACTCGTCATTTGAGAAATGCAAATTTAAACCACAATTAGATACCCACTAAAATGGCTATAATTAAAGAGATGAAAATAAGGTCACCAAGTGCGTGGAAAAATCAGAGGATACAACTATTTTGGAAAAAGTTTTGTAAATAATCAAAAATTTCACTTGGACCTACTAAATGTCCCAGCCATTCCACTCCTATGTATGTACCCAAGAAAATTGAAAGCATATGTCCACACAAAAACATGTATATACATCTTTATAGTAATATATTCATAATAACCAAAAAGTAGAAACTTCCCAAATGTCCATCAACTTATGAATAGACAAACAAAATGTGGTATATCATCCATACAATGGAATATTATTCAGCCACGAAAAGGAATGGTGTGCTGAAAAAGTTATAACATGAATGAACTTTGAAAATATTATGCTAAGTTAAAGTAGTCATTCAGAAAAAGTACATAGTTTGCAATTCTTTTTATATGAAATATCCTGAATCGTTAAAGCCATACAGAAAAAAAGTAAATTAGTGGTTGCTAGGAAATCAGAGGATGGGGAATGGAGAATGAGTGTTAATGAGTATGGGGTTTCTTTTTGGGATGATGGAAATATTCTCATATTAGATAATGGTGATAATTGCAAAATTTTGTGAATATGCTAAAGCCACTGAATTTTATACATTAAAAGATTATTTTTATGACATGTGAATAATATCATGGATAAAAATATTGAACCAGAGAATAAATTATTGAACTTATGAATAACAATACATAACCAATCTTTTTATTCCTTTCTCATTAATTATTTACTTATAATCTCAGAAATACACAGCCTAAAATAATATACCTAGTGGTAGTTTAAGCATGCTTTTATTGTTTGCTTTGTTGTATGTGTGAGTGTATAGTATTTGTAATATGTTGAATGATGTCTCCCCAAAAGTTATGTCCATCCAGAACCTGTAAATATGAGCTTACTTGGAAAAAAGAGTCTTTGGATATGTAATTAAGTTAAGAACCTCAAGATAAGACCATCCTGATTTGTCCAGGTACCCCTTAATCTAATGACAAGTGTCCTTATGAGAAGACAGGACATAGAGGAAAAAGTCAATGTAAAGATGGAGGCAGATATTGGAGTGATATGTTTACAAGGATTGCAAGCAGCCGCTAGAAGCTGGAAGAGGCAAAGCATGATTCTTCCCTAGAGCCTTTGGAGGGGGCACTTCCTCACAGACCTCTGGTCTCCAATAAACAATATTTTTTTCTTGGTTTAAATCACAAAGTTTGTGGTCATTTGTTATGGTTACCCTAGGAAATAAATACATATTTTGGTACTGGGATGTAAGGTGCTGCTTTAACAAATATCTAAAAATATGGAAGTGGTTGTGGAATTGTGTAATGGACAGAAGCTGGAAGAATTTTGATGTGTATAGTAGAAAAAGGCTAAATTGTCTTAAAGTGATTGTTAGTGGAAATATAAATGTTAAAAGCAATTCTGGTGAGGGACGAAGAAGAGACAGGCACCTTAATCTGGAAGAGACAAGGAAAGATTCTCCCCTAGAGCCTTTGGAGAGGCATTTCTCTACCGATACTTTGATTTTAGACTTGGTG
>NW_006769658.1:0-352 GCF_000442215.2 Lipotes vexillifer
AACTACCACAGAGAAGAATAAAGAAAAAAGAATGAAAAGAATTGAGGACAGTCTCAGAGACCTTTGAGAAAACATTAAACACAACAACATTTGAATTATAGGGGTCCTAGAAGAAGAGAAAAAGAAAGGGACTGGGAAAATATGTGAAGAGATTATAGATGAAAACTTCCTTAATATGGAAAAATAGTCAATCAAGTCCAGGAAGCATAGAGAGTCCCATTCAGGATAAAGCCAAGAAGAAAGATGCCAAGACACATAGTAACCAAATAATCAAAAATTAAATACAATGAAAAATATTAAAAGCAGCAAGGGAAAAGCAACAAATAACATACAAGGGAATCACCATAAGGTT
>NW_006769660.1:0-29185 GCF_000442215.2 Lipotes vexillifer
ATAAACAAATGGAACCTAACGAAACTTAAAAGCTTTTGCACAGCAAAGGAAACCATAAACAAGTCCAAAAGACAACCTCAGAATGGGGGAACATATTTGCAAATGAAGCAGCTGACAAAGGATTAATCTCCAAAATTTACAAGCAGCTCATGCTGCAGCTCCATAACAAGAAAACAAACAACCCAATCCAAAAATGGGCAGAAGACCTAAATAGACATTTCTCCAAAGAAGATATACAGATTGCCAACAAACACATGAAAGGATGCTCAACATCACTAGTCATTGGAGAAATGCAAATGAAAACTACAGTGAGGTATCACCTCACACCGGTCAGAATGGCCGTCTTCAAAAAATCTACAAACAAATGCTGGAGAGGGTGTGGAGAAAAGGGAACCCTGTTGCCCTGCTGGTGGGAACGTAAGGCGATACAGCCACTGTGGAGAACATTATGGAGGTTCCTTAAAAAACTAAAAATAGAACTACCATATGGTCCTGCAATCCCACTACTGGGCGTATATCCTGAAAATGCCATAATTCAAAAGGAATCGTGTACCACAATATTCATTGCAGCACTATTTACAATAGCCAGGACATGGAAGCAACCTAAGTGTCCACTGACAGATGAATGGGTAAAGAAGATGTGGCACATATATACAATGGAATATTACAAAGAGAAACAAAATTGAGTTATTTGTAGTGAGGTGGATGGACCTAGAGTCTGTCATACAGAGTGAAGTAAGTCAGAAAGAGAAAAACAAATACCATATGCTCACACGTGTATTTGCAATCTTAAAATAAAAATGTTTTTGAAGAACCGAGGGGCAGGACAGGAATAAAGACACAGATGTAGAGAGTGGACTTGAGGTCAGAGGGAGGGGGAAGGGTAAGCTGGGACGAAGTGAGAGAGTGGCATGGACATATATACACTACCAAATGTAAAATACCTAGCTAGTGGGAAGCAGCCGCATAGCACAGGGAGATCAGGTCTCTGCTTTGTGACCACCTAGAGGGCTGAGAGGGAGCCGCGAGAGTGAGGGGATTTGGAGATATATGTATACGTATAGCTGATTCACTTTGTTATACAGCAGAAACTAACACAACATTGTAAAGCCATTATACTCCAGTAAAGATGTTTAAAAGTAAAAAGTACTTTTCCTGAAATAAATAAATAACAATTAGGAAAAAAAAAAAGCTCCAGATAATACCCTAGTTTTCTTTTCTGCTACTTAATTTTTGGAATTGATAAATGAATAGTCAATATTTTTGAAGCAGAATTATGAAACAGTAGTTTCCTTCTGAAATCATGCTAAATTATGTTTTCCACTTAGAGGTACAGCAGTGTGATCCGACAAAATTGTCAATCTAATGGCACCATGGAGGCATATTCAATGAGTACTTTTCTGTATCTTATTTTCATCCGCTTTAAATGGGAGTAGTGGTAGTACTGAACTCACAGCTATATTGTGAGAATTTTATAAGGCAATACATGTCAATCATGCCACACGTAGTTATGGCTTCTACTTTTCCAATCTTACTCTTCAGTGTTAATATTATTATTACCTGTTTAAAAATGTACACACTATTCAGAAATATTTCTTCTATCTCAAAAACACATATTACAGTTTGTAATCATGCACTCATTTATGTGGTTAATTGAATAATGTCATCTCTCCCATTAGGCTGTATGCTCCCTGGCTCTGTTTCCTTCCATTTGTTCACCTCTGCACCCCGACATCTTCCATGGTACCAGCACATAGGATTAGAAACAGATAGACACCATTTGGCCATTTTTTGAACTGCCAAAATGACATTTTCAAGTGGCTCTACCCCAGTCATCACTATATGACTTTTCCTTTTGAAATTATGCTAAAATCTGCTTTTTATTTTAAATTCTCGCAAAACCCATTTTCCAGTAGGTAGAGAACTGCAAAGCAACAACTAAAGGCTATATATCCAACTGAGTTAGGCGCGCACACACACACACACACACACACACACGCACACACACACACACAAACTCACCAACAACCAAACAATAACTCCTTTCTTCTCTTGCCACACCCCCATATCTGCACCCACCATCATCCATCTGCTTCAAGAGTAGAAGCAGAAAAGGAAATAGGTCTGTGGAATATTCTGGGGTTAGAGATGTCTTGCTATACCTGGCTGTAGAGGGTCATTGCTGGAGAAAGCTGTACTTTTCTGTGAGCTTTATTTTGTCCGTATCTCTTTCTTACTGTTATAGGGGTCAGTCGTGTGAGAAAGCCAGGGAGCCTGGAGATTGTTATGCACCAAATTCTGTTTAATATATATTTCATAGGGGCATATTTTTTGTATCTACAAAAAGTCAAATGCTATTACAATCATTTTAACATCGACATTTCCTTTTTGTGGACTGTATTCGTTGTTTCCATCTTCACACATACTTCCTAACTCTGCATATCATTTCTCTCTCAACCACCACTTGCTCCTCTCTCCACTTTTCTCCCCTCCGTTGGAAGAGAGAGTCTTTGGTCTGTAGAACGTATCCTGAACTTTAATCTACCAACACTGTTCACGACAATACGGATTTTTTTCTCACCCTTCATCTATACCATGGGATCAACTCATTGCCTTCTTGACCTCTTCTGGGAGTAGAATTAATACGACACACACATTCCCTATGATGCTTTATCTTGGGGTTGGATCAGTGGTATATTTCCAGTCTTCTTTGTTGTGTCTGATTCAGTGTCAGTGCAGTTTGAACCAAGGGGTATGTCCCCACCTGCCACTATTTGTCAGGATCTGCTTGGAACTAAGAGTCCAGGAAGAAAGGCTTTAAATGAGCAAAATGAAAGAAGGAGGAAAGAAGGCAGTACAAAAACAACAGAGATTTTGCTGCAGTTAAATGGGGGAGTATGATCAGATGGAAGCTGGTTAATACTTTCAATATTTATCAACGATGATTTGTGATGGGACAGTCATCACAACTAGTCATGGATAAGTATCTTCAGCCTAGAATCCTGGCAGGCCTCTCCACACAAGAAATATTCAATGTGTTTACCAGATTAATAAAATATATTCCATGAAAACCACTGCAGGTCTTATGCAGTGATTTAACACTGGCAGAAAACCAAACAAGACAATAATTTGACTGATAAAAGGGATGCATCTACATTTGCCCTGTCCTGAGTTGTAATTGCTTTATTCATTTGAATGTTCTCAGGACTATATAATTTTAGGATTGGAACTTGGAGAGGGCCATTTTCTAAAACTAACCTGTGAAACTACTCAAAGTGAGCTCCAGTCCCACATTATTAGAAGATGATGTAAATTTGGGGAGACAGGAAGGCATGGGGAATAACTTACTTAGTAAACACTTAATTCATTTTGGCCTCCTAGCATCTGAGGCCATTTCCTTGTTTTAGAGAATACCCATCTTATTTAACAGAGCCTGCCTCCTAATATGCAGTCTCAGAATTCCAGATATTTGCTTTCTTAAGCATCCTTGCAACTAAGTGGAGGGCCTCTACCTTAGGTGCATGACCTGGGCACTATAGCCCAGACATGCTGACTCCAGACATTGATTTTGAAGCTAGTAACATATTAATGGAAAAACAGGGATCCTCTTGTGGCTGGCAGTGGTCAGTGGCTACATGTGCTTTCCAAAAGCAGCAGTAGCTTTAACAGTAGACTCTCATGTCTAGCTTGGGTGGTGCTGATTGGGTGAACTGGAGTCAATGCAGTCCAGTGGCTGCAGCCATGGATCTTCATGGGGCCACTCCCACTGTGTGATTTGGAGAATTGTTTCTAACTGCATAGGCTGCAAGCCTGGTTTCCCCAAACCTTTTGGAGATTATGTGAGCTATGATATAACCTCTGGTTAATAAGTTCACCAGAACTGACTTCTGTTGCTTATAACTAACACCTTAACTAATACAAAGCCAAAGATAGACCCAGAAGTGATTTGGCTATTGTATTAGTTTTTAATTGCTGTTTAACAAATTAACAAAAACGTAGTGGCTTAAAACAACAAACATTTATCATCTCATGGGTCAGCCATCAAGGCATGGTATATCTGTATCCTCTGCTCAGGATTTCAAAAAGATGTAATCAAGATGTTGGCTGAGTTGCATTCTCATCAGAGACTCGATTGAAGAAGGATTTGTTTCCAAGCTACCTCAGCTTGTTAGCAGAATTCATTTTTTTGCAGCTGTAGAATTTGTGGTGGCTTGTTTCATTAAGTCCAGTAGGATGGAGTTGCAAACCTTTAGACATTCTTTGAAATAGCTCACCTGATTTGGCCAGGACTGCCCAAGATAATCTCCCTTTTGATTTAACAAAGTCTATCTATTCAGTGCTTTAATGACATCAGTAAAATCCTTCCACCTTTGCCATATAAGGTAATTTAATCAGAAGAGTAACATCCCATCACCTTTGCCATATTCTAGTGGTTAGAATCAAGTGGTATGTCCTGCCTGCTCTCGAGAACAGGGGATTATACAAGAGTGTGGGTCATTAGGGGTCATCTTAGAATTCTGCCTTCCACAATTGTGTTCACACACATGCATCTTTATGCAACTGAACTTACCATTTCAAATTGAGCTTTTTTTTTTTTTTGGCATGATTCTTTTTTTTATTATTTATTTATTGGGGTATAGTTGTTTTACAATGTGTTAGTTCCTACTGTACAGCAAAGTGGAGTTTCCCTGTGCTATACAGCAGGTTCTTATTAGTTATCTATTTTATACATATTAGTGTATATACATCAATCCCAATCTCCCAATTCATCCCACCACCACCACTCCACCCCCCGCTTTCCCCCCTTGGTGTCCATACATCTGTTCTCTACATAATGGTTCCTAGTAAAAATCCTCCTTCCTCCTAGTGATATTAGGGCCCTCCATAAAATTCTACCTTGAAGCAAGTATTTCCTTTTGAGTTAATAAGCTGTACTCTGAATTAGATGATGATTTTGCTCCCAAGTTTATAAAAAGATGATACAATTTTGTTACATGGCTATAGACTGACTAAGCCTGTACTTTGTTTGGATCACCAGAGGGTAATTAAGGTTAATAAGTTCAGAGAATCTGTGGGTAATTAATACATGGGGAGCTTAGCCTGTGATTGCCTGGCTGTTCTCAATAAAAGGTCCTCCTCCACCCAGTTAAATCCCCCCAAAAGGTGAAGCCCTCTTGGTTGAGCAGCCTGTCAGTGTCTGTTCCATGCAGTTACTGTTCCATACACTGGGACCTGCTCACAAAATTGCCATCCTGATTGGCTAGGGCTGAGGCAATGCTGCTTAGAGAGGGACCTCATGGGCTGCTCAGATGTTAACTCCCCTTCCTTGCCCCCTGCACCATCTTGGCATCTTGCCCATGAGACTTCAGTGTAAGACCCGGAGTGTGAAGCTCTTGCTCTCTTCTGCACTGAGAACCTTCATTTTCTCCATGAGATGTAGAGGTGGTAGGAGTTGGCCATAAGCTTGCTTTTGTTTTTACTTCTTTCTGGTGAATTCATGTTCCCTAAGGGCCCACACAATTTAATTAAAATAACTTGCTCTTAGTTTTGCCTTCAGAAATAGAAGATTATTTTTGTAAACAGGCTAAAAAATGGTGGGAGATAGGAGTCAAAGTTGTTTTCTGGAGTGTGATAGGAAGCACAAAATTAACTTAGACTGTCACAATCTTCTGGACTTTCAAGACTGTTATTTATTGCGTGTGTGATGTCTGGCATTCGTTTAAAAGGCAAGTGTGTATCATTCTAATCTAATTCGTTCATTAAAATTTTAACTATGCTTAACTGGAGAAGGAATTCATTTTTATGTTTTGATGAGGCTTTCTCCCGCGTATATTTTCACTTCTCTTCTCCACTGATTTTTCTTGTCATTAACTGCAAGTTCAAGGCTCTCTTAATCTTAAAGCCGACAAGCAAATGAACAAACAGAGTCTCTATGGTCCGAAGTTCCCTGCTAGCTACTGCCCTGGCTTGCCTCTTATCTTCACAGTCACGTTCTTCAGAATCTACAGAACTTGGTCTCTTCTTTCTTACCTCTCATTTACTCTGCAGCCCACACTGATCAGACTCTGCCCTTGCTAGTTCGTTGAAATGGCCCTAACATTGGCCCCCGTGACTTCCTGATTACTTAATTAATGAGCATCACCCTGTTGTCATCTTTTGGCGTCCTTGGCCATTCGATTCATGCTTCTTGCCTCTAAAAGACAACACACTCCCTTGGTTTTCCTACCTTTTAATGTCTTTTTCTCAGTGCCCTTTGTCTTTTATCCTCCTCTTCTTATACCTGCCACCAACGACGCCCTCCCCCCACTCCACCAGCCTCATATTGTTATGCTCTAGAGTCAGGACTTCATACTTCTCTTGTCATGCTGCATGATCTTTGGGGGATTTTTCATATTCTGTGTTTTATCAATCACATGTTTACTAGTGTCTCCCCCTTCACCACCAAGAGATAATTGCTACTTAAATTTTGTATAATTGTTTTCTTGCTCTTTATAGTGTTCCTATCTTTGTTTACATCTGTGTATTTTACAAAATACTACAGACTGAGTGGTGTAAACCGCAGAAATGTATTTTCTCCCAGTTCTGGAAGCTGGAAGTCCGAGATTAAGGTGTCAGCAGGTTTGCTTTCTCCCCAGGCTTCTTTCCTTGGCTTGCAAATGGCTGACTTTTTGCTGTGTCCTCACATGATCTTTCCTCTCTGCACACATATCCCTGAAGTCCGTGTGTGTCCAAATTTCCTCTTCTCATAAGGACACCAGTCACGTTGGCGTAGGGCCCATCTTACTGACCTTTGAACTTATCACCTCCATGAAGGTGCTATATTCAAATACAGCCACATTTTGAGGTGCTAGGGACTTGGGTTTCAACCTATAAATTTTGGCCTTTTTGAGATTTTTTTCCTGTACTCTGTTGTTATCAATCATCTTTTACCAGTGACCCCTTTCCACATCACAAGATAACAGCTACTTAAATTTTTATGTAAATATTTTCTTTTCTTTATAGTAGTCCCATATTTGTTAATCCCTAAATAATGTTTTGTTTATTTTTGAAATTTATACATATGGAATCATATTGTATATATGCTTTGGTGACTTGTTCCTTTCATCTACTGTTAGTTTTTAAAGATTCGTACACAACGATGCTTGTAGCTGCGTTTCATTCATTTTCGCCATTATTTAGAACTTCATTGTATAAGTATACAACACTAAATTTATTCACTTTATGGCCTATAGATATTTATTTTCTAGTATTTTTGACTGTTATGAACAATACTGCTATAAATAATTCTGGCACATATCTCTTAGTGCCCAAGTCTTTCTCTGTTTAAGAGTGGACACTTGAAGGATGTATACAAAATTAACTGTATCAGGTAGTGCCAACCTTTCCAAATACATTGAGTACATTTAGTCTCCTTCTATCAGAGGATTAATTAATTTTGTTCTATGCTATTACAGCCTTGCCCATCTACAGTTTAATATATTTTGAATCAAGTCATAAACTGTTGTATAGGAAAAGAATGGTGCCTGTAGACATTGATTTTGCCACTGAACCTAGGACTCATGGGGATCCTAAGGATTCCAATTCCTTATGTGACGATTTATGAAATATGAAGTTAGGCCTATTATCCAGGTGATTTAATTTAATATTTTTTTTCTGAGATATCCATATTAGTGGGATTGGAATACAGTTGAAGTCCTGGCGACTATATTGAGCTAATTGCTTAAATTCTCCAAAACATTTTTCATGAGAGTAGTTTTTGATAATTTCACTTCAAACAAATTTTTTAGGTTAAACTTAAAGACACATATATGTTGACCAAGTTATAAAGGATAGCTAACATTTTTGTTTATTGTTTCCTATTCTTTGATCAGAGCTCTTTGGAATAGCTTACTAAAGTAAACCCAAACATTACTTTGAAAATAATTATCATAAGAATGTATATCAATTGGATAAGTTGACAGTTGTAAAACAAAACTTTTGGCCTAGGCCCTAATCCAGATAGGAAAGTGTCCAAATGACTTAAAAGTTCCAAGTAGCATAAAATGATTCAGCAAAATATACTACCAGTGGTCTGAATTTTTTTTCAGAAATGTAAAACAAAATAGGCCACAATAATATTTTATTTTCCTAAAATTTGTGTGTGTGTGTCTGTGTGTGTGTGTGTGTGTTAGTTTCTGCTTTATAAGAAAGTGAATCAGCTATACATATACATATATCCCCATATCTCCTCCCTCTTGCGTCTCCCTCCCATCCTCCCTATCCCACACCTCAAGGTGGACACAAAGCACTGAGCTGATCTCCCTGTGCTATGCCGCTGCTTCCCGCTAGCTATCTGTTTTACATTTGGTAGTGTATATATGTCCATGCCACTCTCTCACTTCGTCCCAGCTTACCCTTCCCCATCCCCATGGCCTCAAGTCCATTCTCTACATCTCTGCATCTTTATTCCTGTCCTGCCCCTACTTTCTTCAGAACCTTTTTTTTTTGTTTAAATTCCATATATATGTGTTAGCATACGGTATTTGTTTTTCACTTTCTGACTTACTTCACTCTGTATGACAGACTCTAGGTCCATCCACCTCACTACAAATAACTCAATTTCCTTTCTATTTATAGCTGAGTAATGTATATGTGCAGCATCTTCTTTATCCATTTGTCTATTGATGGACACTTAGGTTGCTTCCATGTCCTGGCTATTGTAAATAGAACTGCAATGAACATTGTGGTACATGACTCTTTTTGAATTATGGTTTTCTCAGGGTATATGCCCAGTAGTGGGATTGCTGGGTCGTACGGTAGCTCTATTTTTAGTTTTTTAAGGAACCTCCATACTGTTCTCCACAGTGGCTATATCAATTTACATTCCCACCGACAGTTCAAGAGGGTTCCCTTTTCTCCACACCCTCTCCTGCATTTATTGTCTGTAGATTTTTTGATGATGGCCATTCTGACAGGTGTGAGGTGATACCTCAATGTAGTTTTCATTTGCATTTCACTTATGATTAGTGATGTTGAACATTCTTTCATGTGTTTGTTGTCAATCTGTATATCTTCTTTGGAGAAATGTCTACTTAGGACTTCTGCCCATTTTTGGATTGGGTTGTTTGTTTTTTTGATATTGAGCTGCATGAGTTGCTTGTATGTTTTGGAGATTAATCCTTTGTCAGTTGCTTCATTTGCAAATATTTTATCCCATTCTGAGGGTTGTCTTTTCGTCTTGTTTATGTTTTCCTTTGCTGTGCAAAAGCTTTTAAGTTTAATTAGGTCCCATTTGTTTCTTTTTGTTTTTATTTCCATTTCTCTAGGAGGTGGGTCAAAAAGGATCTTGATGTGATTTATGTCATAGAGTTTTTCTGCCTATGCTTTCCTCTAAGAGTTTTATATCGTCTGGCCGTACATTCAGGTCTTCAATCCATTTTGAGTTTATTTTTGTGTATGGTGTTAGGGACTGTTCTAATTTCATTCTTTTATATGTAGCTGTCCAGTTTTTCCCAGCACCACTTATTGAAGAGGCTGTCTTTTCTCCATTGTATTTTCCAGCCTCCTTTATCAAATATAAGGGGACCATATGTACGTGGGTTTATCTCTGGGCTTTCTACCCTGTTCCATTGATCTATATTTCTGTTTCTGTGCCAGTACCATACTGTCTAGATTACTGTAGCTTTGTAGTAGAGTCGGAAATCCAGGAGCCTGATTCCTCCAGCTCTGTTTTTTTCCTCAAGATTGTTTTGGCTATTCGGGATCTTTTGGGTTTCCATACAAATTGTGAAATGCTTTGTTCTAGTTTTGTAAAAAATGCCATTGGTAGTTTGATAGGGATTGCATTGAATCTGTAGATTGCTTTGGGTGGTATAGTCATTTTCACAATGTTGATGCTTCCAGTCCAAGAACATGGTATATCTCTCCATCTATTTGTATCAATCTTTAATTTCTTTCATCAGTGTCTTATAGTTTTCTGCATACAGGTCTTTTGTCTCCTTCGGTAGGTTTATTCCTAGCTATTTTATTCATTTTATTTTGAATTTTATTTTCTTTATTTTTTTAAACAGCAGATTCTTATTAGTTACCCATTTTATAAATATTAGTGTATACATGTCAATCCCAGTCTCCCAATTCATTACACCACCATCCCCACCCCACCTCCACTTTCCCCCCTTGGTGTCCCTACGTTTGTTCTCTGTATCTGTGTCTCAATTTCTGCCTTGCAAACCAGTTAATCTGTACCATTTTTCTAGGTTCCACATATATACATTTATATACAATATGTGTTTTTCTCTTACTTCACTCTGTATGACAGTCTCTAGATCCATCCATGTCTCTACAAATGACTCAATTTCATTCTTTATTATGGCTGAGTAATATTCCACTGTATATACGTACCACATCTTCTTATCCATTCGTCTGTTGATGGGCATTTAGGTTGCTTCCATGACCTGGCTATTGTAAATAGTGCTGCAGTGAATATTGGGGTGCATGTGTCTTTTTGAATTATGGTTTCCTCTGGGTATATGCCCAGTAGTGGGATTGCTGGGTCATATGGTAATTCTATTTTTAGTTCTTTAAGGAGCCTCTATACTGTTCTCCATAGTGGCTGTATCAATGTACATTCCCACCAACAGTGCAAGAGGGTTCCCTTTCCTCCACACCCTCTCCAGCATTTGTTGTTTGTAGATTTTCTGATGATGCCCATTCTAACTGGTGTGAGGTGATACCTCATTGTAGTTTTGATTTGAATTTCTCTAATCATTAGTGATGTTGAGCAGCTTTTCATGTGCTTCTTGGCCATCTGTATGTCTTCTTTGGAGAAATGTCTGCTTAGGTCTTTGGCCCATTTTTGCATTGGGTTGTTCGTTTTTTTAATATTGAGCTGCATGACCTGTTTATATATTTTGGAGATTAATCCTTTGTTTGTTGATTCATTTGCAAATATTTTCTCCCATTTAGAGAGTTGTCTCTCTGTCTTGTTTATAGTTTCCTTTGCTTTGCAAAAGCTTTTAAGTTTCATTAGGTCCTATTTGTTTACTTTTGTTTTTATTTCCATTACTCTAGGAAGTGGATCAAAAAAGATCTTGCTCTGATTTATGTTAAAGGGTGTTCTTCCTGTGTTTTCCTCTAATAGAATTATAGTGTCCAATCTTATATTTAGGTCTCTAATCCATTTTGAGTTTCTTTTTGTTTATGGTGTCAGGGAGTGTTCTAATTTCATTCTTTTATATGTAGCTGTGCAGATTTCCCAGTACCACTTTTTTGTTTGTTTGTTTGTGATACGCGGGCCTCTCACTGCTGTGGCCTCTCCCATTGCGGAGCACAGGCTCCGTAAGCGCAGGCTTAGCAGCCATGGCTCACGGGCCCATCCGCTCCACGGCACGTGGGATCTTCCCAGACCAGAGCACGAACCCGTGTCCCCTGCATCAGCAGGTGGACTCCCAACCACTGCGCCACCAGGGAAGCCCAAGCACCACTTATTGAAGAGACTGTCTTTTCTCCATTGTATGTACTTGGCTCCATTGTCATTGATTAGTTGACCATAGGTGGATGGGTTTATCTCTGGGCTTTCTATCTTGTTCCATTGATCTATATTTCTGTTTTTGTGCCAGTACCATATTGTCTTGATTACTGTAGCTTTGTAGTATAGTCTGAAGTCAGGGAGTCTGATTCCTCCAGCTCCGTTTCTTTCCCTCAAGACTGCTTTGGCTATTCAGGGTCATTTGTGTCTCCATACAAATTTTAAGATTTTTTTTTCTAGTTCTGTAAAAAATGCCATTGGTAATTTGATAGGGATTGCATTGAATCTGTAGATTGCTTTTGGTAGTATAGTCATTTTCACAATATTGATTCTTCCAATCCAAGAACATGGTATGTCTCTCCATCTGTATCATCTTTAATTTCTTTCATCAGTGTCTTATAGTTTTCTGCATACAGGTCTTTTGTCTCCCTAGGTAGGTTTATTCCTAGATACTTTATTCTTTTTGTTGCAGTGGTAAATGGGAGTGTTCTCTTAATTTCTCTTTCAGATTTTTCACCATTGGTGTATAGGAATGCAAGAGATTTCTGTCCATTAATTATGTATCCTGCTCCTTTACCAAATTCATTTATTAGTTCTAGTAGTTTTCTGGTGGCATCTTTAGGATTCTCTATGTATAGTATCATGTCATCTGCAAACAGTGACAGCTTTACTTCTTCTTTTCCGACTTGGATTCCTTTTATTTCTTTTTCTTCTCTGATTGCCGTGGCTAAAACTTCCAAAACTGTGTTGAATAATAGTGGTTTGAGTGGACAACCTTGTCTTGTTCCTGATCTTAGTGGAAATGGTTTCAGTGTTTCGCCATTGAGAACCATGTTGGCTGTGGGTTTGTCATATATGGCCTTTATTATGTTGAGGTAACTTCCCTACTTGCCTACCTTCTGGAGAGTTTTTATCATAAATGGGTGTTGAATTTTGTCAAAATCTTTTTCTGCACATATTCATATTATCATATGGTTTTTCTCCTTCAATTTGTTAATATGTTGTATCACATTGGTTGATTTGCGTATATTGAAGAATCCTTGCATTCCTGGGATAAACCCCCCTTGATCATGGTGTATGATCCTTTTAATGTGCTGTTGGAGTCTGTTGGCTAGTATTTTGTTGAGGATTTTTGCATCTATGTTCATCAGTGATATTGGCCTGTAGTTTTCTTTCTTTGTGACATCTTTGTCTGGTTTTGGTATCAGGGTGTTGGTGACCTTGTGGAATGAATTTGGGAGTGTTCCTCTCTCTGCTATAATCTGGAAGAATTTGAGAAGGATGGGTGTTAGCTCTTCTCTAAATGTTTGATAGAATTTGCCTGTGAAGCTGTCTGGTCCTGGGCTTTTGTTTATTGGAAGATTTTAAATCACAGTTTCAATTTCAGTGCTTGTGATTGGTCTGTTTATATTTTCTATTTCTTCCTGGTTCAGTCTCAGAAGATTGTGCTTTTCTCAGAATTTGTCCGTTTCTTCCAGGTTGTCCGTTTTATTGGTATATAGCTGCTTGCAGTAATCTCTAATGATCCTTTGTATTTCTGCCAGTTACTTCTCCTTTTCCATTTCTAATTCTGTTGATTTGAGTCTTCTCCATTTTTTCTTGATGAGTCTGGCTAATTGTTTATCAATTTAGTTTATCTTCTCAAAGAACCAGCTTTTAATTTTTTTAATGTTTGCTGTTGTTTCCTTCATTTCCTTTTCATTTTTTTCTGACCTGATCATTATGATTTTATTTCTTTTGCTAACTTTGGGGGTTTTTTGTTCTTCTTTCTCTAATTTCTTTTGGTGTAATGTTAGGTTTTTTATTTGAGATGTTTCTTGTCTCTTGAGGTAGGATTGTATTGCTATAAACTTCCCTCTTAGAACTGCATTTGCTGCATCCCATAGGTTTTGAGTTGTGTTCTCATTGTCACTTGTTTCTAGGTATTTTTGATTTCCTCTTTGATTTCCTCAGTGGTCTCTTGGTTATTTAGTAGTGTACGGTTTAGCCTCCATGTATTTGTATTTTTTTCAGATTTTTTTCCTGTAATTGATATCTAGTCTCATAGCATTGTGGTTGGACAAAATGCTTGATATGATTTCAGTTTTCTTAAATTTGCCAAGGCTTGATTTGTGAGCCAAGATATGATGTATCCTGGAGAATGTTCCCTGAGCACTTGAGAGGTAAGTGTATTCTGTTGTTTTTGTATGGAATGTCCTATAAATATCATTTAAGTCCGTCTTGTTTAATGTATCATTTAAAGCTTCTGTTTCCTTATTTATTTGAATTTTGGATGATCTCTCCATCGGTGAACGTTGGGTGTTAAAGTCCCGTACTATGATTGTGTTACTGTCAGTTTCCCCTTTTATGGCTTTTAGCATTTGCCTTATGTATTGAGGTGCTCCTGTGTTGGGTGCATAAATATTTACAACTGTTATATCTTCTTCTAGGTTTGATCCCTTGATCATTATATAGTGTCCTTCCTTGTCTCTTGCAATAGTCTTTATTTTAAAGTCTATTTTGTCTGATATGAGAGTTGCTACTCCAGCTTTCCTTTGATTTCCATTTACATGGAATATCTTTTTCCACCCCCCTCACTTTCAGTCTGTATGTGTCCCTAGGTCTGAAGTGGGTTTCTTGTAGGCAGCATATATATGGGTCTTGTTTTTGTATCCATGCAGCCAGTCTGTGTCTTTTGGTGGGAGCATTTAATCCGTTTAAGGTAATTAACGATATGTATGTGCCTATTACCATTTTCTTAATTGTTTTGGGTTTCTTATTGTAGGTCTTTTCCTTCTCTTGTGTTTCATGCCTAGAGAAGCTCCTTTAGCATTTGTTGCAAAGCTCGTTTGGTCTTGCTGAATTCCCTTAGGTTTTGCTTGTCTGTAAGGTTTTAATTTCTCCGTTGAACCTGAATGAGATCCTTTCTGGGTAGAGTAATCTTGGTTGTTGGTTTTTCCCTTTCCTCACTTTAAATAAGTCCTGCCACTCCCTTCTGACTTGCAGAGTTTCTGCTGAAAGATCAGCTACTAACCTTATGGGGATTCCCTTGTATTTTATTTTTCCTTTGCTGCTTTTAATATTTTTTCTTTGCAGTTAATTTTTGATTGTTTGATTAATATGTGTCTTGGCATGTTTCTCCTTGGATTTATCTTGTATGGAACTCTCTGCGCTTCCTGGACTTGATTGACTATTTCCTTTCCCATATTAGGGAAGTTTTCAACTATAATCTCTTCAAATACTTTCTCAGTCCCTTTCTTTTTCTCTTCTTCTTCTGGGACCCCTATAATTCAAATGTTGGTGGGTTTCATGTTGTCCCAGAGGTCTCTGAGATTGTCCTCAATTATTTTTATTCTTTTTTCTTTATTCTGCTCTGTGGTAGTTATTTCCACTATTTTATCTTCCAGGTCACTTATCCGTTCTTCTGCCTCAGTTATCCTGCTATTGATTCCTTCTAGAGAATTTTAAATTTCATTTATTGTGTTGTTCATCATTGTTTCCTCTTTAGTTCTTCTAGTTCCATATGAAATATTTCTTGTATTTTCTCCATTCTATTTCCAAGATTTTGGATATCTTCACTGTCATTGCTCTGAATTCTTTTTCTGGTAGACTGCGTATTTCCTCTTCATTTGTTTGGTCTGGTGGGTTTTTACCTTGCTCCTTCATCTGCTGTGTGTTTCTCTGTCTTCTCATTTTGCTTAATTTACTGTGTTTGGGGTCTCCTTTTCACAGGCTGCAGGTTCATAGTTCCCGTTGTTTTTGGTGTCTGCCCACAGTGGCTAAGATTGGTTCAGTGTGTTGTGTAGGCTTCCTGGTGGAAGGAACTGGTGCCTGTGTTCTAGTGGATGAGGCTGGACCTCGTCTTTCTGGTGGGCAGGACCACGTCCGGTGGTGTATTTTGGAGTGTTTGTGATGTTATTATGATTTTACACAGTCTCTCTGCTAATGGGTGGGGTTGTGTTCCTGTCTTGCTAGTTGTTTGGCATAGAATGTCCAGCACTGTAGCTTGCTGGTCATTGAGTGGAGCTGGGTTTTGGCATTGAGATAGAGATCTCTGGGAGAGCTTTCGCCGTTTGATGTTACGTGTAGTCGGGATATCTTTGACGGACCAGTGTCCTGATCTCGGCTCTCCCACCTCAGAGGCACAGGTGTGACACCCGGCTGGAGCACAAAGACTCTGTCAGCCACACGGCTCAGAAGAAAAGGTAGAAAAAAGAATGAAAGAAAGAAAAAATAAAGTTATTAAAATTAAAAAATTCTTAAATTATTATAAATTTTAAAAAGTAATAAAAAAAGGAAAGAAAGGGAGAAAGAATGAAGAGAGCAATCAAACCAAAAAACAAATCCACTAATGATTACAAGCACTAAAAGCTATACTAAAAAAGAAAAAAAAAAAGACAGAACCCTAGGACAAATGGTAAAGCAAAGCTGTACAGACAAAATTACACAAAGAAGCATAGAAGCATACACATACACAGTCACAAAAAGAGAAAAAGGAAAAAAAAAAAAAATATATATATATATATATATATATTTAAAAAAAGGAAGAGCAAGCAAATCAATAAACAACTCTACCAATGATGCTAAACTCTAGATACTAAGGTAAGATAAACATAAGACCAAAAACAAATTAGATGCAGAAAGCAAACCCGAAATCTACAGTTGCTCCCAAAATCACCGTCTCAATTTTGTGATGATTTGTTGTCTATTCAGGTATTCCACTGATGCAGGGTACATCAAGTTGATTGTGGAGATTTAATCCTCTGCTCCTGAGGCTGCTGGGAGAGATTTCCCCTTCTCTTCTTTGATCTCACAGCTCCCGGGGTTCAGACAGGACAGGGTTAAAGGAGCAGCTGACTAGGGGGCTCTGGCTCACTCAGGCTGGGGGAAGGAGGGGCATGGAGTGCGGGGCGAGTCTGTGGCAGCAGAGGCCAGCGTGACGTTGCACCAGCCTGAGGCGCACCGTGCGTTCTCCCAGGGAAGTTGTCCCTGGATCCCGGGACCCTGGCAGTGGCGGGCTGCACAGGCTCCCAGGAGGGGAGGTGTGGAGAGTGACCTGTGCTCGCACACAGGCTTCTTGGTGGCGGCAGCAGCAGCCTTAGCGTCTCATGCCCGTCTCTGGGGTCCGCGCTTTTAGCCGCGGCTCGCGCCCGTCTCTGGAGCTCCTTTAAGCGGCGCTCTTAATCCCCTCTCCACGTGCACCAGGAAACAAAGAGGCAAGAAAAAGTCTCTTTTCTCTTCGGCAGCTCCAGACTTTATCCCAGACTCCCTTCTGGCTAGCTGTGGCGCACTAGCCCCCTTCAGGCTGTGTTCACGCAGCAACCCCAGTCCTCTCCCTGCGATCCGACCTCCGAAGCCCGAGCCTCAGCTCGCAGCCCCGCCCGCCCCGTCAGGTGAGCAGACAAGCCTCTCGGGCTGGTGAGTGCCGGTCGGCGCCGATCCTCTGTGCGGGAATCTCCCCGCTTTGCCCTCCGCACCCCTGTGGCTGTGCTCTCTTCCGCGGCTCCGAAGCTCCCCGCTCCGCCACCTGCAGTCTCCGCCCGCCAAGGGGCTTCCCAGTGTGTGGAAACCTTTCCTCCTTCACAGCTCCCTCCCAGAGGCCCCCCTCCGCCACCCCCTGCCTCCGCCAGTGAAGGGGCTTCCCAGTGTGTGGAAACTTTTCCTCCTTCACAGCTGCCTCCCTGAGGTGCAGGTCCTGTCCCTATTCTTTTGTCTCTGTTTTTTCTTTTTTCTTTTGCCCTGCCCAAGTACATGGGGAGTTTCTTGCCTTTTGGGAGGCCTGAGGTCTTCTGCCAGCATTCAGTAGGTGTTCTGTAGGAGTTGCACATGTAGATGTATTTCTGATGTATTTGTGGGGAGGAAGGTGATCTCCGCGTCTTACTCTTCCACCATCTTGAAGGTCTTCTCCTAAAAACGTTTTGAAAAATATAGCAGAGTTTATGACTCCCTCTATCAATTCTGAATGATTTCTTTGAAAAAAAAACCTATTAATTAACTCTGGTTTTGAACTTGATGTTTCCTATTCTTACTTATCGCCTTGGGATATTTACATATTTATTTGTCTCTTTCTAGAACTACTATTAATGGTAATATCGCCCTATTTAAATGTTGTGACTAGATAGTCATAAAATCAGTCATGTTTTTCTTTTTATTTATTTGTATTTTGCAGCCATGTAAATGTCAGCCTGGTACTTGAGTGGTCTACGAGGGTAGTTATGGTGATGAACTGTTTTGATGGCTATTACCATGCATTTAATATGGTATTTTACCTTTTTTAAAGCACTTCCATATACAAGTGAGGAGACTGAGGTTAAGAGAGTATAAGTGACCTGTCCAGCTGCAAATCGGCTATTTCTATTCGATAAAAAGTTAGAGATCAGAGAGATATTAGTAAGTGCCAAGGCTAGAACAACAGTCTTGTTCTTCTGAATCCTTCACTGGTACATTTTTTCCTGACATTCCAGGCCATTCTCGTGAAGCAAATCAACAGCATATTGGCTTGTCCTATTTGATAAATATTATTACCCACTAGCTAAAGATTTCACAGTGAAGTGGACTCTTTGGAAAAAGAGAAAGTTTACCACTACCATATACAACCATATACTTTTAGGTAAAAGTGTGTTTTTCAGCTTTGTCAATTCTGTTTTATTTTGCAGGGGCAGAAGTAACCTGCGTCTGCCCATGACACAGAAATGGATTCATTCATTCAACAATAGATAAATATAAACAGTTCTAGTTTAAGAGAAATGCAGTGTCCAACCTTTACATGGCCCCAGATACTGCTGGGTCATGGGAGACCTAAGAATAAAACCTCAAGATTGCAATACAGTGAATGGAATATATTCTAAAATGTAAGGAAATACAAAGAAATAACTGTGTTTGGAGGAGGAACTGGGTATTCACATTTATTGCTGTGATATCATGTAGCAATAGCCATACTTTGAAACTTCTACAGAAATTGGTGTTTTTTAATTAAACTATTAATTTGAGCAGGGTGCCATATATATCATATACTTGTATATGATATAATATATTTGTGATGGGTGGGGTAGACATGGGTAAGGCAGTAAAGCTGGAGGAGAAAAGGCAAGCAAATAAGAGGAAATAAAAGGTAGGGTTGCTTTATCTGGCACTATTATCTTCCTCTTCCTCCCTTTCTTCTTCCTCTTTCTTCTCTTTTCCACTCTCCCCTTCCGGGGCACAGAGTTTGCAATTTGATCCACAGTCCTTTGCCAGCCATTGTTGTGCCAGATATGCTTCATTCATCCCTGCTTCTGCTGGCCTTTGAAAACAAGCACCATGGCCCTGCTCTGTTTGTTGTCAAGAATGAGTGGCTCAGAGCAGTAATGTTTCCCAGACGGGAGGTGAAGGGGTCAGTCTGGACCTCTGGACATTTGCAGTGCTTAACTTGCAGGCATGTCATGTGAAAGGAAGGGTGGCTCCTAGCGCTTCTAATGGCAGTTAGTATATATGCCGCAAAGCACTGCTCAGATCATGAGATTGCCTGTCAGGTCATCTGCTGTGAAATCCATTATGAAAAACACCCAGAAACTGATGCCTGACTTGAAATCCTTAGTTTACTAAATTGCAGAAATTATCTTTGGAAGGTTTTGTCACTTTTATTTTTTTTTTTAATAAAAAAAATAATGTTTGCTGTAATGCCTCATGCAAAGTGCTAGTTGAATGAATCTGTCACTGAAACTTCAATTCCAGATTACCACACTGCAAGATCTGCTATTATAAATGAAAACACATCTTTAGAAAGTTCACAACAGTTTGAAGTAGATGAGCTATTGAAATGCAATAGAAAAATCTACCCTTTACAAATTAGCCAAATAGTGATTGTAGTCCAATATGTAAACACAGTCTCACTTTATTGTCAGGGTAAAATGGTCCTTAATGTGCTACTCCAAGAGCAGGGTAACATTACCTAAGCCTACAAATAATGATATAAATTATCTTTAAGAATTCTTTGCTTGTGAGTATGGCACAGAATTCAAAAGCAAATGGAAGATTGTTGCATTATCAAACTACTAGACTCTTGATAAGTTTTTTTTTTTTTTAATCTCTATAAGCTCCAAACCACAATTTACTAGAAGAATGTTAATGAGCAGTTCTTAGGAAACCTGTAAAAGTAGGTTTTATCCAAAGAGGCCTAAAAGAGCCACATCCTTGAAGGGACAAGATCAAATGTGAATAAATTGATCTCACATCCAGTGCACTGTGCTGTTTATGGGGGGGGGGGGATATAGGAAGGGTCTCCTTTTGGTTTTTGTATTGTCCCTTCAGAAGATTATTTATTATTCAATGGTATTTTACTACTAATGTGAGCTATGCTTTTTATAATAAAGATTGTATTTACTTAGTTTGCCAAGCGACAAGAAATTGTGCTAAGGAAAAAGAAGTGGGACTTACAAGGTGGGAAGACTGAAGAAGAGAACCTTGAGAATCTTGAACAAATACATCAGAATCTTATCGGACTTGCAATTTTTACTTCAAGACAAGCTCTCTACAAAACTTTATATTGCATGTACTTATAATCAAAACCTTGAAATGGTGATTCAACTTCTGAAATTAGTAGAGTTTGGCAAGGAAGGAGACAAAGAAGAAAAGCACTGAGCATGAGAAAAGAACTAAAAGTTCTTTTGTATTTTCCCGGTCCTGAAGCAAATGTCCTCAGAAGGGACATGATCACAGCTATCCATTTAGATTTCAGGGCTGGCCATGGCACGTATCTCTACTACACCTTTTTTATTTGCATAAAGCAATTACCCCCGTGGTCAGTGGCTTCAGAGTTGTCTAGACAACATGCTTCAGATGGTATCGGTGACCTCAGATACACTAAGCTAGCTCTAAATTAGCGATGAGCGGAGCTGGAGGGATGTATTATAGTAGTTACAAACCATAAGAAGGTATTTAAATAGTAGATAAGACACATGCAAATCTTTTCATTGCCATGACAACCATCTTGATATAGGTTTTCCATATGTAGCAAGAAGGGCAGAGCAAAAGGCATTGGGAAAATAGCAGGAACCTGTAATGAAAATTAACCCTGGCAGGGGATTAGTCCAGATCTTGGTCATTTATTAACTCTTAATAGAATACAAACTTCTGTAGTAATACACTACTCACTGGGTCAGAGAACCATTATTTTCAAACCTCAGCTGTAAAGTTCTCAGCTATACGGTTACATCTCAGCTGTAAAGTTCTCAGCTATACGGTTACATCTCAGGTCCCAAGTCTTCACAATGGCTCTGACTGATGCCAGAAAGGAGGGAAGGAGGAATACTGGTGTGCTACTAGATGCAGATTCTTTGGTGCCCCCCAGAGAGCTTTTCAGAGCAGGGTGCATCCAGTACTCAAATGCATAACTGGTACACATGTCTTCAGTTGTTTGCTTGTGTTGATCAGAGAATCTAATGAACACCTAAATAATCACAGCATGCGGTAGTACATTTCAAAGGAGGATGGGATTTGTTCTTGTGCAACTACCATGAGGGAGAAGGAGTGAAATGCTGCCTGCCTGTCTCCCTCTTTCCCATTTTGCTTCCCTCCCTTCTTCTCTTGAGCTCTCATCTCTCTCATCTGTCTGTTTTTCCTCCTAGAGTTCTTCATTTCTTCTAAGTGCCAAAATAGTTTCAGGGCTAGCTCTAGGCACTGGTGGTTTTCCTGTGGCCTGGGAAGCTCCCTCCAGCCATGCTTCTTTCTGCCACAGGTCTGCAGAGAGAATCCAGCCCTGCCAACTATCGTCCCAGCCTGTTTCACCCTGACCATCTGCTCAGAGGTGAATGATGGGGGCGGGAGAACACAGGGTACCTCCAACTCGGTGTAACATTTTCCTCTGCAGATCACAGACCTTCACAGGGTCTTGGAATCTTTTGAAATATAAATGGCAATTCTACTTGCTACTTTTAAGGCCAAGACTGGTACCGTGGGCACCACGGAGTCATTAACATTCTTCATTCAGATCTTTGTATGTACAATCAATGTATGGATTCCTTTTGACACAAACTGGAATTTCAACACACAAGGGAACATTGGTGAAAACAAGCTGGTTTATTAATTAAAATGATAATAAATAATACCCCTAAACTTCAATATGTTTAATGCAAGTCTTGGCTCAGTCATCCGTGTTCTGAGGCTATTTTAAAATGTGGACGTCCTTTGTGCTCTTTCTAGCATGAAACTGAATCAAAGCCAGAAAAACCCTTTCCTATCACACAGTAACTTAAATACTAATTGGTAGTAGTTCTAATAAACCAAACTGTATCGGGTATTATTTAAATATGGTTTGTTTAAAAACTAAGTGACAACTTGCTATAGTAAGTTGGAGGCTTACTATAGTAGGAGGCAGAGACAAGAAGTAGTTAAACAAGGAGCACCCTTCAGCAAAGCACAATTTAAAATCTCATTCAGCAGATTCCACCTGTCCTTCGGAAAACATTCTAACTTTATAGAAATTGAAGACTAACCATAGCCTCGAAAACTGTTGGTATTAACATTGTAGGGCATCCTGTGTACTGATGTCTCAGTTCCTTATCCAGATTACGTGTTCTGTCTGACAAATTTGGGGGGTGTTGTTTGCCTTCAAGATACTCAGATGTTCCTTTTTTGACATCTGGGGTTTTAATTAACAGTCTTCCCATGTCTTTAAAGCAAAATGAACTTGGTCTGGTCTGGACAATGCTGTGAAGCATTTTTATTTATGAACGCCATCCCTGTCATGTTAATTTGTACCACGTTTCTGATTTATCCTAAAAGAACACATTACCCAGTAGATTTGGAGGAGTTAAAGGGAATCTACAGGGTGACTTTAATCTTTATGTCTTTATATACTGGAGGGCATTTTATTGCCCCTCTGCACTGTTCTCACTACGCAGTCGTTTTCTGCTTTAGAAATGTAGCCATTTGGATCAATAGTTACAGTACAATATATTGTACTTCTGATGGGGGCCTCCTAGGACAGTTAAGAAGCACAGGCCACGGTGATTTCAGCAAATGCTTGGTTATATTCTGAAATCTATTTTTAAAAAGAGTTAGCACAACATACGTAGAGTCAAATTTATAGGCATTCTAATGAAATTTTACTTACTCTACTTATGTATATTAAAATAAAATTAGGAAGAATAGAGTGCAAAAGAACAGTTTGCAGCTTGAATAATAGAGATTTTTTAATGGGACACCAGAGCAGTAGCAGCTAGAAGTAGCTGTCTTTTGGAATTTGTAGCTGCTGCTACCAAACACTGAGATTTTGGATTTGGCGTCTATTTCTAGATGTTGTGATGACTGTACACTTCTAATGTTGGAAAGAAAGGGGAGAAAAAGCCCTGAGATGGCCACAGATGTTTGCAGAGTGCGATGATGGAGCTAGCAAAGATGTAAAGAAGTTATATGTCTCTTAAAGTGTTAAATGTAGGCTGCAACTTGTGGATTTTACTGTAAATTCTTTATCTATAAACAAACTGGGTTATCACAGCTGTTTATTGTACTGCTAGCCCTGATTCTAACCTTTATGTCTTTATTGCTTACATACCATTCCCTTGTTTATGCGTCTGTACCATTCAGTGCCCTTGAACTTGGTCCCTCAGAGCCCCGACCCCTGCATGCTTGCTCACTCACTCCACTCACGTCTGCAATCAGTAAATCTGAGACAGGCCCTGGCTGATAGCCGAGCTGCAGTAGGGCAATTAACACAGAACTAAAGTGTCATTCCTGGCAGGGTGGGGAGAGTGGCAGACCACAGATGACAGTTCTCAGTTCTGAAGCTGTGACATCCAGGCCAGACCTGGGATTATAGGGAACAAGGGGAAAAAAGGAAAGAGGCAGTGAGGAGGGGTACGTTTGGCAGGAGAGAGTTCCTCAAAGAAAAGCACCGAGTAGCTTCTCTTTGAAGAATTGTTTATTCCCTGTATCAGATTCCAGCTGTCTGACCAGTTAATTGGATGAATACCTAGAGGAAAACATTCTGTGCACTAAGTGAATTGAGGAAAATGGGTATCTTTCTTTCTCTTTAGAAGGAGAAAGTGCTTTTCCTTTAAAAAAAAAAAAAAAAAAAACACCAACTCTCAATCACCTTTTAATGGTGTTCCTGCCAGACTTAGATTAAAAAAAGGAAAAGAAATATCTTTTATTAAGTGCTTGCCTCCCCCCACCTTTTTGCCCACTCACGGTTTCCCCTGCAGCCACCTACCTGCTATGGCTCTGATATCTTAATAAAGTTAGTGTTGAATAGAAGCAGGGCACCCAGGCAGCTGCCTGCTGAGAGGCAGCTTCCCTTTTAGCCCCTTCCTCTAAGGAGCTCTGGAGACCCACCTATACAATAAGATAAAGCTGTTCTTAATCCCGAGGTCCAGAGGAGCCCCCCCTCCCCAGGCCACCAGGGGGCATCATGGATCCTGAGCTTGGACATCCAGCTGTCAGCTTCTTGGGAGCTGTGCAAGTCAATTTTGAGAGCAAAGTCAGCTTTTCCTCGGATTGAATGCTCTCTCCTCCCTGCTTCTTCCCGCTCTAGGCTTTGCCTACTACTCTCCTCAAACATTATAACTTTTCATGGGATGGCTTCCGATTGTTAGGAAACCATAGTTAGTAATAGCAGCTATCATTTACCGAGTATTTAATTGATGTCACATGTTCTATAGACTATATCTTATTTATTTCTCACAAAGAACAAACTAAGATACAGACCCCGTGAAGCCTGGGTTATTCTCTCCACATTCCAGATGGAAAAGCTGAAATTCAGAACAATCAAATATCTTGCCCAAGGTCAAAGGGCTGTAAAAGGTAGAACCAAATTAAAATCTATACTGATGCCAGAAAATATGTCTGTGTCTGTCAAAACGTTAGCCTCTGTCTCAGGTCTTTTCCATATTGGCTGTGAGAGCTTCGGACAGTCCCTAAATCACTTTATCTCAGGTTCCTTAACTGTAAAAATGGGATGATAAACCTAGTAAGATTGTTGTGAGGATTCAGTGAGTTGATGCTGCATATGCAAAGTACATGGAGTACTGTCTAGCACATCTTAAGAGTCCTATAGATATAGTTGCTTTTGTTGTTGCTGTTATCATCATCAGTATCATTACCTTGCCTCTCTGATGGTTTATAGTGAGGAGCTGAAGGACTGGCAGGTTGAGGAAGCCAGTGTGGTAATTTGAACAAAAGAGTTTGCAATCTACAGAAGTGAGGAAGAGGAAAAAGAAAGAAAAGACTTGGATTTTAGACACAAGAGGATTTATTTGCGAAGCATCACGCAATTCCATCCTGATAAATATAGGTGATCCAGCTAGGCACTGAGGTCACACAAACAATGGATTGTCCAAAAGGAGCTCCTAGACTAACTTTTTCACGTGAATGATTTGTTAGTAATGTAGCTGGTAAGGCTTTGGCATTACTGTGTCTCATACTGTACAGTCTACTATGTGGTTGTGAAATGAAGGCAGTTTTTTTCAAACTCTGCCTTATGAACACGATATATTGGAATTAGCATCTTGTCCAGGAAGATAGGATTCAAGTTCTGAATATACATTTGATAGTGTGATGCTCCATATTAGCACTAAGTGGATTGTAGAACCCATTTTAAGGATGTGGTGATGGAATAGTTAAGTGCTATGGTGGTTTCCCATATGTGCCAGGGTGAAGTCCAGCTACCCAGTCTCCTGTTTCATCACTTTTCCCAGCACACCACACGACACCATGCACCTCTTTACTTTCTAACAATATGTAGAACGCAGGAAGTGACAGGTGTGTCCAGGAATATTACAATATCAAGATTGGTGTCATGTAGCACTCAGAATGAAAATAAAATAATTGTTAGTTATTATTCTGTCAAAAAACTAGGTGAGAAATCTTGAAATTCTGATTTCAGCATTGAAATCACTAAAGACTACTCCTTAAAAAATGGCACTTCCTAGGAATCTACCCTTAATGCATGTATTTGTGTTTGTATTTGTTATTGCCTTTGAAGCATTCTGAATGTGACCCGTGGTTTAACTGAAGGGCATTAGAGCGAACATCCCTCTACCTCATGCCTATGCCTCTGCTAATTCCACTCTTATTCTGAACTCTATTTCCCTGACAGATGATAGGTGTTTTTCAGAAAAGAAAAAAACAAAAAAGGCAAACAAACATTTCTGTGACAAAATAAGTTTGGAGAATTCTGAATGGTTTAGTGTCTTCTTAGAGGCTCGTGACAATCATTATTATATTTGAATTTTAAAGTTATACAAAGGAAGAAAACTCTTTAATTTTGCTTGGCCTAGCCTTGCCTAATCTTATTTAACCATAGAATTATTTTCTTGAATAATAGCATATAACTGTAGCAGAATTGTCTGCTGAATCATCTGCATCCAAGTGCAGTCAAGGGAAGGAAAAATGTGGATCATGTAGGACACAGAAGAGGCAAATCACTTCTGCCCACACGCCATCGGCCACACCCAACCACAAGGGAAGCCAGAAAATATAATCTAGCTGGTGCCCAGAAGGAAAAGGAACTATGACTTGGGAATAGCTAGTTCGTTTTCACCCACATATATCAATTGATAACATCTTTCAGAATGAGGGTTCCATAATCCAGAGACTGAGTTCTATGCCACATTCTTTTACCTCCCTCATGTGTGACTAGAGGCTCTCTAAAGTTTTCCCAAAAAAAAGACCTAAGATCTACAAGTTTGCCTTTAAGGTATGCTTGTTAATGGAGCAGACAGCATTTCTGCTATAATTTGATTTAGTAAAAGAAACGTCCTGATGGATCTTATTTCTCTTAATTACAACAGTGAAGAATCAATATAAATCTTAATTCAGAAGTAGAAGGGAGGGAAGATGGCGTTATGTGGCTCAGACACAGATCTCTCTGCTGTTCTGGGTTGACACAGAGATAGTTTAGAGACTGGGAAGGAATGGTTGTTCATGACCCATTTGGCAGTATTTCTTATACATCAGATGTCTCAAACCAGCTTTAGACCAGTAATGGCTCACACTCATTCATGGCTGAATTGTCTGATGAATATTTGAAATGTTGATACCCTGTGCTTTGAGGTGAAAAAAAGGATACATAGGGTTTAGAGTTTAGGCAGACGGGAAGCAGACTGGCATGCTGGTGTGAAAGTTCTGAAACCAGCTTGTTTTTCTGTAAGGCACATGTTCAACTATTAGCCTAGGGGAGTAGATCACAGGACTGCTTGAGGGTGAGACCAGGAGGTTTCTGGAAAAGAAGTAATGAATCGACTCTAGCTCTGTGACATCCACAGAGGTGATATCACCAGAGCTCTGAATCCTTCATTTGGATCTGGAAAGTATAGTAAAGATAGTTTTACTAATAGTTGCACTGACCATAATTGAATATCAATGCATATGAAATAAATGATTTTGCAAAGAAAAATCATATCCCTAATGGGGCCTCTAGGTTAGGTTAATTCAAAACCCATCTTGAAAAGTTTAACTCGGATCAACTCATAATCATGCCATGTATTGAGTTAGAACATATCTTAGAAATAATGTAATTTCCTGATTTTATAGGAGAGAAACTTAAAGTCCAAAAAGCTGAAATGGCCTGGCCAAAAATGCATGTTATTTGTGGCAGAAATGATCGGAAACTTCATATGTTTAATGGCATTGCCCAATCTCTAGGTGATCAGTTATTTCAAATTATTTAAATAATCCATGTATATATCTATTTACTTAGCGAAGGTAAACTTACAGAACACTGTGAATGTAGCATTTTTTTTCAAAACTATTTACTGAGTGCCATGATAGGTGCTGGATTTACAGCCAGTAATAACAAAAAGAAGCCAGAGGTGGTTGTGAGGAATAAATGAGCGAATAAGGTGTGCACTTAGAATAGAGTGTGGCAAATGGTAAATGATCAGTGGATGTTCACTGTTGTTGCCGTTGTCATTGTCATCCTTGTTATTCTTGCCTTTATGAAGCTTTAGTAAAACAAGAAAGCACCTCCCCATTTGGTTTCTTCTCTGTAAAATCTCATGCCCTGTGCTTGTGACTTCAGCAAGTTCAGCTTCTTCTCTTAGACCCCCTGACACAAGCCCCTTATTCTTCATGGACTTCATTCCTTTGTGATTCCAAGTCAGACCTTGTTGGGCAAGAGGTTTCCTGGGAATATTTATAGTTAGCAGCTGATTTGGAGCAGACAAATGATTTAAGCTTTATAAGCAGCTTGTATTTAATACTTTTTACTTTTTATTTTTTTCCCTGAATTGACTGTTCGCAGTTGTAGCAGCTACTAAGCTTTCCAGCAAAAGATAAGACAGGAGAGAGGGAAGGAATGAGAGACAGACAGACAGACAGACAGATATCAAGGGATGATTACACAAGTTTGAAAATTTATCAGTGCTAAGGAAGCACTACTGTTGGTGTTGCGGGGACAACAGTATGGGTGAGGTCCATCTTTGTGCTTAGAGGACTTTACAGTCTACTCATGGACATAAAGAAAGTGCACAAACAGGAAAACACAAAGTAGAACAGACCCGTGAAGCTCTGTAAAGGAAACAGAAACAAACTCTGAAGGGAAATCAGAGGAGACAGAGGGCTCTTGCTTTTCAAATCATCAAGAGCAATGACGATTGGGCCAAGGAAGGAAGTTGCTGAACTCAAGATGAAACAGCACTTTCTCCAGTGTTCTAATAGCACAGGTTGTTGGCTCGTTTGTTTACTATAAAAATATATGTTCCAAATTGCCTAGTGTTATGTTAGTATTTATTTTTGCACTGCAAGTGCACCCTGTGCCTGAGGGAATTTCTCTTCAAGTGTTTCGGGTAAGACATTTCAGGTATAACAAAGGTGAGGAGGGGTGTAAACTCAGAGGCAACATTGTTAGGAAATGTAAAGCCTCATTGCTGAGCAACCGTACAGGATTCAAAGGCATTGAGACTGAAGAAGACAGAAATGTAGATTGAAAGAAGGGGCTTATTTTCTGGGTAGAGAGAAGTCCTAGTGTTTCAAGCTTTGGAAATTTTTACAAATAAACTTATATTCTCAAACTTGGTGAATAAAACTGTTAAAAATACTCCACTAAAATAGGAAGCAACCTAGATACATTTCATTTAAAATATATCATCAACTTCATCAATCAGCACTTGAGAGTTACAGAGTTTTCCTCCACGCAGTAATCATTTCAAACCAATGATTCACTCCAAATTGTTATAACGTTAAGTCACATGAAGAAATGGAATAAGGAGGTGCTCCGTTAATAGCAAATAGCTATTTTAAAGAACCAAGTCAAATGACTTTGATCTTCAGCCAGATTTTTGTTTGTTTGTTTGTTTTCTGTTCCATTTGTACATCTAGATTCTTGATAATTGCTAATCGTTTATTTCAACTATATTAAATGCCTCCGTTGGAGGAAAAAAACCCTATTTCATACCCCGACTAATTTTCTCCTATTGTAAGGACAGTGTTGATATCATGATTTCATGATATCATGAAAAACATAGTGTCCACACGTTTCCAATTATCAGGATATTCTGCACTGTTATACAACTTAGTGCTTTTATCTTTTATTCATTCATTCATTGAAGTGTCATTGATTATCTGCTATATGTCAGATACTCTTAAATCTTGGAGATAAAAAGATTGACAAAGACATGTGCTAGTCATCTTTGCTATCCTTCCAGAGTCACCCTCTACTTTTCTTCTCCTTGTTCTATATCATGGAAGCCTGATTTTTTTTTTTTTTTTTTTTTTTTTTTGGTT
>NW_006769660.1:29559-72638 GCF_000442215.2 Lipotes vexillifer
TACGCCGGCCTCTCACTGCTGTGGCCTCTCCCGCTGTGGAGCACAGGCTCCGGATGTGCAGGCTCAGCGGCCGTGGCTCACGGGCCCAGGCGCTCCGCGGCATGTGGGGTCCTCCCGGGCCGGGGCACAAACCCGTGTCCCCTGCATCGGCAGGCAGACTCTCAACTGCTGCGCCACCAGGGAAGCCCATAGAAGCCTGATTTTTATAAACATTGTAAATGGGTTCTTTTGAGCTCTGAGCCAGTGGGATGCACTGGAAGAAGAGAAAGGTTGGGGTACTTTTTACCCCCAGTCCCGTCTCTCCGCCAGGTTGCTCTGTGTGGCTGTGTTCCACTGATGAAGAACTGCCTGCTATCAGGGGTTGCTTTCCACAGTGCTACCCTTTCTAGGTTCTGACATCAGCTCCTTCCCCTAGTCCCTTTGGACCAAGGGATAGGAGACAAACTGCTGTTTCTAGGCCCATGATACTACCCTATCCTTCTTGGTTTCCTTAACACAAATTTCAAATAACTTCTTTCAAAAACTCTACTGAAATTCTAAGTTTGAGAGTGGCCTGTTTCTTTCCATGACTCTAATCTGATACACCATGTTTCTTCCCTTCAATCCTGAATGAACACCTATTAGTGTCAATAGTTACAAATGTTCTAGGCCTTACTGGATTCCGATAGTTGCAGCGGCAGCCCAACTGATAAAAAATAACCTTATGACACTAACTCTACTTCTGTTGAAAATTGCTCGTAGATTTTTTTCATCATTTCTAGATGCAAAAATATTTCCTGTCAAGCATTCCAGTAGGATCTTAATGGTTATAAATATTCTGTAACTAAAAATGCCCTTTCTTTTTAGAACACATAACAAAGACATTACAGTGGTTTACAAAGCTTGAATCAGGAGTGTCATGTAAGGCTATGTGTGTGTTCTGATCTCCACCTCAGCTTCCAGTCTGTCTAAATAAGACCCATTGTAAAAATCCATTCACCATGTCACATCTTTTCATGCCAGCATACTTGCACATCCACATATACTTAGAAAACAATGAAAATTCCACACTGGCTTTTCTTCTTCCCATTCACAATCTTTTCTCACTTACTGTTTTGTTTCCTTTGCTGAAGACATTAAATCTCTTGTGTTTTCAGTATGGCATTCTAACAATTTTTTGGATGGTTTTACTGTTCTTAGATTCCCCCCCCCCATGTTTCCCTTTTATCTTTTGAAAAACATGAAGTCTTCCTAACTAGAGGCAACATTAAAGGTGACTTTTTAATTCTGTATTTCCTGAATGACTATTAAGATGTTTTAATATATAACAAAGATGTATTATTTTTCACATTGTCCTCAATTTCCTTCTTAGTACAACCCAACATCCTATTTATTTTTTTAATCTTCTCCTGTATGTCAAGTCAACATATTTTTGAGGTATTGATAGTGGCGTCTCAATTTCTTTCTTGAGAGGCTGTGGGTAATTCAGAAGCCATTAGTGTACTGTGTATGAGTAGTTTGAATTGCTTCCTCCGCTGGGTCTTACCTTGAACTTGCTACACTCAATTCCATTTGCCACTGTGAAGCTTGATTACTTAACTGCCTTTGGTCTTTCTGAAGTTCTTCTCACTCCTTATTCTTGAATACATCTATGTTTAGTGTATGAATAATTATGTGGGGTTTTTTTTTTTTTTTTTTTTTTTTTTTTTTGCGGTACGCGGGCCTCTCACTGTTGTGGCCTCTCCCGTTGTGGAGCACAGGCTCCGGATGCGCAGGCTCAGCGGCCATGGCTCACGGGCCCAGCCGCTCCGCGGCATGTGGGATCTTCCCGGACCGGGGCACGAACCCGTGTCCCCTGCATCGGCAGGCGGACTCTCAACCACTGCGCCACCAGGGAAGCCCAATTATGTGGTTTTGATAAATTTGCCTTCCTGCTATTCCCCCCAGCTTTCAGGTTGTTAATAAACTTATGGAACGCCAGTGTCACTTTGATCCAGAGACCATCAACTAATTTCTGAGTTGATAACTAGTGATTTCTCTCAGCATTCTTTCTTTTAACCCGTTTCCAATCTGACGCTCTTAGAATTCAATGTTTTTGTTTTTGTTTTTTTTAAAGATACCAGAAAGAATCAAACTCTTACTATTCGGTGAAAATAAAAATAGTTAAAGCTATTATGAAGATGCAACCTACATATTATCCTGACTTAATATTCTAGAGCCTCTTTTTGAATCTTAGCCCATGGCCACCATTTTTCAAAAGTGCAAATAAATTATTTCCCAAAGATTTCTCCTTTTTTTTTTTTTTTTTTTTTTTTAAAGGAAAGACTTTCAAGGCTTCCCTGGTGGCGCGGTGGTTGAGAGTCTGCCTGCCGATGCAGGGGACGCGGGTTCGAGCCCTGGTCTGGGAAGATCCCACGTGCCGCGGAGCGGCTGGGCCGGTGAGCCATGGCCGCTGAGCCTGCGCGTCCAGAGCCTGTGCTCTGCAATGGGAGAGGCCACAACAGTGAGAGGCCCGCGTACCGCAAAAATAATAAATAAATAAATAAAAGACTTTAAAATATTATTAACAGGCAAGGCATTATGGGATATAACTTAATATTAAATGCAATTTCCCATTCTGGTGAGACTTATCAAACTACCCATTTATTGGCTATTTACATGTGGAATATACTGTTCTAGGTACTCTAGGGCAGACAGAGAAGTTTAAGGCTTTTTTCTTACTTCCTTTAGGGAAAGTAAAACATAAGCAAGGATTTAACACATGAGCCTACAAAGAGTTATGTAAGAATACATGCAGCAATATGACAGGATTCCAAAAGATGAATTATAAGCAATTTTATGTTTAATTGTCAAATTAATGTTGGAAGCAATAAGTGTTCTCAGAAGGTCTTATTTTACTGGTTTCATAGTGGAGTGAAAAGAGCATGGACTTCAGAGTTAGGCTTTGGCTTGAATTTTCCGAGCGAGTTCTGGGCTCACTCACCCAACTTCCTAAGATCACAGCATAGGTGGCTCACAGTTGACACAACAATGACTTGTTCAAAATTAAACTTTGGATTCAGCCTGTTGTTTCCCTCACCCACTTACTCTCAGCCTTCCACATGTCAACAAATGCAAGTATGCTTTCAGTGGTTCAAGTTACAAATTTAGAAATTATCTTTGATTCCTCTGTTTTCCTCAAAATCCTCACATTTCACCCTTCAGCAAATTTATCAAGTCTACCTCTAACACTAGAATCACTTTTCTGTCTTTTCCATGCCATCACATTAGCCTGGCCACCATCATCTCTCATCTGGAATATAGCAATCACCTCCAACACACCTTCCAACTTCTGCCCTCGCCCCACTCACCCACCTTCCATGAGGCAGCCACTGTAATTTTCTTAACATTCAAATTGTAAAGTTTGTCTCTTGATTAAAATCCTTCAATGACTGTCACTACATGTGGAAAAGAAAATCTAAACTCATTCCCACAGCTGCCAAGGACCTACAAGGGTCTGGTCCTTCTGACCCTTCATTTCACTTGTGCCACTCTGCTGTCCCTACCCTACAGCCACCCAGGTCTCACCTCAGTTCCACGAATCTGCCAGTCTCTTTTCTGCTCATGGTCTTTACACAAATTGCCTCTGTGTAGAATATTCTTTGTATGGGTTGCTCCATTTCCTTTAGGTCTTAGACTTCCTTAGGGAAGAATTTTTAATGACACTATTTATATTCCTTTTATTTTCTACTTTATATGATTTTCCAATTGTTCTGTTATTTCTTTTTGTTATTTTTGGTAATTTCTTTGTCTTTCTCCTTCATTCGGGACATAATCTCCAGGAGGGTGGGGACTTAGCTGTCTTGTGCACTGTTGTAGCCCTAGTATGTGATGTGTGGTTGGTACTCAGTATGTTAAATAAATAACTAAAGAATAATAAAATAAAATTCTTATGGCTCCTATTCTAATTCGTTTGGATAGTTGTCACTGTTTGCAGCTTATATTAGCATTCCTCTTAACCTTTCTAACTTAAAGTTCATTTTCTATGACCCCAAATTCTCCTGATATCTTAGTTGGAAGATCTTTGCTTATGGACAACAGCGACCAAGGAGGGCAGACTGACAAAGCACAAAATCTTCTTAAGCTTTGTGAAATGAGAAGTTTAGGTAAAACTTAAAGTAAGTGGTATTAGATTAAAGACATTAAATAAAATCAGAGACAGAGAAGAGAAAATTGCATCGTAGGAATATGAGTCCCAACCATTTCTTTCAGGTAAGATCCCAATTCAATATTTCTACTAAAATTGTTCTACTTGTGAGCTGGAATGATTTCATAGCATCTTGATACAGAATATGAGAAAGTTCTAAGAATAGTTTCTGATGGGTTTCCACAGTCCTCTCCTGAAGAAGGGAGAGTATGGAGTGTCACTACAATAAAAGAGAGAAGCCCTGGTGGGAAATAGCTCCTATGGTTCAGTGAAGCTGTGTACTAGTAGCTGAACTGCTGACACTTGATCCAGTGTATTATCTGCCCACACACTGTTTAAATTCTTGACCATGGCTCTGTATTCTTCTGTAGAGTTTCACCTAGAAATGGAAGAAATCACTGAATTTCCTTTCCGTAAATTAAAAGGGACGTGTACATCCCAGCTCAATCTCTGAAATCTGGAATCTGCAGTAAGACCCCATTCTTTTCCCTTTGGCGTCATCCTGCCTATTGCCTCTTTCAGAGGTTGGTCCCCTTCCATTAGTTTTGCCAAGGTCTCAGCAGCCTCATGTTGCAAAGAGATGCCATACAAGGATACCAAGGTAGAGTTAGAGTGTGACCATAAAAACTGTAAGGTGCAAACAAACACTGCAGGCTGGCTGTTTATTAGCAACACCCAGAGAGCGTAACACACAATCTAATTAGCTAATCACCTAAATACAAGTTGTCCCATTGGCCATCTCAGGTGAAAATGAAACAGCTGTTTAATTTAGCTTGTATGAAAGAAACTCATGTCTGAAACTTTGATATCTTTATTACTATTGCAGTTTATTTATTTATATGGTTTTGATCTTCCTTGGGATCATTATGTTGCTCTATAACTGTTTCTCCAAGTATATGACATGCATGGTCCATGGTAGTATGGATAATGATTTTAAGGGAGTACTCTGATGAATTTAAAATAATGTAATAGTGGTCTGTGTATGTTTAGGTATATTAGAAAACATATGTATAGCCCTCAAATGCCTGATTTATTCCTTAGAACAAAATGAAGCAATGATATGGGAGTTGGTTTGAAGTATTTTTATGATAGAGTAAATAATAATACAAAAAATACTCAGATCTCCACAAAAATTAGGAACGTGGTGAACGACTACCTAAATTTTGGGAAGCGTGGTAATATTCTCTGGTCATAATCTATCTTGGTATATGACAGCGATAAAAGACGCCAAGTAACTTCCTCCTCATTTGGCAACTTGGCGAAAAAGAAAGTTTTGCCTGAATGGAGCCCTGTTAAAAGTCCTTGCTGTGAAAAATGCTAAAGGTGAAAGTGGAGGGAAAAAAAGAGAGTAGGAATGGGAGAGAAAAAAGGAGAGACAGGAATGAAGTGGGCATTCTGGTTGTAACAGCATACTTGTGTGCCAGGCTGGTAAGTGGAGGAAATACACTTTGGGAACCTGAACTACTCGAACTCTTAAAACCTCCCAAGAAAAGAGCTTTGGTGGGTCTGAGGCTATGCAGTTGTCAGCCACAACTGAATGCTTTATTGCCGTCTGGAAGTGTTTATTTTCTGAACATAAATTCAGAGGACAGATTCAAGGCATGTCTAGAAATAAAGCATATCATCATGTGAGCTGAGCTGACAAGGACAATTTACTGTACCCTGCATTTGTTCGGGGCCTATCGGAGGAGAGCCGGTGATTAACATTCTAAAATCCCTGCTGTTCAGTTCTGATTGTCCCTTCACTGAACTTTGGGATGGCATGGATTAACCCCTGAGAGACTCCAGTGCAGAGCCCAGAGCCAAGAAGGGACTCTTGTTCTACCCTAGAAGATATATGCAGCATCGGGATGTCCCTGTATCAGCTAGCAGGGCTGATCTGTGCCTTTGAGGGCCCTGGGAAGAAAGGCACAGCCAAGAGCTGAACTGTTTCCTAAAGGCTTTTGCTAGGAAAGCTGAGGTTTGGGATTTACTGGTTAAATTGCCATTTGATTCGGCAGTAAAGATGGGGCAAGTGTTCATGCTGATTGTTTGAACAGGGACTGCAAGCCTATTAATTGGGAGAGGCAGGAGAAGATAGTGTTTAAGAGCATGAATTCCAGAGTCTGGTAGAGCTGGATCTGAATGACAACCCCATTATTTATAGCTATGTGCAAATTGTTAATGCATCTGACATTTTGTTTCTTATTTACAAAGCACAGTAACACCAATCTCATAAGGAAGCTCTGAGAATTAAATGAGATAGTGTGTGGGAAGTGTCTGGCTCAATAAATACTGTGTCCCATAATTGTTGTTATTTACTAAATCTTATTGTTTTGTTCACATATCGACCAATAAGAATCTGCAGGGGGAATTTTTGCTATTTTTTCCTGGAGGTATGAGTGTTATTTTGCACACGATTTTTAGAAAACATAATCTCAGCTATAGGTGGCAATGTTTAAGCCATTACTAGAGTGTATAATTTTTAAATCTTTCTCAAACCTTAAGGACTTTAGATTAAAAATAAAAAAAACCTTCAGTTTCAAAACACCTCAGTAGAATAAATTTCAGAATAGTCTATGGAGGCAAATTCACAAATAACTTGCAATCACTTTGATGTGCAGCATATTAGAAAAATGAGCCTAGAATAAAGTTGGAAAAAGAAATTGGCTAGGGTAGTTTGATATATTTGAAATTGCGATTTCAGTTTGTGTTCCTTTCCATCATACAAATGACTAAACACTTAAAGTTTGAATGTTTTCATGATAGGAAGGCATTTTCTACCATTTTTGTTTTGGGTTCTCTTCCCCAGCTCCCTCCCTTCTGCTTCTGGCTCTTTGCTCTAACATCAGCAGTCAGAAGTGAGACAGTTGCGGGGTGGCGGTGGTGGGGAAGAAGAATCACAAGGAAACATTTATCTGAAAGGACATAACTTACACTCTTGCGTAATTTTTCCTGAGAGACTTCTGACCATCCTACTGAGTTACTGGGTAGACACGGATTTTAGAAGTACGGGTTTTTATCTTACTTAGCATTAATAATTGGTACTTAAACATTGATCTGAGAGGCAAAGAACAATATCATTTTGGGGGAAAAAACCTACAAGTTCTTATTGTCTATCTTGATGGTTCTATAAGAGACATTTTCATGGCAAGTTGATTTGTCAGTTGAGAGTATGGAACAGAGTCTTCCTCCCTCCCTCTCCCTTCCTTCCTTCTTTCCTTCGTCTTCCTACCTTCCTACCTTCCTTCCATGTATTGTTTGATTCTATGTGTCTACGAAGATGAGCCTACATTTTAAAATACACTATTGATTATTATTTATTTTCAATTGTGCCTCATCTTGACTCATGTAAAATAAGGATTAAGGTAACCCAAGTAGGATTCTAATTCCTAGTTTTGCAGGCTTATTGTCAATTATGTTTATTTATGATATCCAAGTTAGTGATAAATTTCTCAACTATGTAACTTAATAAGGCTATTTTTAGAAATATACAAATTGAGGAATTAAAAAACTGGCTAAATGGCATATTCCGTTTCTCTCATAGATAACTGTATATATTACTACTTCTGTTTAATAATTAATGTTCTTGTTTTTAAGATATTAACAATTTAGTCTTTGTTCTACTTAATCCGCTTTTATAATGAAAAGCTCAGTGTGTTCTATGGGCCTTGTATCGATTCCACACTAATTGTGATGAAACGTTCAGTATAATGCACTGATAAATATTTGAAAATTGGGCAGAAGGAATGTGGAAAAAGCACTTTGTGTTTTTAATTGATACGCTGAACAACATTGGTTTAAATGGAACTAATGCATTTGATCTTTTTTCTTTTCTGGATGTGATTTTAAAATTGTGGTGCCTGAAATCACCTAAGTTGGTTATTCAAACTCTAGTTACAGTGTCTATGTCAGTCGTCCTTGCTTCCTTTTTCTTTTATTCTGTAAGAAACAATTTACTAGCAATATATTCAACTTAGTGACCAAGTTCATTTAAACTGATATAAAGTTTTTACTAAAATCTGGTTCACCGTGACCTCTTACTGACCCCACTCTCTGCCCATTTTTGTTTCTTACTTTTCTGAAGTCTCCTTTCTCATTTTGCCTGATTCAGTCATGTTTTCCTGAATTAATCTCAGGACTGAGAGCCACTGTGCATCTTTCACTTTTATGGAGTGTCAAAATTATGGGCTTAGTTTTGAGTCTTGGAACTGTGCTACGTTTTAGTCACTTAACATTTATTTAGTTCCCTCTCTCGTTCCCTCCCTCTCTCTCTCTCTCCATACACACACACACACACACACACACACACACACACACACACATTTATGCCTTTTTCAGGTTAAAAAAGATCTTTTGATGTTTTCCATATCTTTTCCATTAAAGTTTTCCTATTTGGAATTTAGTGGCAGCCTCACAGCTATTGAAGTCTTTCCCCACAAGTCAAAGTATTCTGGATGCCCCAGGCTCTTCAGGATTTAACCACTTGCTTCTTTGGCCTCATCTGCTACATCACTCCATCCCTAGCCCACTCCACACACACACACACACACACACACACACACACACACACACACACAACCCACCTTTTGCACCTTGTGACCACATTAAAGTACTCATGTGTTCTCTCAAGCCTCTGTCCTTGAGCTCAGAAGATGTCACCTCCCAGTATCCTTCCTGATACCCCAGGGCAGAGTTAGGTTTTCTTGCTCATTGAGATCATAGAGCCCCGTGTGCTGCCTATCACACTGCACTGTAATGGCCTGTTTACTCATCTGCCTTTTGCATTGGACTGGATGACCTTTGAGGTAAAGAGCCTATCCTGAACTTCCATTCCTCAGTACTCAGCAGAGTGCTTGGATGCGGTAGGACATATTTTTGGTTGAGTGAATGTACGAATGAACATACTGTAATTGAATGAATGAATTCTCCTGAACAAATGCTACAACCTGCAAAATACTACTCGATTATAGAGTCCACGGAATTGCCTATCCTGGAAATTATTACTTTCTCTTTTCCTTTGTCTAGGAGCAAGAAAAAAATTAAGGTAATGACAGTTTTCTGGTACCCACTAGTGTTTTCAGCACTCTTTAGATATAAAAAAGAGATGAAAGACAAGAACCTTTCTTCAGGGAGGCTGAAATTCCAAAATATATCAGTGACTTGACACTGCTATTGTTACTGTTAAAAATAGCACTGTTAGCTGAGTGTTTGGTGATTGCTCAGCCATTGTTTAAGAATTGACTGGGTGGCTAAGACAGAGTGGGAGTTTTTTGATTAGAGGCAAAAAGAAGACCAGAAAAGATCTGAGATGGTACCATTTCTACAGCCACTTAGATACCCTTAATTTAGGAAGATTGACCACAAATGTAGTATTGGCTCAGGCCCCTCCCTGAAATTTGTAAGCCTTTGCCCTCTTTTCTCCTCTCTTTATATATGGACACTTTGTGTTTTTCTCTTGCCTGTTAGGAAGTTCTACACATGGAATTTTGGGAATTTTTTTTAATGTTATAGTAATGTAGCATGGCTATCCCAGCTTTCCATCAGAAGTGGCAGGCAGCCAAAAACTAGAATCATTGTTTGCAAACTCTAAATATAGAGTCAAGATTTATATGAAGAAAACAGATATGTCTTGTTATAAAATCATGAATAAGCATTGGCACAAACATAATAGTTTATTCTTCCTTGATACTGCTTATTTTAAATAGCTATCTGTCTTTTACTAAGATACTGTAGAAAGATACATTACTGAAACATTTGCTTCAGCTCAAAGTACCGGAGGGTTGGTTGCTCTTTTCTTCATGCAGTTAAGACTTCATTATTTCTAGGAAGTAATGAGGGAAATAAGAGCCTAAAGGTGATTTGGCCTTTCTGTGCTTCAGGTAGCCCGTGGGGATGTTATTATTAATAATGCATCATATTCATGTTTAGGTCACTGTTGATGTGGTTTGCTTTTTCATTCTGGATTTGTTCTAACCTTGCACAAAGGTTGCCTTGATCCTGAGACTTCTTTGGCGTTTGGTTTATAGGATGTCATGTTCAGCAAAGAAAGAAGTCTCTCCCATACCCCACCTGTGCTTCTTTCTGCTTCCTTCCCAACCTGCCCCCTCTCTTCTGATTTCCATCCCCTTTAATCATTTCTGCCTGGTCCACAACAAATGGGCAGCAGAGGGAAAAAAGACTTTCAGAAAGAGTTAAAAAGGATGGATGAAATTCATACAATGTACACCATATGGCCTGACATTTTCCAGATTAGGTAAACATTTCTATTGGGGATAAATAGTCCTGTACACTGATGTAAAGAAATTGCATGAGACAAGGGCATATTCAGCATAGCTATGCTGTGGAGTAATGTTTGCTCAGTGAGAAAAATAGGAAAATTCAAGGGCAAGTGGCAGGGGGCAGGGAGAGGGGCCTTGGTACAGCCCAGTTTTTGGAAGAAGGGGTTAAGAATCATGAGTTTGTGGCCAAAGTAAATACCATCTCCTCTAAGTTGAGCATTCGTAATTGTTTTCAAACGCATGTGCTCACGTACACACAGACACACACACACAATTCCCCACGGTCTATCATCAGACCTCTCTGAAAAAAACCGAAGGGCTAAATTTTGTCAAAATCCATTTCTGAGTGGCCCATACCTTTAGAGAGATGCTTGCAATGGCTGGCAGACTGATTCTAGGTGGATCGTCGCCAGTGTGTGTGCTTGCATTGGGCGTAGACCGAGCTGCTCCTTGGTGAACAGCCCCAGAATCATAGATTTCATTTGATCTTTGCAAAGGCTAACATCTGTCTGCTGTCATTTTAGTAAGATTGATGACAGGCAAGAGAGAGGAGAGGGGAGAGGGTCAAGGGAATGAAGACCTGGAGGAGGAGCTCTGGGCAGCCCCAGTGGCAGTGGCCGAGGCTGCCAGGGGTCACTGCTACAAGCTCTCTGGCCGATGAGGGCCTTGGTGGGAAGCAGCCAGACCCCACCCTGGCAGTGATTGCACTGGCTTATTACAGCTGATAGCTGGAACTCCAAGACACAAAGGCGGCATTCTGCACCTTATATATCTTAATAGATTACTCACATTGCAGGCAGCACCAAGCTAAATGTTATGACAGCCATAAGAATGTAGTTTACTGTTGTCTTAATATAGCTGGGCAGCGCAGGGTAAAGCCATCAAAAAATATTATATTTTTTAAAAGTTTCCAAGAGAAACTAACTGATATAGACATGGAGCTATTTTTACACGAAGTCCTGAATTTTGGCAAACTCCTTTCAAACCATAATTTTAAATATATACACACATATTTCACATATGCATATGCATATGCATCTATGCACATTTGTATATGCATTTCCTCCACTTGCTAAATACCACTTTTCTTTCATTACTTCCCTTAAATTGTTGTGTGAACACCATATAGGGAAAAGTCACTTTAGATATTTTTAAGAGGTGATCTCATGTTTGGAGTTTGTCTAGCAAATAGTAAACATTGTTTCTGAAGATATAAATGGCCCACTTGGGAGATTTGGCATGAGTGAATGAACAAACGAACAAATGAATGATGACTTAGACCTTCCGTTAACAACATGGTTTAAATATACTACCTGCATTCGGTTTCTCTAGGTATACACGCCTGGCAGGAAGACTCCTGTACTAACCTGTGAGGCAAATGAAATTTGATAGGGTTAAACACCCCACAGAACAGGGGGAGTCCAAGGATAGCAATAAGACCTATTTCCATGCATTTGCTAGTTTCTGTACTGGTGTGGTCAGATGTTTGAGTCAAACTTGCTGAAGCAGTGGCTGCAAGGAGTTTTAGACTCGTTTTGGCCTTTATCAGCAGGAGGCAGATTTCATGAATAGAATTTAATCCAGACACATAGAACACTTTCCAAATTTAGTTGGAAAGTTAAACAACTTTGCTTTATTCAGTGGGCACCCTCAGGGCCTTAGGATTTCTTGTGGCATCATGGTGATGACATGATATAGTGGCTGAGTTCCACAGCCCAATTTATGCAAATTCCAGGACACTCCAGAAAGCAGCCTTAAGGGTCAGACCATCTTATGCAACACAGTTATTCTACAAATGAGAAAATGGGTATTTAAAGGAATTAATCACAAAGAGAAAAATAAATACCGTATGCTAACACATATATATGGAATTAAAAAAAAAAAAAAGGTTCTGAAGAACCTAGGGGCAGGACAGGAATAAAGATACAGACATAGAGAATGGACTTGAGGACACGGGGAGGGGGAAGGGTAAGCTGGGACGAAGTGAGAGGGTGGCATTGACATATATACGCTACCAAATGTAAAATAGATGGCTAGTGGGAAGCAGCCGCATAGCACAGAGAGATCAGCTTGGTGCTTTGTGACCACCTAGAGGGGTGGGATAGGGAGGGTGGGAGGGAGACGCAAGAGGGAGGAGATATGGGGATGTATGTACATGTATAGCTGATTCACTTTGTTATAAAGCAGAAACTAACACACCATTATAAAGCAATTATACTCCAATAAAGTTGTTAAAAAAATAAATAAAAATTAAAAAAGAATTAATCTCCAAATATCTTGACAGAATTCTCTTCAATTTGGCATACAAAGTTGTGCTTTGAATGTGTTCATATACAGCTGGATCGGCAGTGAGAGAGAATAAATGTTTAAACATCAGAAAGGAGTGAACATACAAATGAGTGTAGGTTGCTATTTGTACCATATCAAAGAAATTGTTTAAAAATTGTCAAGGCCAGTAGGGTTGTAGTAAATTAGGTGATTGATTTACATGGTATCAATCAATTTTACTATAGTTTGTTTCACTGAATTGTTCTGTTATTTGGGGGAATTTTTGAAATGTGTGAATATGTTCATGGAAGTTCATTATGTTTTAGTGGAGGGTAGGGAGAGCTTCATTATAGAGATTACTCGTTTCTTCCTACAGAGTTCCAAAATTAGAAAATATCTAGCTGTAGCATAGCAGAAACATGGAGAATTAGCTCTTCTGCCCCTGTGGCTTTTTTGCAAGTGTGTTCCCAAGTTTTCAGTGAAGAATCTTGCTGAATGAATCAGGAAAGATAGATTCCACTGAGGGTGAGGGAGTCTCTGGCTGAGACTGGGAATTCATGTCAGAATCTTGGTTCATAAGGTTGTATTTAGGTTTCTTATTAAAGCATCCTCAGTGCTGTGATATGTAATTTATAATAACTTAGGGTCCATGTACATTTAAAAGGATAATGGAAGCAAGTTTAATTGTAGCTTGGGCAGGGTTAGGATCCCCAAGGGATGGTGAAGCCTGAAGGAGAATAGGACCAGGACTCCTCAGAGCTAGACTCACTTGTAGTGGGTTGAAAGATAGCCCCTCAACAGACATGCCCACCCAGAACCTGCACATGTGATCTCACTTAGAAAAGGTCTTTGCAGATGTAATTAAGGATTTCAAGATGAGATCATGCTGGATGGTCCAGCTGGACCCCAGATCCAATGGTAAGTGTCCTTATAGAAGAGAAGACAGAGAGGGGGAGAACCAGAGAAGGCCATATGAAAACAGAGGCAGAGACTGAACTTCTAGGCAGCCACAGACCAAGGAATGCCTGGAGTCACCAGAAGCTGGAAGAAGCGAAGAAGAATTCTCCCCTATAGCCATCAGAGGGAGCATGGCACTTCTGACACCTTGATATTAGACTTCTGGCCTCCAGAGCTGGGAGAGAATAAATGTCTGTTGTTGTAAACCTCCCAGTTTGTGGGGGTTGTTATGGCAGCTCTGGGAAACTAACACACCTTTGGACAGGGGCTTCAGGATAAGAGCCACTGCCAACACAGCTGCCAACACAGCTGTCAACACAGCTCATGGGGAGGAAGCAGGGATGACATAACACATAACCTGTCCTCCTCCCCCATCTCTGGTCTCTCACTGGTGCCTCTCATTGGCCAAAGTGCATCACAAAAGGGGTATAAGAGAGCCCCAGTGAGATGGTCCAAGGAGGCCAGGCTTTTGGATATGGAACAGAGGAGAGAAGGATTTGGAGGGGAAACAGTCTATTCGGCACAACAGTGATACAATACGTATTCCATTATAACTCAGTCTCCAAAAGTCAAAACTTTATAATGTCTCATTACTCATAGAGAGCCTCAGGAAGTAAACTCAAACTCCAGTTATCACTGATTTGGGGGAGCATGCCCTCAAGAGGGGGTGATGGTAGTCATGAATGTTGGGGGCTGGGTTAAAGTTGGAATTAGTATGTTTTGGCTCATCAAAAGGCATGTGTTTTAAAAGGCTGAGAAAAAAAATAGTCTCTGAAATATACAGGGAACTCCAAGCAAATATGGAATATAAGAAGATATAAACAAAATGAATTTTTCTAGTTGCTCCACTCCATTCTTTCCATGCTCTATCATAATCTGCTTCTAGTCAATTATCTATGACTTTTTTACATTCAGATTTCTAACTGTCCGATCAAGTTAGGATTTGAGCTTCTCTGTGAGAATCCCAAGCTTCTTATACTTGTAATTTGATAACTTCTGAGAGGTGACAGGTTTCATAACTTTTATCATATAACTATGTATATTTCAGATCATATTTGAATTATATTTGAAAACTTCAACCAGTTTCCCAAACTGTGGGTTTTCAAATTATGCATGGAAACCTGGCATCCTAAAGTGGCATAGGGTAGATATTCATGGAGACACTACAGAAAAATAATACTCGACACATTACTTTCTCAATTTTAAGTTTTTCTTTTGCAAATGTTCATTAGAAATGGTGCTTGCTAGCTAGGACATGATGTGTAACGATGTCTAATTTAGCACAAAGTGTACATTTTACACACTTATTTTACATTTTCTGTATCAGTTTTTCATGGTAGCTTACAATGAAAATTCCTATTTCCAGGTGTTCTATCACATGAAACTTTTAAGAAATATAGTCCCAAAGTTTCCCCTGTTGGAAGTTTCACAAGACATATTAAAATTAGCAATATTTTTTCCTGGACCTTCATCTCTGTGGGATTCTTCCCTAAAGCAATACATTGTTCCAGCACTGGCCTTTCTATTAAAATTAAAGTATTGATTTAAAAGTAATTCCCCCTTGCAGAAGTTAATGAGCCCCTCTCTAACTATTTTTACTCCATTGGAATAATGGAAAGAGCTTTGGAGCCAGGCAATCCTGGAATTGAATTCTGACTTTGCCACAAACTAGAGGTGGAACTTGTTTTTTTTCCCTAAACCTCAGAATCCTTATGTGTAAAATAGCCCATCACACAGGATTGGTACAAAAATTAAAATCATGTAAGCAAAGTTCCTCATATAGTGCCTGGTCCATTGTAGGTGCTCAGTAAAAACATCGTGATTAAATGATCTTTAGATTGCTATTAAATAAGGAGGACCAGGAGATGAGATGGAAGAAACTCACATGCCTTGAAAAGTTGTCTTTGACTTTATCACTTCGGGCTTTCTGGTACACCCCTAGCTCCTTCTTTTTCCCCCATCTGTTCTCTTGCAGCCTTGTCTATCTTCATAATTTATCTCCCATCCTTCTCATTGTGTTTTATTTCCACCCATTCTTACCCTCCTCTGGCTGCTTGGTGCCCAAGAGAGAGCAAAGCAGGAGGATTTGGCTGAGTGTAGGTGTCCCCATTTCCCTCCCCAAATTAAATGCAAGCTCTGCCTTGGCAGATCAAGTTCAGTTTCTTCAGCTCCACAGGACCTGTGTGGGATAAGGAGCCGGTCTGTTGCTAATTAGAATCACTGACCCCGACCCGATTCCAAGATTTAGAAAAAGACAGAGCTACCCATCCTAGAACTGCCTGATACTTGATAGCATTACTTTTCTTCTGGCTCCCTCTTCTTCCTGAACTGAATTAATTCATTTATCTGTGCCCTGGAAGTCCATCTAATCAACTGTCCACTAGGTGGGACAGAACGCACACTCTTGAACTTTGCTCATGTTACAACAGTGGTTAAAGTGTGATGGATAAAAATGAGAATGATGTGTAGCTTAGAGTCAGGCACTGAGCAAAAGCCAGAAAAAAATATTTGTCTGCGTCCCCCCTTTTGGACAAGCGACGCAGTTTCTGTCTCTGTCAAGTGCTTTTCTCAGGTAAATTGCTCAGTCCTATTAAAGAATCACTTGTGGTGAGGGCAAACTGTCCCATGCAGGACATTTATATTAACCTGGATATATTTGGCTGTTTATAATTCTGTCCTAACAATCACTTCCTGAAAGAAATGTCTCTTCTTGGGATCTTTACAAAATATAGTACTTAGAAGAAACTGCTGATGAAAAATTTACTTCATGAAAGTAAAAAATTACTTTAGAAAACAAAAGAACAGGACACATATATCTCAATGATATATGATATGGATATTATGGGTTATCACAATTTCAATCCTATTTGGGGCAAAATGTTATGTTCAAGTTACAGGTGCTATAAGCGTTACAAAGTGTGTTTCCTACTCTCTGCTACAGCCGAATTTAAGGAGAAAATCTTCCTTCAAGAAAATAACCTTCTTTACATGGGTTGGATATCATTAGATATTGCCAACAAAGGTGTTATCATCATAAAATTACTAAAACTTCTGCTCTTTCCCAATGGAAGGAGCCATTAACATGGTCTAGAGAACTTGAAAATAAAATTAAATAAATAAATAAAAGTGTGATCAGGGATGGATCATGTACCTACAGCCAGTTGACAAATGATGTTCCAGAACGCAGAGAGACTGGGCAGAATTAGAAGGAAGGCTACTTGCTTTTCTGTTGAGAGAAATGCTACAGATGCTTTGCAATGAGCAGTAACCCCTTTATATCTGCCAAGCTTTAGAGTTTGTTCTCCATGGGGACAAATTTGGGATTACACTGGAAGTAGGGGTTGGCAAGGACATGAAGAGATGGAGCTTTAGAATGTGCGTATGAGTAGAAATAGAAATATGGTTGTGTGTGTGTTGTGTGTGTCTCACCAGAAAAAGAAATTCATTTCAGTAGCAATACAAACAAAAGCTGCAGATTCAGTGATAGTGAAACTCACCTTGTAACAGAATGCTATGTAAAATCATAAGTAGTGTAATTTCCTCAGAGCTAACTCCCTTTCTTGCCTCCATATTCCTAGTATATAGATCAGTCCTAGGACATGGTAGGAAACTCTTAAAACACTAATTCTGAAGGAAAATGAAGAGTATTCTGTTTAAATTATAGAGCTACATGTGTTTTTAAAGTACGGTATTCTCTTGTGAAACACAAAACCAGAACTCAGATCCAAGCAATATGCTAAAAGCTGCAGTATTAAAAAAAAAAAAAATCAAACTGTAATTTTTTTATTTGCACCAGGTTTTCTCTTACCCTCCCTCTCCTACTCCATTTTTTAAAATATATTAATTTTTTTTATTTATTTATATTTTTGGCTGTGTCGGGTCTTCGTTGAGGCACGTGGGATCTTTCTGTTGTAGCTCACAGGCTCTTTGTTGTGGCGCGTGGGCTTCTCTCTAGTTGTGGCGTGCGGGTTTTCTCTTCTCTAGTTGTGGTACATGGGCTCCAGAGTGCATGGGCTCTGTAATTTGCGGCACGCCGGGCTCTCTAGTTGAGGCACGCGGGCACAGTAGTTGTGGCGCATGGGCTAGTTGCCCCGCGGCATATGGGATCTTAGTTCCCCAACCAGGGATCAAACCCGCATCCCCTGCACTGGAAGGCAGATTCTTTACCACTGGGCCACCAGGGAGGTCCCTATTTTTTATTTTTTGAAAAGCAGAATCTTTACTGGAGTTTTGATGGGAAATCTTATTGGGGAGAGGAGAAAGTTTTAAATCTAAATTCTAATGCATATGTGTAATAGCTATAGGATATTTTATCTTTCATCCAATATTCATTGCCACTCACCATGTGCCTGGCATGGCGCTAGGTAATGGGCTGCGTAGGTGAACAAGATAGAAACCAGTTCAGATTTTGGTGAGGGAGGCTATTGAGCAATCAGAAAGCTTAAAAATAGTGAGAGAATAATAATGACTAATATATCTTGAATCTGATATGCTAGATACTAGTCTAAGTGTTTACGATGTGCTAATTTATTTAATTCTCATAAAGAAAGGTAAGACATACTTGGAATGGTCAATATAGGCTGAAATGGGGGTGCATGGTTGGGGAACAACTAACCCAGATGCTGGGAGCACTGAAGGTGCCACGCTAAAGGTTAAATCCAAAGTAGCACTTAATCAGTCCCCAAAATGTTGAGAAGCACTTTCCAGGCAGAGAATCCTGTATACCTGTATTGCAGCGACCGAGAGCATGGTATAGTTGGCCCTCCATACCCATGGGTTCCACGTGCTTAGGTTCAACTAACCATGAATCATATAGTTCTTTGTTTATGATCCTTGACTGGTTGACTCCGAGGTGGGACCCATGGATACGGTGGGCAGACTAAGGAACTTGAGCATCCCTGGATTTTGGTAGCCATGGGGATCCTTAAACCAATCCCCCACGGATACTGAGGAATGACTGTATATATTTGAGACTGGGATTACTTCAGTTTCACTGGAGCCAGATGACAAGGGGGTCAGGGATGAGACATGAAGCTAGAGAGGTAAGCAGAGGTTGTTTGGTTCTCAAAAGATAACGAAACCCTTTGACTAAAGGGGATATGAAAGAGAGATGGTTTTTTTCCTTTCCCTCTTCACAAGTGCTTAGGTGATCCCCCTCTGTGTGCAGTGAACAGTAGAATCCAGGAGATCCCGAAGGCTGAAGGAGGAGATTCCTGAGCACCCTCTCCCTGTTCTTGGCATCACTGGTCTTGCTGTTGCCATTGGTTTGTCTACAGGGAAAAAAAACAAATGATTCAGCAGATTCTAGCCTGACTCTATCTAGTTTCATTGATGGTCTAAGCAGTGGTCTCCAACCTTTTTGGCACCAGGGACTGGTTTCGTGGAAAACAATTTTTCCATGGACGGGGGCAAGGGGGAATGGTTCAGGCAGTAATGTGAGCAATGGGGAGCAGCATATGAAGCTTCACTCACTCGCTGCTCACCTCCTGCTGTGTGGCCAGGTTCCTAACAGGCCGTGGACTGCTACCGGTCTGTGGCCCAGGGATTGGGGACCCCTGGTCTAATGCACCCTCTTAAACCTCTGCTGGCTTGTCCTCTCCTCTCTACACCTTTGCTCTTCTCTCTCCAAATTTATCATAAGATACACAAGATTAAAAATTAAATTGTAGACTTTATTTGTAACTCAACATATTGTAGGTTCTCAAAAAATACCCATTAGTTTGTTGGCCATCATGCTCCTGGAAAAATTGGTTATGAATTGCATGTTGCTTTCTAAAATATTTTAGCATTTAACTATTCTTAAAACCTACTGGCCTAAAATATGAGCATTGTGCTGAACACATAGAAGGCACTCAAAAATTGCATTCTAAATTGAGAATTAAATTTTGGAATTTAGAGAATAGGTAATGAGCCATGATATTTCTGAATTATCTATAACACACATAAAGATATATATATATATATATATATATATATATATATGAAAGTTCTTTGAATGATAGACATTAAATGAACTATGTTATTTTATTTATTTTACTGTTATTAATATTGGTTTGTGGAGATTGACGGTTGCATGAATCACTTCCTGGCTAACAATTCTTAAACCTTTTCAACCTCAAAGACAATCTTTATAAAATGTAATGAGATGCAAATGTTTCATGTTCTCCTTTGCGTTTCAAATAACACATGACTTTGGATATCTGTTACTTCACCTAAAGACCATCAGATCTAGAAAAGGGGTTGGGGGCAGTTGAAGTCATTTTGGTGCCACCTTGTGTAAGTGAGCTTCAGGTTCACATGAAAGAGCTTATCAGAAATCTAAAGTGCCCCAAACTGGAGAATGTAGGATGTTTACCTTATGGATCTGGTGTTTTTTTTCTTAGTATTCCAGGATGGGGAGATGTAATAAAAGGGGGAAAAAATGGAAAAAAGAAGCAAATGGCTTCAGATCTTCCCATATCTCAAATGGGAAACGGGAAGAGGATGCATGGTCTTCTAGGCTAAGTTTTCTGACTTCCAGATAACAACTATGAATTTCCTAAAATCTTAGTTTCATCTTTCTGAAGAAAAAGTTTAAGAAAACGTTGTTAATGATGAGTAACAGTGATAGCATGAAAGGTTTCCTCTGACTGAATTGCTCTTGTTGAATTACATATTGGGCATTTACAAATGTTTCTAGTAGATAAACATTGGGTTGGCCAAAAGGTTCATTAGGTTTTTTTCCGTAAGATGGCTCTAGTAGCACTTAGTTGTCTTTAACCTCATTTGAAACAATTTTGTTAGATTGTATTGTGACAGCTGTCATATCAGCGTGCATTTAAAAAAAATTTATCTGGAGATTGGTTCAAGATGGCAGAGTAGAAGGACGTGTGCTCACTCCCTCTTGCAAGAGCACTGGAATCACAACTAACTGCTGAACAATCATCAAAAGGAAGACACTGGAACTCACCAAAAAAAGATAACCTACATCCAAAGACAAAGGAGAAGCCACAATGAGACAGTAGGAGGGACGCAATCACAATAAAATCAAAACCCATAACTGCTGGGTGGGTGACTCACAAACGGGAGAACAATTATACCACAGAAGCCCACCCACTTGGACTTGGAGTGAAGATTCTGAGCCCCACGTTAGGCTTCCCAACCTGGGGGTACAGCAATGGGAGGGGGAATTCCCAGAGACTCAGACTTTGAAGGCTAGTGGGATTTAATTGCAGGACTTCAACAAGACTGGGGGAAACAGAGACTCCACTCTTGGAGGGCACACACAAAGTAGTGTGCACGTCAGGACCCACACAGCCTTCAGGATCTCCCCTGCCAGGACTCGAAGAAGCTGGTGTGAGTGTGAATGGATTTGATAGAAGTTACTTGAGGGTAAATAATTCAAGGTGGCAGAGCAGTGACCCCAGAGGAGACTGACCCACACCTACCTGCTAGTGTTGGAGGGTCTCCTGCAGAGGCAGGAGGTGGCTGTGCCTCACCGTGGGGACAAGGACACTGGCAGCAGAAGTTCTGGAATATACTCCATGGCATGAGCCCTTCCAGAGTCTGCCAATAGCCCCACCAAAGACCCTTTGCCTCCATTGCTGGGTCGCCTCAGGCCAAACAACCAACAGGGAGGGAACTCAGCCCCACACATCAGCAGACAAGCGTATTAAAGTTTTACTGAGCTCTGCTCACCAGGGCAATGCCCAGCTCTACCCAACACCAGTCCCTCCCATCAGGAACTTTGCACAAGCCTCTTAGATAGCCTCATCACCAGACGGCAGATAGCAGAAGCAAGAAGAACTACAATCCTGCAGCCTGTGGCACAAAAACCACATTCAAAGAAAGATAGACAAGATGAAAAGGCACATGACTATGTACCAGAGAAAGGAACAAGATAAAAACCCAGAAAAACATTTAAATGAAGTGGAGACAGGCAACGTTCCAGAAGAAAAATTCAGAATAATGATCATGAAGATGATCCAGGACCTTGGAAGAAGAATGGAGGCAAAGATCGAGAAGATGCAAGAAATGTTTTAACAAAGACCTGGAAGAATTAAAGAACAAACAAACAGAGATGAATGATACAATAACTGAAATGAAAACTATACTAGAAGGAATCAATTGCAGAATAACTGAGGCAGAAGATGGATAAGCGACCTGGAAGACAGAATGGTGGAATGCACTGCCATGGAACAGAATAAAGCAAAAAGAATTAAAATAAATGAAGAGAGCCTAAGAGATTTCTGGGGCAACATTAAATGCACCAACATTCACATTATAGGGGTCCCAGAAGGCGAGGAGAGAAAGGACCTGAGAAAATATTTGAAGAGATTATAGTCAAAAACTTCCCTAACATGGGAAAGGAAATAGCCACCCAAGTCCAGGAAGTGCAGAGAGTCCCAGGGAGGATAAACCCAAGGAGAAAAACGCTGAGACACATGGTAATCAAACTGACAAAAATTAAAGACAAAGAAAAATTATTAAAAGCAACAAGGGAAAAATGACAAATAACATACAAGGGAACTCCCATAACGTAAACAGCTGAGTTCTCAGCAGAAACTCTAAAAGCCAGAAGGGAGTGGCACAATATATTTCAAGTGACGAAAGGGAAGAACCTACAACCAAGATTACTCTACCCAGCAAGGATCTCATTCAGATTCGATAGAGAAATCAAAAGCTTTACAGACAAGCAGAAGCTAAGAGAATTCAGCACCACCAAACCAACTCTACAACCAATGCTAAAGGAACTTCTCTAAGTGGGAAACACAAGAGAAGAAAAAGGCGTACAAAAACAAACCCAAAGCAATTAAGAAAATGGTAATGGTAACATACATATCAATAATCACCTTAAGTGTGAATGGATTAAATGCCCCCACCAAAAGACACAGGCTTACTGAATGAATACAAAAACAAGACCTATATATATATGCTGTCTACAAGAGACCCACTTCAGACCTAGGGACACAAACAGACTGAAAGTGAGGGGATGGAAAAAGACATTTCATGCAAATGGAAATCAGAAGAAAGCTGGGATAGCAATACTCATATCAAATAAAATAGACTTTAAAATAAAGAATGTTACAAGAGACAAGGAAGGACACTACAAAATGATCAAGGGATCAATCCAAGAAGAAAATATAACAATTATAAATATAGATGCACCCAACATAGGAGCACCTCAATACATAAGGCAAATGCTAACAGCTATAAAAGTGGAAATCAACAGTAACACAGTAATAGTGGGGGACTCTATAACACCTCACTTACACCAATGGACAGATCATCCAGACAGAAAATTAATAAGGAACTACAAGCTTTAAATAACACAATAGGCGAGATAGATTTAATTGATACTTATAGAACATTCCATCCAAAAACAGCATATTACACTTTCTTCTCAGGCGCACCCAGAACATTCTCTAGGACATATCACATCTCAGGTCACAAATCAAGCCTAGGTGAATTTAAGAAAATTGAAAGCATATCAGGCATCTTTTCTGACCACAACGTTATGAGATTAGAAATAAATTACGGGGGGAAAAAATTGTAAAAGAAAAAAAGCACATGGAGGATAAACAATACGTTACAAAATAACCAAGACATTACACCTAGAGACAATTGACAATGAAGGCACTATGATCCAAAACCTATGGGATGCAGCAAAAGCAGTTCTAAGAGGGAAGTGTACAGCAATACAATCCTACCTCAAGAAACAAGAAAAACCTCAAACAATCTAACCTTACACCTAAAGGAACTAGAGAAAGAAGAACAAGCAAAACCCAAAGTTAGTAGAAGGAAACAAATCTTAAAATCAGAGCAGAAATAAATGAAATAGAAACAAAGAAAACAATAGCAAAGATTAATAAAACCAAAAGCGGGTTCTTGAGAAGATAAACAAAATTGATAAACCTTTAGCTAGACTCATCAAGAAAAAGAGAGAGAGGACTCAATAAAATTAGAAATGAAAAAGGAGAAGTTACAGTAGACACCACAGAAATACAAAGCATCATAAGAGACTACCACAAGCAACTCTATGCCAATAAAATGGACAACCTGGAAGAAATGGACAAATTCTTAAAAAGGTATAAACTTCCAAGTCTGAACCAGGAAGAAATAGAAAATATGAACAGACCAATCACAAGTAATGAAATTGAAACTGTGATTAAAATCATCCAACAAACAAAAGTCCAGGACCAGATGGCTTCACAGGTCAATTCTATCAAACATTTAGAGAAGAGCTAACATCCATCCTTCTCAAACTCTTCCAAAAAATTTCATAGGAAGGAAAACTCCCAAACGCATTCTACGAGGTCACCATCACCCTGATACAAAAACTAGACAGAGATATCACCAAAAAAGAAAATTACATACCAATATCACTGATGCATATAGTGCAAAAATACTCAACAAAATACTAGCAAACATGGGCTTCCCCGGTGGCGCAGTGGTTGAGAGTCCGCCTGCCGATGCAGGGGACACAGGTTCGTGCCCCAGTCCGGGAGGATCCCACATGCTGCGGAGCGGCTGGGCCCATGAGCCATGGCCACTGAGCCTGCGCATCCAGAGCCTGTGCTCCACAACGGGAGAGGCCACAGCAGTGAGAGGCCCGCGTACCGCAAAAAAAATAAAAAATACTAGCAAACAGAATCCACAATACATTAAAAGGATCAGACACTATGATCAAGTGGGATTTATCCCAGGAATGCAAGGATTCTTCAATATACACAAATCAATCAATGTGATACACCATATTAACCAATTGAAGAATAAAAACCATATGATCATCTCAATAGATGCAGAAAAATCTCTTGACAAAATTCATCACCCATTTATGATAACTCTCCAGAAAGTGGGCATAGAGGGAACCCACCTCATCATAATAAAGGCCATATACCAGAAACCCACAGCAAACATCATTCTCAGTGGTGAAAATCTGAAAGCATTTCCTCTAAGATCAGGATCAACACGGGAATGTCAGCTCTCGCCACTCTTATTCAACATAGTTTTGGAAGTCCTAGCCACAGCAAACAGAGAAGAAAAAGAAATAAAAGGAATACAAATTGGAAAAGAAGAAGTAAAACTGTCACTGTTTGCAGATGACATGATACTATACAAAGAGAATCCTAAAGATGCCACCAGAAAACTACTAGAGCTCATCAATGAATTTGGTAAAGTAGCAGGATACAAAATTAATGCACAGAAATCTATACTTTCTTATACACTAACAACAAAAGATCAGAAAGAGAAATTAAGGAAACAATCCCATTCACCACTGAGAAACAAAAAGAATGAAATACCTAGGAATAAACCTACCTAAGGAGGTAAAAGACCTGTACTCAGAAAACTATAAGACACCAATGAAAGAAATCAAAGATGACACAAAGAGATGGAGAGATAAACCGTGTTCTTGGATTGGAAGAATCAATATTTTGAAAATGACTATACTACCCAAGGCAATCCACACATTCAATGCAATCCCTATCAAATAACCAATGGCATATTTTACTGAACTAGAACAAAAAAATCTTAAAATTTGTATGGAGCCACAAAAGACCTCGAATAGCCAAAGCAATATTGAGGGGAAAAAAAATGGAGCTGGAGGAATCAGACTCCCTGACTTCAGACTATGCTACAAAGCTACAGTCATCAAGACAATATGGTACTGGCATAAAAACAGAGATGTAGATCCATGGAACAGGATAGGGAGCCCAGAGATAAACCCACACACCTATGGTCTACTAATCTATGACAAAGGAGGCAAGGATATACAATGCAGAAAAGACAGTGTCTTCAATAAGTGGTGCTGGGAAAACTGGACAGCTACATGTAGAAGAATGAAATTAGAACACTCCCTAACACCATACACAAAAATAAAATGGATTAAAGACCTTAATGTAAGACTGGACACTATAAAACTCTAAGAGGAAAAGATAGGAAGAACACTCTTTGACATAAATCACAGCAAGATCTTTTTTGATGCACCTCCTAGAGTAATGGAAATAAAAACAAAAATAAACAAATGGGACCTAATGAAACTTAAAAGCTTTTGTACAGTAAAGGAAACCATAAATAAGACAAAAAGACAACCCTCAGAATGGGAGAAAATATTTGCAAATGAATCAATGGACAGAGGATTAATCTCCAAAATATATAAACAGCTCATGCAGCTCAGTATTAAAAAAACAAACAACCCAATCAAAAATGGGCAGAAGACCTAAATAGATATTTCTCCAAAGAAGACATACAGATGGCCAAATGCGCATGAAAAGCTGCTCAATATCACTAATTATTAGAGAAATGCAAATCAAAACTACAATGAGGTATCACCTCATACCGGTTATGGGCATCATCAGAAAATCTACAAACAACAAATGCTGGAGAGGGTGTAGAGAAAAGGGAACCCTCTTGCACTATTGGTGGGAATGTAAATTGATACAGCCACTATGGAGGACAGTATGGAGGTTCCTTAAAAAACTAAAAATAGAATTACCGTATGACCCAGCTATCCCACTGGGCATATACCCAGAGAAAACCATAATTCAAAAAGGCACATGCACCCCAACGTTCATTACAGCAGTATTTACAATAGCCAGGTTATGGAAGCACCTAAATACCCATCAACAGACAAATGGATAAACAAGATGTGGTACATATATACAGTGGAATATTACTCAGCCATAAAAATGAATGAAATTGGGTCATTTGTAGAGATGTGGATGGACCTAGACACTGTCATACAGAGTGAAGTGAGTCAGGAAGAGAAAAACAAATATTGTATATTAATGCATATATGTGCAATCTAGAAAAATGGTACAGATGAACTGGTTTGCAAGGCAGAAATAGAGACACAGATGTAAAGAACAAACGTATGGACACCAAGGGGAGAAAGGGGTGGTGGTGGTGGGATGAACTGGGAGATTGGGATTGACATATATACACTAACGTGTATAAAATAGATAACTAATAAGAACCTACTGTATAAAAAATAAAATTAATTAAAATTTTTTTAAAAATTATCAAAATTGGTGAATTTTTGTGTAGCCATTTTAATAATGAAGACGGAAGAAATTAAGGAACATTTTTGCCATATTATGCTTTATTATTTCCAGAAAGGTAAAAACTCAACTGAAACACACAAAAAATGATTTGTGCAGTATATGGAGATGGTGCTGTGACTGATTGACTGTTTCAAAGGTGGTTTTTGAAGTTTCCTCCTGGAGATTTCTCACTGGACAATGCTTCACGGTCGGGTAGACCAGCTGAAGTTGATAGTGATCAAATCGAGACATTAATTGAGAACAATAAATGTTATACCCCGCAGGAGATAGCCAACGTACTCAAAATATCCAAATCAAGTGTTGAAAATCATTTGCATCAGCTTGTTTATGTTAATTGCTTTGATGTTTGGGTTCCACATAAGTTAAGCAAAAAAAAAAACCTTCCTGACCGTATTTCCGCATGCAATTCTCTACTTAAACATAACGAAAACGTTCCGTTTTTAAAACAAATTGTGACGGGAGATGAAAAGTGGATATACTGTACAATAATGTAAAATGGGAGAGATCGTGGGGCTAGCAAAATGAACCACCACCAACCACATGAAAGGCCAGTCTTCATCCAAAGACGGTGATGTTGTGTATATGGTGGGATTGGAAGGGAGTCCTCTATTGTGAGCTCCTTCTGGAAAACGAAACGATTAATTCCAACAAGTACGGCTCCCCATTAGACCAACTGAAAGCAGCACTCGACGAAGAGCACTGATTCATCCGCCATACTCACCAGACATTGCACCTTCAGATTTCCATTTATTTAGGTCTTTACAAAATTCTCTTAATGGAAAAAAGTTTCAATTCCCTGGCAGACTTTAAAAGGCACCTGGAACAGTTCTTTGCTCAAAAAGATATAAAGTTTTGGGAAGATGGAATTATGAAGTTGCCTGAAAAATGGCAGAAGGTAGTGGAACCAAAGGGTGAATACATTGTTCAATGAAATTCTTGGTGAAAATGAAAAATGTGCCTTTTATTTTTACTTAAAAACCAAAGGCACTTTTTGGCCAACCCAATAGTAGTTATAAACCTTGCAACCTCAGGCTCTAGAATTTTGGTCCCATCAGCCCCAAGCCAGTCTAGAAGAGAATGTAAGTAGCTAGCTTTAATGTGATGATGTGTTTTAAAAGTATCTATGTGTATGGCATGTATGGAAAATCCACAAGTGCCATCTGCATCGGACAGGCTGAAGCATACAATTCGTACAATTCGGGTCAGGAGATTGTGACTTACTTTTTAACTATTAGGACCACTGAAATGTTTTATGAGGACCACAGGAATGAAACAGGGCCCATGAAAGAGGAAATGAGTGGCCAGAATTGGCTCAGCACCACTCACCAAGTGCATGTCCTCAGATGGAGCCCCACAGTCGGCTCTTTTAGATGCTATTTTCAAAATCTTCACAAAGGACCGTGCAGTGATTATATGTATTCATGATGTGCATATCGTGTGCTCAGCTCAAAGGATATTTGAATGATGCTTTGAGAATTACTCCTAAAAAAGGATTCAGCATCTGTAAACTGCTTCATCTTTGAGAATGGGAAGAAAAAAAATATGGCTTGATTTTCTTAAAAAACAAGTCCCAACTCATAAAGCAGAGCAGCTTCTGTGAGACGGTGTTGATGCCCTATTACCCACATACACACTGAGGCATAATCACAAGCATTCATGTGCACACAATCACAAGCACACATAAACAACCGTGTGGCATCAGTGCTTTAAATTTTCTTTACTTTCTAGCATATTCTAAGCACTGAAGGATTGTCACCCAAAAGCAGTATCATGGAGTCTAAGAGAACTTTTGCTGTCTGACAACTTCATACTTATAAATAAATGTTAATTTAATATTTTACTTAATTGCAAGGTATTAGTATTTTAACTATATACTCCGACTATGGTACAAAGTCTTACACTATGTTAAACCAGTTTATTCTCATTGTTGATCAGAGAGAGGAGCTATGGCCGTGTCATAGAAGGAGTAAGGGTAGCAGATGGGCACTCGGATGGCACAACCTCAAAGGCTTCTAACCTTGAGACATGATAACAAATATTTCCTGTCTAATGGTAAATAAGGTTGTGTTCTCAATCCTTAACAACTACATAGACATGGACCTGTTCATGAAATTATTTACATTTGTTCAAGCTCAAAGAATGTACTAAAATTCTAAGTTGTTTCAGACTTAAAATAACTGATCAATAAGATGCCTAACTCGTATGCCTATTGATTGCACCAATTTGTATACGAGTGAATATTCTCAAGGCTCAAGAGAATGTGTAAAGACAGCAGAAGTGCAGCGAGAAGACTTTATTAGCAAATATATAATAAACAGAATGTTAAAGTATGAAGATAAATATGTAGATAAATATGTAGAAAGAAGCCAAAACTTCATCTTGTGAGTGGAGGATTATCTGGCACAACAGGAGAGAAACAAGTGAAAGAAAGTAACAAGTGAGAGAAAAACTACTTGTTTCATAATCTAGAAAGTCTTCCCAGATGAGCTGGAAATGTCTAAGCTTCGTAAGTCAGGATTGCAACCCCTAGCCAAAGAGTGGCGCTATGGGGTTGTAAAGAGTTTTGTTCATCTGTGTTTTCTTAACCCAGAAAACTGCTGCAGCACTTCAAGAATTACAGATCTTACAATGGCAATTCATACTGAACAAATCTTTGCACTGTTTTAATTTCATGCCATCAACATCAGCAGTCATTTAGCATCGGAGGTGATGTGGGTTTTACGGAGTAGAGAAGACAAGGGTACTGTCCACAAAGAAGTTGGGCTGTGGGAGTCCATTTATTCACTTAGTTCAATCACTTAATCAACCAATCTGTCCATCAGCAAGTGTGAAACATCAGAACCCTTGCAGTTCATTCGGCTTCTCTGGACCTTAGGCTGTGGCCTAGTGCTTTCATGTAGTAGGTGCTGAACAGGTATTTGTTGAATTGGTACAAGTGCTCCATATATTTTGATTGACTGATGGACAGTGTCCTGGGAGTACTGCCAAGAAATCAGGAAGGAGAAGGCTTCTGGAAAAGGATTTTCTCTTCCTGTGGTATCTGGACCTCTGTTTAGAACTGACTCTTCAGCTAAGAATAACAACAGGAGTTGAGAGCTCCTTTTAGGTTGCATGATTTGGGCTTTCATCCAAAAGCAAGATACAGCATAGCCCATGTGTTTCTCAATTTTTCTGTCTTTATCCTTGTGGTGTTTAATGTGCATGTCTAGGTCCCAGCAAAAGTAGTTTAGAGAAGGGTTTTAGTCACTGGCTTCATTAGGTCTAAATGTTCATAAGCCTCAGTTTTGTCTGTTATATTCCTTGCTTCTCATAAACATATTTAGTTATTAGATCGTCTGTCCCAGTTTATTTTAATTTGACAAACATTTCCAGTAGGTTTACCCAAATCAGGTACCCAGCCAAATCAAATATGTGATGTAGAGAATTAATGAGCTCTCCCGTAGAGCATATATTGCTTCTGTCCCTCACTGTTGCACCCACTCTGTGGCTCCCAGAGGGCAAGGGTGATGCTCTGTCTGAGGTGCTCTACACCAAGAACAGATCTTAGGGATTAAATTGGGTAACAACAGGTAAATACGATCACTTTATTTTTTTTTTAACATCTTTATTGGAGTATAATTGCTTTACATTGTTGTGTTAGTTTCTGCTGTATAACAAAGTGAATCAGCTATACATATACATATATCCCCATATCCCCTCCCTCTTGCGTCTCCCTCCCTCCCACCCTCCCTATCCCACCCCTCTAGGTGGTCACAAAGCACGGAGCTGATCTCCCTGTGCTATGCTCCTGCTTCCCACCAACTATCTATTTTACGTTTGGTAGTGTATATATGTCAACGCTGCTCTCTCACTTTGTCCCAGCTTACCCTTCCCCCTCCCTGTGTCCTCAAGTCCATTCTCTACGTCTGCATCTTTAATCCTGTCCTGCCCCTAGGTTCATCAGAACCCTTTTTTTGATTGTTTTAGATTCCATATATATGTGTTAGCATACGGTATTTGTTTTTCTCTTTCTGACTTACTTCACTCTGTATGACGGTCTCTAGGTCCATCCACCTCACTACAAATAACTCAGTTAATACGATCACTTTTACATGCAAGTTATAATGAGTGAACCATGTGGATTGGACTAGATGAAGAAAGGCCCACAGCAAAACTTGGTATTCTCAGACACAGTTAATTTTGGGTCAACTTTTATAGCAAACACTCAGTATCCCACCCAGATCCTCTCAGTACGCACCATTCTGTGCATGCTGAGGGCTTTCTGCTATAAACACCCCCACTCTCCTGGAGAGCTTTCTTTGGCTGTTGGAGTATATCCAGCCTTCTTATGGGGTAGGCAAGAGGGATGTGGAGCCAATATCTGAGGGACTGTTGGCCAGTGACCAATAGGAGTTGGTGGATAAATGCAGCTGCTTTTATAGCCCTCAAGTGGGACAGCCCCTACATGTTCGACACTGGCATCCAGTGGTGTCCAGCAGGATTGAGCTGCAGCTGACCACAGTGGAAATCTACCCATGAACACACCGTGTTGGCTTCCTTCCCTTTCCTGTCTGCTTCTTCACTCCACTGCTACATCTTTGTGGAATCACATATTGAATGAATCCTTATCTCAAGCTTTAGTTCCAGGGAAATCTAACCTACACAACTCTTAGTATGAATTCTGAATTTAGAGAGATAGTGTCTTAAGCAAAGCCTGGAACAATTAAGAAATATCATGATGGTGATTGTTGCTTCCCTTTCTGATTAGTTTATTCCATATCTGAATTATAGAAGAGCTACTACAAAACTTTAAAAATATACTATTTAAATCTGAACATTAATTTTAAAAGTTATTTTGAAATATCGGGCTCCCTCCCTCCTTCCCTTCCTTCTTTATATTTAGTTTCTTACTTATAGCCACTAGAATGAATGTCTTACATCCTTGAGATGAACTCAGTACCATCCTCACTGACCTAGCAAGCCATTTTTTTCCATGATGACAAGCTAGGATCACACCTCTTAATGACGGCTGCAAGATTGTCTTGTTAGGAGAAGGGCTAAGGTGGGATCGTCTTTAGTGACAGTGAAAGCACCTCATAAAATCTGACTCCTCAGTTTTACAGGCATGAGTCTGGAATTTTAGCAGATGTAGACTTACTAAATCAGTCAGTCAAAAATTATATCAGTTGAAGTGCAATGTTCCTGGCAGTCCAAATATCCTGAACATGCAGGTGATCTGGAGGGCATTTCGTTAACTCTTTAATTGGTCACTTCAGTGCTAGAGGCAATAGCTAATTGCCTGTAAGTCACTGTAGTCCTGGAGCTTAGGTAAACGTATATTGTCATATGTCACATTTTTATATGGTTCCTTTGCACAGGTTGGTAAGAATGATTGCTGCGTAATTGAAATTAAGACAAGGTGGGAAAATGATTCAATTAAAGCCCCGGAGCCATTGCACAAATTATCTGATGTGCCAAAAACTAATGAATAGTTATATCTACTTTTATCTTTTGCCTCCTTGTTCTTTAATCCTATGTGCCTCATAGAATACCAGGAACTCTTCAAATTCTCTGTGGCTGGATATTGGGTGGGCAACTGGTGGCAGGAACAAGGGTGTGAGAAGCTCAAGATTTTAAAATACAGAAACTCTGTGGATGGGGATTTAGACTGAAACTAATCAGATGAGAAATTCAAGAGGTCTTTCCATAGCTTAACATTATTTTGAAAACATCTGCAATATTGCAGTATTCATGGAACAGGTATTATACACCAGGTGAGTGATGACAGGGAAAATAAATGAGATTTGTCATACCCCAGATATCCCATATTTTACATCATTTATTTTACGAATCTCCAAACATTCTCAGGAAGCATTAAGTTGGAGGCAAGGGTGAGAACTTTGTGATGCCACGTTTAGCAGCAATTTTAATTACTTCATGTTGGCATAACAACTGAATGCATATCTTGCTTATGTAAAATTAAGCGAGAAGGTTGTTAAAAAAATACAGCTTTCACTCCACAGAGGCCTTTATCTCCTGAATTCTGTGCGTGGAGTGAAAGCTGTTCCCCTTCAGCCCTGACTTTATCCACATTCAGGGAAGAAGTAGCCTTTAGTCAGATATGAGTGGCAACTTGAGTTGAGACTCATGGTCTCAGGATCCTGATTTGAAGTTAAAATCTTCCTGGGGGTGTGTCAGAAAATTAACAGCATCTAACCACTTATAATTGCTACCTTTTTTTTTTTTTTTTTTTTTTTTTTTTTGCGGTACGCGGGCCTCTCTCACTGTTGTGGCCTCTCCTGTTGCGGAGCACAGGCTCCGGACGCTCAGGCTCAGCGGCCATGGCTCACGGGCCCAGCCGCTCCGCGGCATGTGGGATCTTCCCGGACCGGGGCACGAACCCGTGTCCCCCGCATCGGCAGGCAGACCCTCAACCACTGCGCCACCAGGGAAGCCCTTGCTACCTTTTATTAATACCAATTGCCAGGAATTTTACATATATTGTATCTGACACTTACAACATCTCTGTGAAGTATTACTGTTGTCCCATTTTAGAGTTGAGAAATCTGAGCCTCATAAAAGTTAACTTTCTCTATAAATGGCAGAGAAAATGTTCTCACACGGTTAGTCTTTCTAACAAACTATCCTGAAACTCTGTGGCTTAAATGAAGAAAACATTTTATTGCCTGTCATGATTCTGTGGGTTGCCTGGGTTCAGTTGATATTGGGTGAGTCTGCAGACAGCTGAACTGGAATATTCTGGACCCCCCACTCACTTGTCTTAGGTCTGGGTGGGGTTGGCTGGAAGGCTGAGCTCAATTGGGATGTGAGGATGACAGGGATTCCTTCCCTCTGTGTAACTGCAGAACCTCTTCCTCTCCACATCGCCTTTCCATGGGATGTCTCTAGCAGGATAGCTGGATCACTTATGTGGTAGCCCAAGGATCCCCAAAAGCACAAAAGGAGGACTTGTGAGGCCTTTGGGAGGCTCAGACCTGAAACTGGCATTGTGTTACTTCCACCATATTCTGTTGGTTAAAACATGGCCACCCCTAGATCCAATATGGGGGGGGTGGGGTGACTGCACAGGGCCATGAATACCTGAAGGCATATTCGGTTGGGAATAATCTTTGGAGATTCACTACTGTACTGTGTGACTCCAAAGCAGACAACGTTTTCACTAAGCATCTACACTGATGCTTGCTTCTTCATGAGAATAGGGATCGTGACTGCATTTTCTTTTTTTCCTCATCTTTATATCTCTAGCACCTGATACAGTATTTGGAACATAGTAGGTGATCAATCAATGTTTTCTGAATGAACTGTTTTGACTGAACTGGGATCATCATGTTATGAACTGTCATAGGTGCATGTTTGCAAGATAATTTCCCTGAGAATGAGTTCAGGTAGACCTGAGTTAAATATGATAAAATATGATCAATTATTCCATTGAAGGCTAAAGATGAGCCAGGAATGAACAGGAATGATTTCTTCTGTGCTTTGGAGTGTCAATTAACAACAACAAGATTCTAAGCCTTTTCTAACTACCCACTTGAATTAATTCATTTAATTCTTTTAAAAATGCTATGAAGTAGGTACTATTTATATATATATATATATATATATATAATAGGAAACTGAGACACAGAAAGATAAAGTAATACACCCAAGGTTGCACAGCCAATGCATGACATGGCTAGGAACTGCATCATTGCATTATCCTGTGTCTCTATATTAATTGGTCAAGACTGTCCTACATTTCAAAGGTGATTTTTTTCATACTGGAAACTGGAAAAGTTGTATGTAACATTCTGTTCAGGAGGATTGAATCAGGACAATGTTCCATTTTGAAGTGTTTAAACAGACTCACCCTAAAAGATCAGAAAACAAAACAGAACTTACAGACAATTGGCCCAGGAGTCTGGGAGGGAAGAAAAAGCCATCACTGGAGTTACACCAACAATTCCCAGACAAAGTATTTTTATCTAAGGAGGAGCCCCTTATACTCAGCTAGTAAGGCCCTGCTCTCCTTTTATTGGAATCCTGGAAATAAAACACTTACATGTTGAAAATGTGACTAATTTTTTAAGTTATCTGTATTTTCTGTCATTATTTTCTTTTATGTTTTACAATTTACATTTTGGTAAAGTTTTGTGGAGAGCCTGAGGCTGCCTCTGTCCTAAGAATATCCACGAAGCTTTATCTCTGCTTGAGTCAGGGAGAAGAGGCAGCAAGGAACCCTGGTGAGGGAAGAGAGGTGGGACCATTAGGAATAAGTGTGACAAAATCTTAGAGGGGAAATGAAAAGTGTAAGAAAACCTGAGAGATTTTTTTCTTAATTGTATTTTCAGAGACAATTTGGACAGGTCAAACTTATGTTGTGTTTTTATTTTATTTTTTAAATGCTGAATATGCACTTTATTTTTTTTAAATTTACTTATTGGCTGTGTTGGGTCTTCGTTGCTGTGCGCAGGCTTTCTCTAGTTGTGGCGAGCGGGGGCTACTCTTCGTTGCGGTGTGTGGGCTTCTCATTGCAGTGGCTTCTCTTGTTGTGGAGCACGGGCTCTAGGCGTGTGGGCTTCAGTAATTGTGGCACGTGGGCTCAGTAGTTGTGGTGCACAGGCTCAGTTCCTCCGCGGCATGTGAGATCTTCCCGGACCAGGGCTCGAACCCGTGTCCCCTGCATTGGCAGGTGGATTCTTAACCACTGCGCCACCAGGGAAGCCCTATGTTGTGTTTTTAAAATGGAGGCAGCTTAGAAGTGGATAACACAGTGACTAACATAATAATGTCCTTTATATAAATAGACTATGTCTGTGAAGACAGGAGGGGCTAGGGTCTCATCATTTTCAGGCCACTTCTAAAGTAAAAACAACACCAAATTTTACACATAGGGCACACAACAGTTTGAACATTGGGAAGGCTAAATGTGAGTGAGATGCTTCATATTCCTAGAATTGAAACTATTCTTTGAGTTGATCTCAGAGAGAGAAGGGTAGGTATCTTGGGCTTGGTAAGTGAGCTGAGGAGAGAGCTCTTTCTTTGCCCTTTAAGGGAAAAGTAGCCATGAAAGTGAAGATTTGGACAACTGGAAAAAGTGGACCACTAAAATGCTGAAAATTATAGAAAATATAGAAAATTTAGAAAATATAGAAAATATATATTCAGAATATATAGAAAATGTAGAAAAATTATAGTAAATATTTATGGATTGGCTTCTCAGTTCTTTCTGCCAAGAGCTGGAAGTCACCATGAGCCAACCTGGAAGAGCCCAGTCATGTAAGATCTGCAGGTAGTATTCCCAGGGGAGGAAGGTAGGTCATTAGTATACCTTTATGTCCTTCCACCACCGCCAGGAATACAAGTTAATCCCTAACATGTCCTCTGAGGCCATCCTTACCTGACCTTTGCCTCACTGATTTCAGTAGGATAGAAACTGGGTACTCACACTGTCTGTCTTTAAAAGAGCTGTAGCGAGCATGACCAGCCATTCATGGGCAATTATATAAGCTGAGGGTTATAGAAATATACAGGATTAGGGATGGAGACTGAAATTTTGGTACACACAAAATACCCTCAAGGATGCTAATTTCACATCACTGAGAGGATGTCATAGTATTTTGAACAATGGTTTGATTTTAAAAGCAGCCAATAGTATAGGCAATCATAAATCTTTGTTCTTAAAAAGTACTAAGACACTTTCACCAAGAACAAATATTATGAATTTCTACTTCAGTCAGAAGCATTTATTGAGAAGCTGCCATGGGCCAAACCAAGTTTCAGAGTCAGGCACCCAAACCCTTGTAAAAAACTTGTACTTTTCAAGTTCCTCCCAACCCGAAGTCTTTCTTTTTCCTTTCCTGCCTCAAAAAATCAGAGCTAGAAGATCTGATTAAAGAATGTTGATTCTTTTATTGCTGACAACAGCAACAGAAGAACAATCTACCTAGCTACAGGTGTCCTTTTTTAAAATGAGTCTCCCTAGAACACTGAGAATACCCCCAAAAGTATTAAAAGTATATGGACAAGGGACAATGTAATTCTTCCTCACAGCTTTGGCACTGAAGCTGAAATAATGGAAGGGGATTAGGAGTTACCCTGCTGAGGGAATTTCAGGTATTTCAATTCTCATTGGGTAAAGGTCTCTAGAGAACACATCCAATATATTAAAAACATACAAAGACTTTTTTTGGTTACCCTTTCCTGAGATGTCTAAAATTCAGATGTGGGAATCTGTCTAAGTTCAGTGAGGTTTGGATGGTGGAGGGGTGAGGTGTGCAGCAGTGGGACACCTAGAAACAGAAGCAGCTCTACATCCTACAATAGAACGCGCGGTGCGAAAGAGAGCTAAGCAACTCATCCAACAATGAAGAGGATAATCTTCATGGAGAACATTCTGTCGTCCCAGAACCATTTTACATGCTATTGTAGGAAAGGCAGTGCAAATGTGTCTAGTAGTGGAGACAAAACAGAAAAGCATGAGTGTCAAATAACAGAAAACTTTGATAATAATAAATAGTATAAGGGACCACATAAACATTTACTAAATTTGGAGGGAGGCAAGGACACTTGAAGGAGGAGACATACAAATTGAGCTTTAGTCTTATTGAGCTTAGAAGATAGGAAAAGAGAGGGTAATAACTCTCCAGAGGCAGATGGCCCTTTAAGTCCTAAGTATCTCTCTAAGGGGCTTTCTCCTCCTTTCCTTCCTTTCTCGTCCCCCTCCTTCTTTCTCTTCCTCTTCACAGGAAATGACTGTAGGGATTATTCGAAGCTTCTCTCTCTTCTGTTAGTGCTTTGTTATTTTTAAGAGAACCCTAGAGTAAATGGAAAAGAAATTCCTGAAATTCTAATGCACGCCTGATGATTGCAGTTGAAAATCAGGGTTTCCATGGCTATTGTGGGAATTCTGTGATACAGATTAAGTGTAGAAAAGGGGCTACACTCGAGAGAGCTGCATTTCTCAGTTGGGGAAATTGGAGTTCAGAGAGTATACATCTGATAAAACTTCCTGGTGACCCTTACAATGAGGTAGCTGAGTAAGGTCTTATTAGGCCCTGCCACATCTGACGCATTAACTGTTAAAAACTTCCTGGGGATCACTAGGTGCCCTTAGGACCGTATTTCTTTTCAGAATCAAGAATCTTTATCTGGAGGTTAGAGGTGACATGACACTCTAATGGCAGTGCTTGTTAGGCACTCAGCTTTGAAATCTGTTGACACTACATTTTGGCAGTGCCACACCCATTCTTCCTCTTGATTAAGCTAGTAAATTATCCCTACTGCAGTCTGATAAACTGAGGAGAGAAGCTGAGAGCCTTGCAGTTGCCTAGCACTCTCAGCCTCTAAGCTCCCAACACTGCTTAGACTGGAAAGTGATTATCCTCGATTATAATGTCATTTCATAATTACATTTTTTGAAATCAAATTTTCTGTTTTCATACTTAAGGAGAATAAAAAAGTTAACTTCATGGAAAAAAACTAATGATCAAGATCTCAAAATGATTTCCATCTGGGTTAGACACTTTGATTGCCAGTTTGCTCAGTTAGACAGTATAGCCCCATTAGACTCTATTATGCTCTGTATGTAGGGAGTTATATACATTTTTTTATCAAAGGGTTAATATGGCTCTTGGAGTCATTCCACATTTCTTGAATATCTGTACTTAGGAATATACACATTTCTCTATGAGCCAAGATATTATCAAATTGTGAGAAATGTTGAATCCAGTTTTCTGGCTCCCTCAGGCAAATTTTAGAGGTGAATACTGTAGCTCTAGATTCTAATTGTTCTTTGACTCTGAATGTTTATCATCAGACTTCAGGTCAGAAAAACCTTTGAACTCATGTTACTCATCATTTATCTGGAGGAAAGTGAAAATACTCATAAATATTGCTATTGGTTTATTTACTAACGTGTCTTGAGAATTTGACTTTTTGAGACTATAAGAAGGCTTAAGACTATTTTAAGTCCTGAGGCCCAAGGAAGAAAAGGATTCTAACTTATCAGTGTTACACTCTAATGGGGAAAACAGAATGTAAATAATTTCAGATATAAATGAGCACTACAAAGAAAACAAATCAGTTAATCGGATCAAGCGTGGCAGATGTGTTGGTGGGGAAGCTATTCTAGAGAGGATGGCAAAGAAAGCCTTATACGTCTGAGCTGAGAGGAAGTCAGCTCGATGAAATTCTGGAAAAGATAATTTCAGGAAGAGGTAACAGAAAGGGCTGATATAAGTCATTACTGAGAAATAGTTTTATGACATTATTTAACAAAAGTTCTTGAAGTGGACATTGGAGATGGGGGTATTCAGAGCAGAGTCTCTCAAGAAAGTTATGGTTGAATTTGGATGAATCTGCAGAGAATTACACTGAGTGAAAAGACAATCCCAAGATTATAAACTGTATGACTTCATTTATATATCATTCTTGAAATGACACAGCTGTAGAAATGGAGAACAACAGATTAATGGTTTCCAGGGGCTAAGGGTGTTGGGTGGGAAGTGAGTGTCTCTCTAAAATGGATCCTGTGATAATGGAAATGTTCTGAATCTTGACTGTATCACTGTCAGTATTCTGGTTGTGATACTGTAGTACAGTCTTTCTAAGATTTTACCATTAGGGGAAATATGGCAAAGGATACATGGGATCTCTATTATTTCATAAGTGAGTCTACAGTTATATAAAACTATAGTTATCTCAAAATAAAATCTTAAATATAGGAAAGAAGTCATCACAAGAAATATGGTAGAACAACAACACATGTATATAAGGATATAAATAGAACCTCATCCATACATAAAAGATTAAATTGAGATATATAGTTCTAAATGTAAAAGTTAAGATTATAAAGCCTCAAAAAGCCAATAGGAGAATATGTTCATGATGTTGGGTTAGCCAAGTAATATTTAAGCATGACACAACAAACAACCATAAAGATTATAGGTTGAACATTATTAAAATTAAAACCTTTCTGTATATCAGTATATAGACCATAAGCAAACGAAACACAAGCCACAAACCTGGAACAGTTTCCCCAATACATATATCTCAAGGAGGACCTTATTCAGAATATATAAAACTCCTATAACTAAGCGGTAAAAATACAAATCACCTAGTTTTTAAAAATGGGTAAACAACTTGAACAGACACTTTACAGAAGAAAGTACAGAAGTGATTAACATATAGAACTCAATATCATTAGTTGCTCAATATCATTAGTTCATTAGTCATCAGAGAAATATAAATTAAAACTATAGTAACATATGCTTTTATATCTTTAGGGATAGATTTTTTTGGAATAAGAAATACTGGCTATACCAAAAGTTGATGAGGATGTGGAGAAACTGGAATGCTCATACATTGCTGATGGAAGCGTAAAGTAATAACCACTTTGAAAAATTATTTGGCAGTTTTTTTTAAAGTTAAGTATACACATTCCTTATGACTCACTAATTTTACTCCCAGGTATTTACGCAAAGAATTATAGACATGTGTTCACAGAAAAAGGCTTATGAAAGAATATTCATATCAGCCTCATTCATACCTGCCAAAACCTGAGCAAACCACCCTGTCCACAGGAGAATTGGATAAACTATGGTGCATTTCTACAATGGAATACTACTTGGTAAGGAAAATGAATATACTATTGATACAGCAAAATGGATGGATCTCTAAAACATTAGGTTGAACAAAAGAAGCCAAATATAGAAGAATACATGATATGTTACATTTTAATGAGATAAGGAACAGGTAAAGCTAATCTAAGTTGATAGAAATAAGAAAGTTCCTCTTAGGGATGGGGAAAATTGATTAGGAAGGAATGGGAAGGGCCCTTTTTGTGGTGATAGAAATGTTCTATATCTTGTTTTTGGTGATAATTTTATAGGTTTACAACATTGTCAGAATTCATGGAACTGAAAAGTTTAGACCTTTGTCTTTTATTAGACTTAGATTATACCTCAGTAAAAAAACAAAGTTTAAAAATACATAAGCAGGGCTTCCCTGGTGGCGCAGTGGTTGAGAGTCCGCCTGCCAATGCAGGGGACGCGGGTTCGTGCCCCGGTCCGGGAGGATCCCACATGCCGCGGAGCGGCTGGGCCCGTGAGCCACGGCCGCTGAGCCTGCGCGTCCGGGGCCTGTGCTTCACAATGGGAGAAGCCACAGCAGTGAGAGGCCCGCGTACCGCAAAAAAAAAAAAAAAAAAAGCATTTGATGAGATTTCTCTAACAGTGTAAAGATAATGTTAACTTATCCCTACAATTACTGACTTTTAAAAAATTGCATGCTGAGAAACATCTGTTGAGTGGGGTTCTACTTGGACCTTCAAGCGCAAGAATCTAAAATGTAAATATTTTCCCATTATTTCCCTTATTTAATTTCCCAAAGATTCAGTTAGTTGACACTAACATACAAGGTAGAGAGCTGCTAAGAGATAGAAACAACTGTGAAAGAGAAAAAAAAATGCAAGAAAACCCAGAAGTTTTCCCCTTTCCCTTAAAAAACGTCCAAACAGATTTTCTCTTTCAATTTGTGAAAAGAAGGAAGTCTCTTTTCAACTGAGTCTTATTAAAGCACCAAAGTATTGAGCAGTCAGATGAGAAAGCTATGAATCAAAGGGTTCATAACACCTAGGCTGACAACCCTCTCTCCAGGGCTCAAGGTGGAGAGAAAGGTGGTGGAGACCCGCCTCCGCATTGTCCCCCATCACCAGGCCTTACTCCTCCAGCCTCCAGCCCCACCCACAGCAGCTCAGATGTACCTTAGAACTAGGTAAAGGATGTGACTTGTGGGGGAGTCCAGTCCATCTCAATTCATCACCTTTATGTGAAGATAAAATCAGGAACTAAGATGCCTTTTCAACTCTAGTGGGAGGTGGGTAGATTGAAAATCCCATTCATTTTATACTGTTAGCTGGCCAGTGTCATATCTTTATATTGATTGTATTCCAAGACAGAAAGGTATGATGTTATTTTGAACCTGGCTTTTCTCTTGCATTCATGTTTGTTTATTCCATACGTATAATTAAGCAGGTACTATGAACAATCCACTGAGCTAGCAGCCGGCTTTCCTCTAGAGGCTGAACCAGACACATGGAGAAGGGACTATGACTGAAGCACGTCAGAGGGCACATTTATGGATGGTGGGGCCTCCAATCTGAATCGTATAGGATAACAAGTGGTTGAGTGAAGTTTTGAATGCAATTAAAATGTAAGTAGGAAATCCATGTTATGATGGCATTTTGAGATCATATGCATGATGTGTAACCAAACATCCTTACTGGGTAGTACACCTTTCACAAGTCCTATGCATTAATCCTGGATAAATAACTTGACTGCTTAACATATCTGAAAGTAAGTTTTAACAGTATTTTGGGGTGTTTTGCCACCTTCCTTGGATATGAGGTGGGGTTGCTACATTTTAGGCTAAATGTACGTATCCTTGTACTGGATGCAGAGGTGACCCATAAATGGCTTTGTATAGAAAGATTCCAATGGTGCCCTTAACTGTCATGCTACTGCAAATTCAGTTTTTTATAGATGTGTTTTCAGGGATGGAATCATACTTGCATAGCCCCTAATAGTCTCTAGAGAGAACAATAACAAAATGAAACAATTCTCCTTGGGGCCAAGATGATGGGAATTTAGGGAATGATACCCCGCTCCCAGCTTCTCTCACAGCATAACTGATGACGAAAGAATCTACATGAGGGAAAGACATCAGACTACCTGAACTTCCAAAAGGGAGAGTAGTTGGTTAGAAAACTGAATTTATTTTGATTCTGGTATTGTACAGTGTCACGTAAATCTTTTGTCTTTGAGCCCAAACTCCTAGGAACTTTGTTACAATCTAGGGTGGTAGTGGTGCTTAAGAGCCAGTCAAATACAAATGGTATCTGTAAGAATCTGAGACCTCCAGAACCTCTGCTTGTGGTCTAACAGAGTACGCTTAAGGAAGAGTGTATTTCCTCTCACTTCCTTGTGATGACGATCTGAGCAGAAAAGAGGAGTTCTCTGACATTAACCCAAATTAATACTTGAGTAAAAGGGGGACATTGTGTATAGCCTTGCAAAGTGATGACAGCAAAGAAAACTGAACATCTTTTGGAGGAGCCTTTGAGGCAGGTACAAGACAAGGATTCTAAGAGATGAGCATGAGAATGACCATTATTGAAGAGCACTCCTGAGAAACCCCCAGTGCTCCTTGATTCAAATGTGTGGATTTGGGTTCCAGAAATGTCACTAATTCTATTACTGTGATTGAGGTTGTGATGGTCTGAGAAATGAGAGCTGTACTCACAGTTAAGATCTCCAGAGCCAGCATGTGCTCCGTATTGTGCCTGCTTGCTGTCCTCCTCTCCCACTTTCCCTATTCTTTTTTTTTTTTTTTTTTTTTTTTTTTTTT
>NW_006769660.1:72904-78010 GCF_000442215.2 Lipotes vexillifer
CCCCTGCATCGGCAGGTGGACTCTCAACCACTGAGCCACCAGGGAAGCCCCACTTTCCCTATTCTTAAGCAGCAGCCGACACTAGAGGCTCTTCACGCCAGCTTGGAAAAGTACTTAGAATCTCTGTGGATCTCTGTGCTTCTGTTTCTTCACACCTGTAGAGTGGAAGATATCATTCCGTGTACTTCCTATTATTGTTGTTGTTTTAATTTAGATTCTATAGAAAGAGAGAGAGAGAGAGAGAAGAAGGAGGAGAAAAAGAGAGAAGACAGAGGGAAGGAAGGAAGGAATTCTGTAAAAAAGGAGTTCCTGAAATCAGACAGTTGTGAGGACTAAAAGCATGATAAATTTTATATCAGATATGCTATGTAAAATATTAATATTATTCAGTTAGTTTTGGAAGTGGGCTATACTGTTGTTATCTCCTGAATTGTGTTTCCCCCCAAATTCATATACTGAAGTCCTACATCCTAGAAAGTCACCATATTGAGATAGGGCCTTCAAAGCGGTGATTAAGTTAAAATGAGCCCAGTACGGTGGGCCCCTAAACCAATAGGATTGGTGTTCTTAAAGAAAAGGATGAGACCCCAAGGGTATGTGCATACAGAGAAAGGGCCATGTGAGGACACCAGTGAGAAGGTGTCACTCCATGGTAGGATCACATGTGATTAATTTCCTTCTTTATGCATTTCTGTTTTTCACATAATAGTGCTCAGTGATCAAATTACACTGGTAATTATTTTTTTGTAAAACCACTAAAATGCAAATAAAAAACCAAAGCAAACACACAAAACATTCATTTGCCACTTGGATCTTCTAATCCACCAAGAGAGCTAGTTTTACGTGTCGACTTCCTAAGGTATACTTCTATATATTAAAGTTTTAGTAAGACAAAAAGTAATTTCCATATGAAATTTTAGCTACTTTTTGAAGGAAATTATTGTTTGTTGTTATCATTAAATAGAAAAGAAAACAAAGGGGAAGAAAAGAGGGAGAAAAGAGGATAATCTGTAAAGCAGAAAAAATTAACCTTCCTGTTCTAAGCTCGGAGAAATTAAACTTGCAGAATCTGTGTATCTTGGTTTCATTCTTCATACTTGGTCATTCCAAAATATTCTCGAAATACCTAATACTAATCAGGGCAAGCTTCGCATCAGTGGCATATTAGCTTCTACCTTAGACAAGTCACTCCATCTTCCTTGCTGACCTGCCGTAAGTGAAAAATAAACATTGTTGTTTTATGTCACTGCAGAGTAAGCATGACCATCCTGACAGACTATACTTCTTAAGAATGGCCTGAATGTGGAGTTAAGGGACTTCCAGAAAAACTGAAGAAGTCTAACATGTGGGATTTGGGAGATGCTTCATGGCAGGGTGACACTTCAGATGGACACTGATGAATGGACAGGACTTAGATGCGGGGAGATGGGAACAGGGTCACTCCTGACGCAGGGAAAAAAGCAGAGCAAAGGCACACAGGTAGGAAAGTGTGTGGGGCATTGTGAAAAAGAATGAGTAATTTTGTATACCTGGAGCAGAAATATGTAACGGGATTAGCTAGTCATTAAGGTAGAATGATTCATATGCCAACAATTTTCCCATTATTTCAAAGGTACCTGGATATGATAAGTTTGCTCTCGTTGAGGCATTGTAGAGTGTTCCCAGCTTCCTAACCTCTCCACAACTACTGTATTCTGCAGAATGTAAACCGACATGTAGAAATTTAAATGACCCTACTACATCCGAGATTCTTTTATTGAGAGTGGCTATATTATTCGTGTTAATAATATTACCATGTGGCACCTTAGCTCAAAGTGCCAGAATGACATCACAAAACAATACCCAAATACACTTATGCCATCTTTCATCCGAAAATCTCAAAGTGCTTTACAAACATTAATTAATTAAGGTTCAAAATTAATTAGATGTATTAATTTTTCACTGTATAGAATAGACTTTGCAGCTCCATTGATTTTTATGTGCTGATAAGCTTTGCCTAAGTGTCTTTCTTTCTTCGTTTTGTTTTTCCCTTCATGTGTAAATGGGTACAAAGAGGAGAGGGAAAAGGCTCATGGCATTTGGAAGAGTGGAACCTGATTTGGATCTGGACTTTTCAGCTGTCTGTGTGTTTCTTACATGCCGGCCCTGGTATAGTGAGGACTGACTCTGGGGTCACTGCTAACTTTGCCCACGTGACACTGGGGAGCTCTGCCAGGAGCTGAGTCTGAGCTCTGCTGCTTTTTCTTTTTTCCTGGCATGCCAGGTTTTTAACATTTTGCTATTGCCTTGACCTAGATTCATATGGAAATAGTGGTGCTGATGTCTGGACAAGGCAGGGACAGTTGGTGATTGTGTGGCTTAAGTGCCTATAAAATATGACCCAAATGTCTGAAAGGGGAAAAATGCTGACAAATCAGATCTTTTCACAGTAGAGTTTGGTTTGAATAAATATGCCTAAGGATGAGAATTTTTTCTCTGGAAAGTAGGTGAAAAAAAAAAATCTTTAAAAACCAAAAAAAAAAAAAAAAAAAAAAAAAAAAAAAACCCAAATGAGTATTACATTATACATCGGGAGTGGAAACTGGAACACCCGTCTTGAAGGTTTGAGTTTTTTCTTTTTCTTCTTTCGTTTTAATCATGCCAGCTTCCAGCAACAGATCAGGATTTGGGGTTTGTTTGTATTTACAATTGGTGTCTTAAAAGATTCATTATGAAATGTGTTGCTGTTTCTAAAGAGGAAGCTGGGGCCCAAGCTGGTATGACCTGGCTGGGCAAATGGAGACTCCCCCATCTGCATTCTGTTAGGGAGAACACTGACCCTGTGTGTCGAGGAGCAGGTTGGGGGTGGTATTGCTTACACACGTGTCTGGGAGCTGAGCTGGGCTTCAGCTTATGAAGGTTTCCTTCTTTCAGGGTCAGATACCGGCCAGCGCAGATTTAGCCATCTCGGCCCTGATGTACTCCACATGGCTCACATTCCCAGTCCGTTTACCCTCGCTGGGGCTTAGCTGCCAAGTCCCCGGTTAGCTCCTTCCTGTTCCCCAAGCTGTTCAGTCCCGCATACAGAGAGTGCAGCACATTTCCCAATGTTGACACTCCTCTGTTGGGGAGTTTTCTTTCATGGTTAGTTCCACAGAAACAACAGAAGCAAAATTTCTGGGATCTGGTAATTTGCCTGGGAGCTGCCACCAGTCACTGGCATTGGATTAAGGACTCCTTTGGGCAAGGTGAATTTAAAGGCAGGCAGGCGAAAAAGAGGTTCACATGAAACTGGCCTTTTCTTCGGGGGAGCCAAAGGGCATTTTCCATTTGGGATAAAATGCTGAATTGTTTTCTGCAGACTTGAGCATTCTTTGCTGTCACTTCTACTTGCCCAGCATCCTTCTCAGATCAAGATTATTGGGCTTCTGGGCTCTAAAGTTCCCCTACCTGCTTTTGATCATGGGAAGCCTCCCAGTGGAGGAAGTCTCACTCCCTTCTCATTCCTGTCTGGATGTGCAAACTCTAACCATTCTTCAAGCTCTAAGCCCCGTCCTCATTCCTTATTGAAGTTTACCTGTCCACTCAGCTCTGGGCTCTCCTTGGCCTGTGAACTCAACAGTATTATTGTCTGAACTGTTTGGCAATGAATAATGTATACCATTGCCTTGTGGCATCTTCTGTATTACATCATTATTAAATTTATATGATTTAACTTTTCAGGTGTCAAACAGTTTCTAATACTTTTTGTGGCAGGGACCAAACGTTATACAATCTTTGAATTCTCCTTGGTACATATCAGATTTTGTCTCAGTAAGTATTTATTGATTTAAAGTACTCAGGCAAGAAGAGTGAATTATATCACTTATTTATAAGAAAAATATGATGAATTCTCTGATATTATATTTTTATAATATATGTATGTATAAATCATATGTGTGTATATTTTTTTTGTTTGAATGTAGGTTTTAGAAAACAAATTAGTCAGAAAGAGAGAAGAGAAATTTGTTGGAAGAATATTAGATTACTGGGTTCTGGAGTATCTCTAGGAAATCAAAGGCATCTAGGCTTCTGGGGTATTTTAAGCAGAAACTGAACAGTCTTCAGAAATGTAGGCAGCCCTCTTTTCTCTTCAATGTCTCATTTTTGTTTCTCTCTGCATATCTGATTTTCACTCTCTTGGTATATAAACTGACATTCTCTGTTGCTATTAGAGAGGAACAGCCCCAAAGTTTGAGAATTTATGCTACCTCAATTCTAGCCAGATCCAGAAACTGACTAGGTTTCAATCAGCTCCAATTTCCAAATTCCAGGGAAAGCGCGTCTGACTTACTCAAATGGGAAAGAGAGTCTGACTGACTCAAATTGGATCAGATGACCATTCCAGAACCACTAGGCTATGGCTAAGGGGCCAAATTATATAAAAAATATAGTTTCTAGGAGCCCATCCTGTAGAAGGGAGTCAATTCAAAGGAAAGGGAGATTATCATAATCTAGTCAGACTCCCTCAAATTTTATCAATTACAAATCTTAAATTCGGTTCTTTCCCTGATTTTCAAACTAAGTCAATAATATCATCATTCACTCAGGTCATTGTGATTAGAAACCTGGACTTTATCCCTGCTCTTCTTCCATCTTGTCCCCAGATCCTGTGGCTTCTACTTCCTCTCTCTTCCCCTCCTCTTTGTGCCCATTGATCTTGCCTTAACTCAAGTCCTTCCGACTTGTTACCTGGATTAGTGAAAGAGACTTCACATCGTTCTCTAAGCCTCTCCCACCCATCACTTGCCAGTCACACTCCACATGATTATATTTTTAGACCAAAAATCAAATGAGGTCAGTCTCTTGTATTGGAATATATTTTCACCATCACCTACATTGATTCATTAAATATTATTTATCTAATATTTGTTCATCACTTACTATAAGCCGTAAACTGCTTGAGAAGATACAAACAGGAAGGAGATTAAGGCACAAAAGTTCTCAGGCCCCACGGAACCTTGAGAGAAGGCAGAGAAAATAGCTAATTTTAGAGAGGAATAATCAAAATGAAGGCAATAAATAGGGTGATATGAGAAAGAGTATGGGGGTGGGGGGAATGAAGCTACTTTAGATGAGTCAGCAGGA
>NW_006769660.1:78025-86975 GCF_000442215.2 Lipotes vexillifer
AAAGTCTTTCTGAGATGATATTTGGGTTTTTTTTTTAAAAAAATGAGAATATGAGAAGCCGCCATTCTTATTAAGACATAGAGGTAGAGAATTCCAAGTAAAGGGAAGAGAAGGTGCACATGCTCTGGGTCATTAATGAGGTGTTTTTATTTCAGAAGCAGAAAGGTGGTGGGCGTGGCTGAGCACAATGAGCAAGGGGCAGAGGGTGACACAAGGTCAGATCAGAGAGGGCCAGGGGCCAGGACATGGAAGGCTTGGCCGTCCGTCCTTATGCTCTTCTCTTTTTTTTAATTGTATAATTGGCATATATTATATCAGTTTCAGGTGTACAGCATAGTGATTGAACATTTGTATATGTTGGGAAAAGGTCAACGATAAGTTTAGTTACCATCGGTCACCTTACAAAGTTAATATATTATTAATATATTATTGACTGTATTCTCCAGCTCACGCTCTTCTGTGCTCAGTGGGAATTGAGTACATGCAGAGAGGGGTCTTAAGAGAGGAGTCACATTGAAAAGTTTCAGATTTTGGACATATACTGTGGCTGTTGTGGAAACGGATTGAACAGTGGCGAGAATAGATCAAGGCCAGTGAGATGACTGAAATTGTCAAGACAAAAGGTGATGGAATAAACCACCGTGAGGGGGAGGCTGGAGGTAGACCTGATAGAACTTGTGATGGAGAAAATGCAGGGGAAGTGAGGAGAGGGAAGAATAAGGAGACTCCTAAGTTTAGGCAGATGTTAGTACCTTTTCCTAAGAGGAGGAAGACTGGGGGAGGAACAGATGCAGGGTGTGTGTGGAGATATAGGGGTGTGAGTGTGGAATCAAGCATGTAAGTTCAGAGATGCCCAACACACATCCAAGAAGAGATATGAATCGGGAAGCTGGATGTTGGAGTCTAAGGAAAAATCCAACTACAGAATATCAATTTGGGACTAATCAGCCTAGAGACTGCATTTAAAGCTGTGGTACTAGATGACATCATCAGAACAGAGAGTGTAGACAGAGAGGAAATGGGGCCTGGAACCGAGGCTCAAGGTACTCTAGCATTTACATGTTAGGTAAAGGACCAGCCAGCATGGAGACTGAACAGGTCAGCCCAATGTTCCTGTTAACCTAAAAATTCAGTGAGCTAATGGCCTGGAACAATGTGCATTGCCACAGCTTTCTGGTACCTTGAAAAGAGGAATCATCTTAGCTTCTTTCTCCTAAAGAATGTACAATTTGCACAGAAAATGTGTTTGGAGAAAAAGGATAATATAAAGTCAGTATCCCCAGTGGTAAGCCTCCCAACCACCGCCCAGGGCAGTCTGAATGAAAAAATGATTATGTACTTAGTGTCCACTGAGCACCCTGGAGAGAAAAAGAGCATACTATAATTGCAAAGTATTATTTTTACCATTATTAATACATGAATCATTCATTAGGAAAAAAGAACAAGGACTTGGAAAGTCAGGAGATAATAGGCTGTGTTTCTAGTGTTGCACAGAAGGAACTGTCCACATAAATCCCCTCCCACTAGGATGGGTAGCCAGATTTATGCATGCTGAGTGTGTTCTTGTCGCAAAGACAAACCCTGAGCAATAGCTCTTGGAGAGTTTGGTATTCGTAGCCAGGTGAACGTCTACCTTGTACCCCTTATTTTTTCCCTTGGTCTTTGCCTACTTTACAGAAGGACTTTTACATAAAAGATCCTAGATGAGAGGAAACTTCTTGAGTACAGTCTCTTAGGAAGATATCATCCTTCTTATATAGGCAATGTTTTCAAAGGAAGTGTTTCAGTTTTTAAAAGGCTGAAGGAATTTATAGAAGGTTTGGAAGGATGTTGAAGAATACCAAGAATAATCACCAAAATCCTGGATTATCTGCCAGGATACCTGCCACCTAGAACCCAAAGATTTTATCATGAAGCAAAACAAACACACACACAAATATGAACATATGCATTTGGATGTATCTTTGGAGACACAAAACCACAAAAGATTCTGAACTTGATTGGCAGGCTCTTATTGACTAAAATATTTAGAATAAACAAAACCAACTTGAATACGCTATTTCTATTCCCGTATCTTGTAAAGGGAGATAACTTGTTTCCCCAAAGAGACATTCTGGAATACAATGACCAAACGTAAAAATTGCTGTTTTAAAGAAAGGTCCACATTAAACATCTTCAAGTGGGAGATTAAATTTAAGAGGCAAATTAACACTGAAAAGGGCAATAAGGAATAAAAGAAAACTAGCTTTACATCCTTCTTCATGAGTAACAAGTAAAATACAAAAAAGACAGTTGGTAGAAATGTGTACATACCTGTGAGGTGCGTGTGTGTGAGAGAGAGACGGTTGGGGTGGGGAAGGGAGGGAGGGAGAGAGAGAGAGAGAGAGAGAGAGAGAGAGAGAGAGAGAGAGAGAGAGAAAGTGATTAGGTCTTGAATTTCTGATAGAACATTGGAATGATAGATTCCTCTTCACAAACAGTACTGGGAGATTGGAAGTGGGAGATTCAGGTGATTTAAATTCCATGATTTTATTCAAATATCATATAGCTGTAAGACCAGATTCATAAAACTCTTTAATACGTATAATTTCATAATAGACTAATAATGTTGCACAGTCCTTCCAGCTCCTGGTTACGAAGGCATCTTTACTACTGTGTCCTCTGATCCATCTGAGTGTTCTTAATCTCTCCACCATAAATTATGAGTGGCAATTGGAAGGTCTAGGGTATCAGCAATCATGATGCAGAGGTGGCTATTAAGCAATACCCTTTCCTTTAGAATCATTTTTTAAGCCACATGTAAAATCTGTCCCATTTTTTACCAAAAATATTATTCCCAGCTTAACTAACCATCTTATTCACCAGATTTTTTACCAGATGACGTTTTGCTATATCCAGGAATCAAATTCACTCTAAAAAGGAAAAATGTATTACTGCTGAGAATGTTTAAATAGATATGCCCTGGGCTCTGACAGTAAATCTAAAGGCATACTCCAAAAATGTAAAGTTCAAAGAGACTGTTATTATTGAAATAAGAGTAAAATTTACCCAAATTGTAAGTTTTGATAAGGCTTTTATTGTTGATTTTTTTGTTGCTTAGTTTTAATAAATTCAACTGTATCATTTTTGTGACATGAGATCTAAACTTGCCATAGAACAGAAATGCTCTTAATCCAATGCAGATTTACTCATTTAATGAAGAGACACCTGGTTATTTTTGTGTGTGTGTCTGTATGTTCCCAGATAAATTTATTCTTGACTTATGTTTTGATCAACTAGACAGCAGATCCTTTAGTCCTACCCTACCATATTGTTCTCGTCAATGTTGAAATTGGCTCTGGAATCTTGAGCTAGTTAAAATTCATGTTTCGAAAACTGACTTGTTAACTCTTTGAACACACAGATTTTAAAAATGCATGACTGTTGTTCTGTTTGCATCTGCTGATACACCCTCAGAAGTTCCGCATAATGACACTCTATTCTTTAAGATGAAGTGGGGCACAGGTATTCCACTCTGAGCCACAGCACTCTCACTCACGTGGTGAACATCATACAGGAAAAGTGGCAGCTAGAGCTTGAAACATAATTTGGGTCAATCCTTACAGACTAGGAAAATATTTTGGACCCTGTAGTTTACGCACAATATCTGGCGCATGCCAGTTTGTTTAATGAATGAAAAATAAGCAAGTAAATGCCAGTTGACTGGGTTCACAACTCAAAGTCTTGACCTCATTAATGGCACTACCTATTAATTAATTGAACTGAGGCCCCCAAATAACCCTTCCTCTGTGCAAGAAATCTAACTTTAAAAGATTCCCTCAAAGTATTAACTGAGAACAAGTGCTGAAATCAGACACTTTAAGAATAGCTGCTTGCCCTGTAATAAGCTACCAATTTGCTCCTTCTTACAGACTCCAATCAAAATTTTGTTGGGGATAAAAATGGAAAAAAATTCTTACTGGAGCTCTTTTCTTTTGTCTGTCGGTGTTGTATATTCCCCATTGTAGGAGCTTTTGCGGTCTATCCGTTTCCATCTGCTAAATACCTTCCAGATTTCCTAACTGATCATTCGCCTAGGACCCCCCCGTGGGCTTCCTACAACTGATATAGATTTATTTTTATATTTCTTCTGTCATTTTGATGGGATTTGAGGAGGGAGGAGAAGCAAGTCGTTTGTTCAGTCAGCCATCTTGATTCAGGGTTGATAACCTTTTATCAGGGCAGCCACAGAGGGACAGAACTCATGCCCCAGATCCTTTAAAAAGTAATTTTGAGAGACATTTAGCACGTTCAGAAGACTAGAACCTGACCTACATTCTTTCAGTATATTGATTTGCAAAATCCAAGTCTTTCTTTACTTTTGTATTTTCTGTGCTTCAGTTCTTTAAAAAGAAAAAAAAAATAGCAAATAGAGAAAAGAGGCTATTAATTGTATCAACATTCCCTCTTAACTCTCCAAGCATTATGAACATGGAGAGAGTATGAGATAAATTTTTTTTTTCTAAATGTGTATAACAAGAGAATATATATCAGTCTTGGAATTCCCATCCATTAGATTCTTGTTGTTTGTTTTAATAAAGAGGAATGTTTTTGAAAGGGACGTATTCTTCTCAGGAGGTATATATTGTTTGATTGTGTTTCAATAATTACATATTCTTGGAAGGAGAAGATAAGACTGTACTAAAGTATATTTTTACTTATTCGTTCTTAGAGCATGCAGAATAAAAACGTATGCTTTCCTCTAATCAGGGAGTTTTGTGCATTGCTATATTATTAAAAAGAGAGGTAATATGTCTTAGTGTCATAAAATCATTTAACAATTGCAACTAATCAACAAAAGATGGACATAGTGTCTACTCTGAAAGATGAAGACATGAGACAAGATATTACTCATTTTATTTTTAAATGAATTTTTATTGGAGTATAGTTGATTTACAGTGTTGTGTTAGTTTCTGCTGTACGGCAAAGTGAATCAGTTATACATAGACATATATCCACTCTTTTTTAGATTCTTTTCCCATAGATCATTACAGAATATTGAGTAGAGTTCCCTGTGCTATACAGTAGGTCCTTATTAGTTACCTATTTTATATATAGCAGTGTGTATATGTCAGTCCCAGTCTCCCAATTTATCCCTCCCCCTTGGTAACCATAAGTTTGTTTTCTACATCTGTGACTCTATTTGTGTTTTACAAATAAGTTAATTTGTACCATTTTTTAAGATTCCACATATAAGCAATATCATATGATATTTGTCTTTGTCTGACTGACTTCACTCAGTATGACAATCTCTGGGTTCATCCATTGTCACTGCAAATGGCATTATTTCGTTCTTTTTTATGGCTGAGTAATATTCCATTGTATATAGGTACCACATCTTCTTTATCCACTCATCATCGTTGGACATTTAGGTTGCTTCCATCTCCTTGCTATTGTCAATAGAGCTGCAGTGAACATTGGGATGCATGTATCTTTTTGAATTCTGGTTTTCTCTGGATATATGCCCAGGGGTGGGATTACTGGATCATATGGTAGCTCTATTTTTAGTTTTTTAAGGAACCTCCATACTGTTCTCCATAGCGGCTGTATCAGTTTACATGCCCACCAACAGTGCAAGAGGGTTCCCTTTTCTCCGCACCCTCTCCAGCATTTATTGTTTGTAGATTTTTTGATGATGGCCATTCTGACTGTTGTAAGGTGATACCTCATTGTAGTTTTGATTACTCATTTTAGTCCAGTAATTCATAGAAATTATGGTGGTTGTGGTGGTGATGGTGTGTGTGTGTATGTACATACATGTGTTTAGCTGTCATGCAAGACTTTATCTGAAATCAAGTCTTGTTTACAAGTATTTTCTCACTAAACCCAATATGAAGATGCATAGCAGGGAGGTGGCTTGTAGGAATGTGCAAGGGCCGCTGGAGTAGAAGAGAGAGAAGGGAAGAAAAGGATGGGGGAAGGGGAAAGGGAGGAACTGTCATAATGGAGTCTGGTTGTTCATGTTTTAAGTGCCATGGACTGAGTTTTGTATGCCCTTTTAAGCACATTACCTTGACACCTTTTCTCAGTACCCAGCGCCCTTCTGTTGCTAAGCATCTGCGCAGAAATCTTACTACAGTGCTTCCCCTGAGACATCCCTCAGCAGTGACTAATCCATGTTCTTGGACTTTTTCTTCTTCTCCGTCCTCATTAATCTGCTCACATCGTTTTCGCTTTTCTTCAAAGCATACCTCTAATTTCTCCCCCTCCCCCATAGAGTGTCCTCTGACTGATCCTTATGCTAGTATCTCCCTTCTCTGATTTACTCCAGAGCTTAGAGTCTACTTTTCACAATAAAATTAAATATTTTTCTGGTAAGAGTAGTAGGGGCAAGAAGTAATAGTAATATCAGCCAACCTTTGTATAATGCTTTAAAACTTACATTGCGCTTTCATTTTTAACCTCATTGAATTTGAGAGAGGTATTACAAGCTCATTTTAATGATAAGGACATAGAAAATGAAAAGCAATAAGAGACTGTCCAAGGTCAATCAACTATTTAAGAACAGAGCTGGGAAAGGAAGGTGATACCATACTAGGATTCACAGAAAACTCTAAAATTCATTTGAGGCAGGCCTTCAAGGCTATTACAGGCCAAAGTGTTTTGCACCTTGGTCCATATCTGGGCTCTGAAACTTACCAGCTGTGTGACTTTGAACAAATCACTATTCCTCTTTGACCTTCTGTTTTCTGTCTCAAGTACTGCAAGTGCTTGTCATGAAAGGAAATGAGATGCAAGGACAAAGTTATCTGTTAAAAGTACAGCTCTGTAAAAATATCAGACACGATAGGACTGTTGTGTTTCATGACTTCAGAAGGCACCATTCACATAGAATGAAATGCTCCAGGGCCTAATCACAATGTATTACGTTTCAGTGGTATTCCAATGGAGTTGTGCAGTTCCCGTGGTTCTGCAAATTGTTTGTTGTTGTTTAAATTTTCTAAAGGAAAAAAGATAATTGGAGATGTTCACAGAATAATTTGTTTGAAGTCCCCACCTGGACAGTAGGAAATGTCGTGGTTATCTATTGCTGTGTTATCTATTGTTTTGTGACTTAAAGCAACAACTTACTGTTATCTCATGGTTCTGGGGTTCTCACTTGGGGGCCCTCCATATGGTTTCAGTCAGAGAGCAGCTAAGGCTGGAGTAATCTAAAGGCTTCTTCACTCAGCACCAGGGCTGCTGAGGTGGCTGGAACAGTTTAAGGCTGATTTGTCATTGATCTCTCTAAGGAAACTCTCCAAATGGAGATCTGAGATTTTCTTACAGATTACAGTCTAAAGGTAGTTAGACTTCCTGCTTGGAGGAAGAGTATGAGTTCCAAAAAGCTGAAGGGGAAACTGAGAAGCTTCTTATGACCTAGATTTGGAGTCCTAGAACAACAAATCTGCCACATTCTGTTGGTCAGGTAAATTATAAATGCCAGCTCATATTCAAGTAGAAGGGAGGGGTACACTCTACTTCTCAATGAAAGAGTGGCGTGTATGTTCAGAGAGGGAAGGAAAACTGATGGCAGTCATTTTAGAGACAAGCTACCATGGTGAGTTGTCTCCTAACCTCTAGTCTGTTGTCTGACCAATGTCTCAAAGTGTGTGTTACCACACTGCCAATGTCACTCACCCCAACATCACACTCATCACTACCCTTTGCCCATCTGTGTTACACACACACACACACACACACACACACACACACACACACACACACAGATTTATTTCTGCTACTAAATATCTACCTCATTCATACACCTATCCACCCACCGGAACTTTAGTTTTCAGATTGAGCTTATTGGTACTGAAGATAACAGTTTAGGTTTTAGCACTAAGTGCATATGTAGGTGAAAAATTTGTTCCTTGGTTACACTTGCCCTCCTGAGGCTAGCAGCCATGACAAAATATGCATGTTTGATCACAAGAGAAACCAAGAAATAGAGTTCAGGCAGCTGGGTCAACATGACCACATCTAAGAAGTTAGCAGGTTGATAAGGGTGTGTGTGTGTGTGTGTGTGTGTGTATGCACGCATGTGTATATATATAAAATATATATGTCTGTAGCTATATCATAATATGATAATATATGTATGTATATATGCCTATATATATATATATATATATATATACACATATATATGTATGTATGTATGTGTATATATATAGCTATGGTATTTATATGTGAGTGTGTATATATATATTCCAGACTGGTCAGGGGTAGTGGTATACAAAAGAGCAGTAGTATCTTTAGACAGAAGAGTAAATTCTAAAATTCTGAGATTATAATTCTCCCCTAGGTCAATATTAATTTTTAGTTGACTTTAGATTGGTAAAAAAAATTGCCTTATGGTCTTTACCTCATAAGCTACATTTAAACTATTTTAAATTATTGCCTACTTGCTTTAGTGTATTGTACGTCTCATTTTTATAATGAAACAAGTGGGATGCACTTTTATTTTAAATACAAACGGTAATAACCCTAATGAATTCAGGCTGCTTCTGTATTATGTGTTGGTGAAAATGCAGTGACAGCTATGAAGCTGCCAGGCATATCCTGCCAAGAAAATGTACGAAAGGAAAGTATATGGAACGACTGTTAGAAAAGCTATAAGAACTCCCCATATTGCCTTAATATGGTATTAAAATGATTTTAATTGTGCACACACACCCACAGACCTCCAAGGGTTAACTGCACACAATGTAAGGAATTCAATAATGATGAGTTAAAAAAGGTCTAATTAGCAAGTAACCACTTTATTATGAAAGAAAATGGTAATGAATTTAATAGCTCAAAATCATTAACAATATTTAGTTTGCTGGTACTTGTTCTCTATTATCCTCATTAATATGAACATTTAATATGTTTTAAAATGGATTTTTAATACTTTCTGTGCCATGAGGTTACACTGACAGAAAGAGTG
>NW_006769660.1:86985-160111 GCF_000442215.2 Lipotes vexillifer
AAAGAGTGTAATTATTCTGCTAATTGTTATCACTGTATGTTTGTGCTCTGAATAGAAGTATATTTAGGTGTTAATACCAAAAGAAAAAAAAGTAATTAAGAAAGGAAAGATTTAAAACCTAATTAAACAAAAACCAAAAAAAAAAAAAAAAAAATCTTAGTCCACCATAAGAAAAGAATTTCTGAAGCAATTGCTTTGGAAACTTTTTTTCTTCTCCATATTAATTCATTTTTCTATTGTGGATTTCTTGAAAGAGAAAATAAAATTATCAAAAAGAAAACTGGGATAAAAAGAAAGAAATAGAAGTTCAAGATTCACAGTGAAGTTAGATCTTTTCAATGTGCCCAACTGCAATGAAATGCAAACTTTCTCTGTCAGGACACCCTTTGATGGCTGATAACAGCATCTCTCACACAGGACTGTTGGTAGCTTTGCTCCCTCACCTGAATTTACCCTGGAAACCCCCTCTGTCTCTGTTATCCCCTAAGAATCTTCACATATTCTCTGGTTCATTTCCCCACTGAGTCTTGTCTCTTCTGAGATTCACTCTAGTTTTTCTTCTTTGAAGCATCCTTTAATCACCAGAGCCATTGAAAGTAAAAAGTTTCAGCCACAAATCCTCATAGATGGACAAGGTAACAGCATAAAAGAGACAAGTGTTGTTTAAATATCACCTAACATTGTCAAAGGCGAAAGAGAAGGACAGAAACAAGGAAGCAAACAAATGAGCAAAGAATCTGAAATCCTTTGTTGTTTTTTTAAACATCTTTACTAGAGTATAATTGTTTTACAATGGTGTGTCAGTTTCTGCTTTATAACAAAGTGAATCAGTTACACATATATGTATGTCCCCATATCTCTTCCCTCTTGAATCTCCCTCCCTCCCACCCTCCCTATCCCACCCCTCTAGGTGGTCACAAAGCACCAAGCTGATCTCCCTGTGCTATGCAGCTGTTTCCCACTAGCGTTCTATTTTATGTTTGGTAATGTACATATGTCCATGCCACTCTCTCACTTTGTCCCAGCTTACCCTTCCCCCCTCCCCATATCCTCAAGTCCATTCTCTAGTAGGTCTGCATCTTTATTCCTGTCTTGCCCTTAGGTTCTTCTGACCTTTTTTTTTTTTTTTTTTTTAGATTCCATATATATGTGTTAGCATACGCTATTTGTTTTTCTCTTTCTGACTTAACTTTCACTCTGTATGACAGTCTCTAGGTCCATCCACCTCACCACAAATAACTCTATTTCGTTCCTTTCTATGGCTGAGTAATATTCCATTGTATATATGTGCCACATCTTCTTTATCCATTCATCTGTTAATGGACACTTAGGTTACTTCCATGTCCTGGCTGTTGTAAACAGAGCTGCAATGAACTTTTTTTTTTTTTCCCCTGTACGCGGGCCTCTCACTGTTGTGGCCTCTCCCGTTGTGGAGCACAGCCTCCGGATGCGCAGGCTCAGCGGCCATGGCTCACGGCCCCAGCCGCTCCGCCACGAGGGAAGCCCCCAGCAATGAACATTTTGGTACATGACTCTTTTTGAATTTTGGTTTTCTCAGGGTATATGCCCAGTAGTGGGATTGCTGGGTCATATGGTAATTCTATTTGTAGCTTTTTAAGGAACCTCCATACTGTTCTCCATAGTGGCTGTATCAATTTACACTCTCACCAACAGTGCAAGAGGGTTCCCTTTTCTCCACACCCTCTCCAGCATTTATTGTTTCTAGATTTTTTGATGATGGCCATTCTGACCGGTGTGAGATGATATCTCATTGTAGTTTTGATTTGCATTTCTCTAATGATTAATGATGTTGAGAATTCTTTCATGTATCTCTTGGCAATCTGTATAACCTCTTTGGAGAAATGTCTATTTAGATCTTTTGCCCATTTTTGGATGGGGTTGTTTGTTTTTTTCATATTGAGCTGCATGAGTTGCTTGTATGTTTTGGAGATTAATCCTTTGTCAGTTGCTTCATTTGTAAATATTTTCTCCCATTCTGAGGGTTGTTGTTTATGGTTTCCTTTGCTGTGCAAAAGCTTTTAAGTGTCAGTAGGTCCATTTGTTTATTTTTCTTTTTATTTCCATTTGCTCTAGGAGGTGGGTCAAAAAGGATCTTGCTGTGATTTATGTCATAGAGTGTTCTGCCTATGCTTTCCTCTAAGAGTTGTATAGTGCCTGGCCTTACATTTAGGTCTTTAATCCATTTTGAGTTTATTTTTGTGTATGGTGTTAGGGAGTATTCTAACTTCATTCTTTTACATGTAGCTGTCCAGTTTTTGCAGCACCACTTATTGAAGAGGCTGTCCTTTCTCCACTGTACGTTCCTGCCTCCTTTATCAAAGATAAGGTGACCATACGTGCGTGGGTTTATCTCTGGGCTTTCTATCCTGTTCCATTGATCTATATTTCTGTTTCTATGCCAGTACCATACTGTCTTGATTACTGTAGCTTTATAGTATACTCTGAAGTCAGGGAGCCTGATTCCTCCAGCTCTGTTTTTCTTTCTCAAGATTGCTTTGGTTATTCGGGGTATTTTGTGTTTCCATACAAACTGTGAAACTTTTTGTTCTAGTTCTGTGAAAAATGCCATTGGTAGTTTGAAAGGGATTGCACTGAATCTGTAGATTGCTTTGGGGAGAAGAGTCATTTTCACAATGTTCATTCTTCCAATCCAAGAACATGGTATATCTCTCCATCTATTTGTATCATCTTTAATTTCTTTCCTCAGTGTCTTAAAATTTTCTGCATACAGGTATTTGGTCTCCTTAGGTAGGTTTATTCCTAGATATTTTCTTCTTTTTGTTGCAATGGTAAATGGGAGTGTTTTCTTGATTTCACTTTCAGATTTTTCATCATTAGTGTATAGGAATGCCAGAGATTTCTGTGCATTAATTTTGCATCCTGCTACTTTACCAAATTCATTGATTAGCTCTAGTAGTCTTCTGGTAGCATCTTTAGGATTCTCTATGGATAGTATCATGTCATCTGCAAACAGTGACAGCTTTACTTCTTCTTTTCCAATTTGGATTCCTTTTATTTCCTTTTCTTCTCTGATTGCTGTGGCTAAAACTTCCGAAACTATGTTGAATAAGAGTGGTGAGAGTGGGCAACCTTGTCTTGTTCCTGATCTTAGTGGAAATGGTTTCAGTTTTTCACCATTGAGGACGATGTTGGCTGTGGATTTGTCATATATGGCCTTTATTATGTTGAGGAAAGTTCCCTCTATGCCTACTTTCTGGAGGGTTTCTATCATAAATGGGTGTTGAATTTTGTCAGAAGCTTTCTCTGCATCTGTTGAGATGGTCATATGGTTTTTCTCTTTCAGTTTGTTAATATGGTGTATCACGTTGATTGATTTGCGTATATTGAAGAATCCTTGCATTCCTGGAATAAACCCCACTTGATCATGGTGTATGATCCTTTTAATGTGCTGTTGGATTCTGTTTGCTAGTGCTTTGTTGAGGGTTTTTGCATCTATGTTCATCAGTGATATTGGCCTGTAGTTTTCTTTCTTTGTGACATCTTTGTCTGGTTTTGGTTATCAGGGTGATGGTGGCCTTGTAGAATGTGTTTGGGAGTGTTCCTTCCTCTGTTATATTTTGGAAGAGTTTGACAAGGATAGGTGTTAGCTCTTCTCTAAATCTTTGATAAAATTCGCCTGTGAAGCCATCAGATCCAGGGCTTTTTTTTTTTTTTTTTCTTGCGTTATGCGGGCCTCTCACTGTTGTGGCCTCTCCCATTTGCGGAGCACAGGCTCCGGACGCGCAGGCCCAGCGGCCACGGCTCACGGGCCCAGCCGCTCCGCGGCACGTGGGATCCTCCCGAAACGGGGCACGAACCCGCGTCCCCTGCATCGGCAGGCGGACTCCCAAGCACTGCGCCACCAGGGAAGCCCCCAGGGCTTTTTTTGTTGGAAGATTTTTAATCAGAGTCTCAATTTCAGTGCTTGTGATTGGTCTGTTCATATTTTCTGTTTCTTCCTGGTTCAGTTTCAGAAGGTTGTGCATTTCTAAGAATTTGTCCATTTCTTCCAGGTTGTCCATTTTATTGGCATAGAGTTGCTTGTAGTAATCTCTCATGATCGTTTGTATTTCTGCAGTGTCAGTTGTTACCTCTCCCTTTTCATTTCTAATTCTATTGATTTGAGTCTTCTCCCTTTTTTTCTTGATAGGTCTGGCTAATGGTTTATCAATTTTGTTTTTCTTCTCAAAGAACCAGCTTTTAGTTTTATTTATCTTTGCTATTGTTTCTTTCATTTCCTTTTCATTTATTTCTGATTTGGTCTTTATGATTTCCTTCCTTCTGCTAACTTTGGGGGTTTTTTTGTTCTTCTTTCTCTAATTGCTTTAGGTGTAAGGTTAGATTGTTTATTTGAGATATTTCTTGTTTCTTAAGGTAGGTCTGTATAGCTATAAACTTCCCTCTTAGAACTGCTTTTGTTGCATCCCATGGGTTTGGGGTCGTTGTGTTTTCACTGTCATTTGTTCCTAGGTATTTTCTGATTTCCTCTTTGATTTCTTCAGTGATCTCTTGATTATTTAGTAACGTATTGTTTAGCCTCCGTGTGTTTGTATTTCTTCCTGTAAATGATATCCAGTCCCATAGTGTTGGGGTCGGAAAAGATACTTGATAAGAGTTCACTTTTCTTAAATTTACCAAGGCTTGATTTGTGACCCAGGATATGATCTATCCTGGAGAATGTTCCATGAGCACTTGAAAGTGTATTCTATTGTTTTTGTATGGAATTCCTATAAATACCAATTAAGTCCATCTTGTTTAATGTATCATTTAAAGCTTGTGTTTCCTTATTTATTTTCATTTTGGATGATCTGTCCATTGGTGAAAGTGGGGTGTTAATGTCCCCTCCTATGATTGTGTTACTGTCGATTTCCCCTTTTATGGCTGTTAGTATTTGCCTTATGTATTGAGGTGCTCCTATGTTGGGTGCATAAATATTTACAATTGTTGTATCTTCTTCTTGGATCGATCCCTTGATCATTATGTAGTGTCCTTCTTTGTCTTTCTAATAGTCTTTATTTTAAGTCTATTTTGTCTGATAAGAGAATTGCTCCTCTAGCTTTCCTTTGATATCCATTTGCATGGAATATGTTTTCCCATTCCCTCACTTTCTCTTAATCCTTCTGGGTTTATTATTGTACGTCTTTCCCTTCTCTTGTGTTTCCTGCCTAGAGAAATTCCTTTAGCATTTGTTGTAAAGCTGGTTTGGTGGTGCTGAATTCTCTTAGCTTTTGCTTGTCTATAAAGCTTTAATTTCTCCGTCAAATCTGAATGAGATCCTGCTGGGTAGCGTAATCTTGGTTGTAGGTTTTTCTCTTTCATCACTTTAAATATGTCCTGCCACCCGCTTCTGGCTTGCAGAGTTTCTTCTGAAAGATCAGCTGTTAACATTATGGGGATTCCCTTGTGTGTTACTTGTTGTTTTTCCCTTGCTGCTTTTTATATTTGTTCTTTGTATTTAATTTTTGATAGTTTGATTCATATGTGTCTGGGCGTGTTTCTCCTTGGATTTATCCTGTATGGGACTCTCTGTGCTTCCTGGGCTTGATTAACTATTTCCTTTCCCATATTAGGGAAGTTTTTAACTATAATCTCTTCAAATATTTTCTCGGTCCCTTTTTCTCTTCTTCTTCTGGTACCCCCATAAATCGAATATTGGTGCGTTTAATGTTGTCCCAGAGGTCTCTGAGACTGTCCTCAGTTCTTTTCATTCTTTTTTCTTTATTCTGCTCTGCAGTAGTTATTTCCACTATTTTATCTTCCAGCTCAGTTATCCGTTCTTCTGCCTCAGTTATTCTGTTTATGATCCCTTCTAGAGAATTTTTAATTTCATTTATTGTGTTGTTCATGCTCTTTAATTCTTCTAGGTCCTTATTAAACGTTTATTGTATTTTCTCCATCCTATTTCCAAGATTTTGGATCATCTTTACTATCCTTATTCTGAATTCTTTTTCAGGTAGACTGCCTATTTCCTCTTCATTTGTTAGGTCTGGTGGGTTTTTACCTTGCTCCTTCATCTGCTGTGTGCTTTTCTGTCTTCTCATTTTGCTTAACTTACTGTGTTTGGGGTCTCCTTTTTGCAGGCTGCAGGTTCATATTTCCCGTTGTTTTTGGTGTTTGTCCCCAGTGGCTAAGTTTGGTTCAGTGGGTTGTGTAGGCTTCCTGGTGGAGGGGACTAGTGCCTGTGTTGGGGTGGATGAGGCTGGATCCTGTCTTTCTGGTGGTGTGTTTTGGGGTGTCTGTGGCCTTATTGTGATTTTAGGCCTCTGTGCTAATGGATGGGGTTGTGTTCCGGTCTTGCTAGTTGTTTGGCATAGGGTGTCCAGCACTGTAGCTTGCCGGTCGTCTAATGGAGCTGGGTCTTGGCGTTGAGATGGAGATCTCTGTGAGATGTTTGCTGTTTGATACTACGTGGACCCGGGAGGTCTGTTGTGGACCAGTGTCCTGAATTTGGCTCTCCCACCTCAGTGGCACAGCCCTCACACCTGGCTGGAGCACCAAGAGCCTGTCCTCCGCACGGCTCAGAATAAAAGGGAGAAAAGAAAGAAAGAAAGAAAGAAAGAAAGAAGACAATAAAATAAAAAAGTGAAATAAAATAAAGTTATTAAAATAAAAAATAGAAAATAATTAAGAAAAAATTTTTAATGAAAAAAAAAAGGACAGACAGAACCCTAGGACAAATGGTAAAAGCAAAGCTATACAGACAAAATCACACACAGAAGCATACACATACACGCTCAGAAAAAAGAGAAAAAGGGAAAAAATTTATATATCGTTGCTCCCAAAGTCCACCTCCTCAATTTGGGATGATTCGTTGTTTGTTCAAGTATTCCACAGATGCAGGGTACATCACGTTGATTGTGGAGATTTAATCTGCTCCTGAGGCTGCTGGGAGAAATTTCCCTTTCTCTTCTTTTTCGCACAGCTCCCGGGATTCAGCTTTGGATTTGGACCCGCCTCTGTGTGTGTAGGTTGCCTGAGGGCGTCTGTTCTTCGCTCAGACAGGACAGGGTTAAAGGAGCAGCTGATTCGGGGGGCTCTGGCTCACTCAAGACGGGGGGAGGGAGGGCTACAGATGCGGGGCGAGCCTGCGGCAGCAGAGGCCAGTGTGACGTTGTACCAGCTTGAGGTGTGCCGTGCGTTCTCCCAGGGAAGTTGTCCCTGGATCACGGGACCCTGGCAGTGGCGGGCTGCACAGCCTCCCGGAAGCGGGGTGTGGAGAGTGAGCTGTGCTCGCACACAGGCTTCTTGGTGGCTGCAACAGCAGCCTTAGCATCCCAATCCCATGTCTGGGGTCCACGCTGATAGCTGCGGCTCGCGCCCGTCTCTGGAAGTCCTTTAAGCGGCGCTCTTAATCCCCTCTCCTTGCGCACCAGGAAACAAATAGGCAAGAAAAAGTCTCGCCTCTTTGGCAGCTCCAGACCTTTTCTGGGACTCTCTCCTGGCTGGCTGTGGCACACTAGCCCCTTCAGGCTGTGTTCATGCAGCCAACCCCACTCCTCTCCCTGGGATCCGACCGAAGCCTGAGCCTCAACTCCCAGCCCCCGCCTGCCCTGGCGTGTGAGCAGACAAGCCTCTTGGGCTGGGGAGTGCTGGTAGGCACTGATCCTCTGTGTGGGAATCTCTCCGCTTTGCCCTCCGCACCCCTGTTGCTGCGCTCTCCTCCGTGGCTCCGAAGCTTCCCCCCCTCCGCCACCCGCAGTCTCTGCCCGCGAAGGGGCTTCTAGTGTGTGGAAACCTTTCCTCCTTCACAGCTCCCTCCCACTGGTGCAGGTCCCATCCCTATTCTTTTGTCTCTGTTTTTTCTTTTTTCTTTTGCCCTACCCAGGTACATGGGGGAGTTTCTTGCCTTTTGGGAGGTTTGAGGTCTTCTGCAAGCGTTCAGTAGGTGTTCTGTAGGAGTTGTTCCACATGTAGATGTATTTCTGATGGATTTGTGGGGAGGAAGGTGATCTCCGCGTCTTACTCTTCCACCATCTTGAAAATCCTTTGTTAAGAGACCACCCCAATATGCCGCACATAGCGAGTAGTCATGTGCTCTTACTATGATCTGCTTAAAAGCAGAAGTTTGATAGACCGTAGTGATTTATAAATGTTTACCACTGTACCTGATTCAACAACACTCCAATACAACTTTTAGGATCAAACTATGAGGTTTCATTTTTCCATTTAAATACACATAATTTCAATTCTTCTTGCTGTTCATTCTTTTGGCCAATATTAATTGAGAAGGTACTGTTCTGTTGTGTTTTTTTTTTGCGGTATGCGGGCCTCTCACCACTGTGGCCTCTCCCGTTGCGGAGGCTCAGCGGCCATGGCTCACGGTCCCAGCTGCTCTGTGGCATGCGGCATGCGGGATCCTCCCGGACCAGGGCATCAGCAGGCGGACTCTCAACCACTGCGCCACCAGGGAAGCCCTGAAGGTACTGTTCTTGTGCTCTCAAAACTACTTGTTTCAGGAGGCTCCTTTTGCCTTGACTTTTAAGTTGAGAGCCAGATTTTGTCACAGTGCTATGGTGACCCTCTGACCAGCTGGGAAGCCGGGATTAGTATCTGTATACACTGCATTTACTTCAGTGTCTTGACAGTTTACATCTCCATCCACTTTGATACAGCTTTGTGTTCACCTTGTTATCTTGGAGGCATCAACTAGTAACAGGATATCCAAAAATTGTCATTATTTCACAGGGTAGAATGTCTTAAAATCTTAAGATATATAGTAGGTAGGAAGAATTTCATGTGTTTGGGACTACAAAGATAAACCAAACCAAGAATAACCTCACAGAAGTCATTTCATTTCAGATGAAAGAAACAAACAAAGAGGATTGAGAGGACTGTTAATAAAATGGTAACGTTCCTGACCTACAAACCTAGATGGTATTAATATTCATGACTGACTGAAGTAGGGTCTCTTTTACCTTTGTTTTGGGAAATTTTTCAGTGGTATTGACTGATTTTAACTGATTTCAGATAGCTAATAATTGCCCTCAGTTTGAGGATTCAACCACCATGTCGGTCAAAATAAACACAAAGGAAAATTTTACCTAATTCTGGTAAGATATGACTGAAATAACCTAGATATGTGTAAAAACTTTCTGGGCTAGTAGGATACATTCAGTTAATTCTCAATTATTAGCACTAAGAAATGGGCTGAGCATAAAGCACAACATAATTTCCATAGTGTGACTTTTTTTTTCCTTTAAGACTTCATTGTAAGTTAAGTATCTCTTCTAAGATAGTTAAGACAAACAATGAAGACCCACCTTAAAAATGCTAAGAAAGTTCCAACATCCTTTATCTGGATCCCTCGATCCTCGCATTTACTATCCTTGCCCCTGCCTTCACCAACATGGACAGATGGCTCTTGATGACCATCCCCCTCCTCCAGCATTCTCCATTTTTGGTGTAACTTCAGTATTCCCCAAAAAGCAAAGTTCTGCAAGAAGGAGATTGATAGACCAATTTAGAAATTTCAAAGGGCCTTTCTTCATTCTACTTCCAAAGTACATAGAAAGGATTTAGATCCCCAGAATCAATCAGTTATTTATATTTTGAAAGCATTCTCTTGAACTTGAATGTGTTGAACACAGTATCGGAAACATAGGGGCTCCAATAAATGTTAGCTCATTCATTCTTCTTTTCAATCAGCCTATTAATACTGTACTACATTTTGTACAGAGCCAAGGTAAAATATGAGCTCGTGTTCCTGCTTTCAAGGAAAAGATTTGTCCAAAATGGAGCACTTAGTGAATAAACATAGTGAATTATAATCTACAGTTCGAGTCACTAATTACACTGTAAGCAAGCTCTGCTCCAGAATGCTGTCATATAGGCATCTATACACAATCCCAAAGAGTCTGACAGTAAATGTTAAAAAAGGATTACTCTCTATGCCCTAAGGTTAAAAATGTCCAGTTTGGGCTCCCCTGGGGGCTCAGTGGTTGAGAGTCCGCCTGCCGATGCACGGGACACGGGTTCGTGCCCTGGTCCGGGAAGATCCCACATGCCACAGAGAAGCTGGGCCTGTGGGCCATGGCCGCTGAGCCTGCGCGTCCGGAGCCTGTGCTCCGCAACGGGAGAGGCCACAGCAGTGAAAGGCCCAAGTGAAAAAAAAAAAAAAAAAAAAAAAAAAAAAAAGTCCAGTTTATCTTAAAGAATAAATCTTTGAAAACTGTTTTTAATCATCCAGGCTTCAAAATGAAGGTATCCAGCCACTTTTCATCAATGTAGATAAATATAATACAGTATATGACTAAAATGACCAAAATAAAATCCTGTAATGGTTTTCTTAGTCTGTGGAGTTGGAGACTGTAATGACTGGGAAATTAGAGGCACTTTTGCCAGTACACTCTTCTACTTTAATTCTTATACAATAATTGTATATATTATATATTGTGTATATTTGGTTTTGATTCCTAACAAAACTGGAACTATGTGTACTATTCTATAATCTGATTATTTTACATTACCGTACATCTTGGACATAGCTCCGTGTCAATAAACAGTGCTATATTTCATCATTTTAAATAATTGTGTAACACTATGTCAACCTTGTACAATGACTATGACCAATTTTTTTTTTACTACTAGAAATTAGGTTTTCTCTTTGTCCTCATCTGAAGAGGAAGATTCATCTTTGTATACTTACCTAATTTCTTCTTTAATATAAAATTACATAAAATATATCAAAAGATATACCCAGTTTAAAATACTACAACATATTGTCAAATGGCCTCCCAGAAATATTGTCAGTATATACTTCCACAAACCATGTTAATGAGGGTGACTCTTTCTTCATATCTTCATCAACACTGGACAAACTTTATGTTCTTTTCTCCCAAACTAGTGATGCCGAAAATCTCAGCCTCAGTGCACCAGTGCTGAATCGAATCTCAAAGACAGAGTTTTGGGTGAAGTAGAAAAGAATAGCTTTATTGCTTTACCAGGAAAAGGGGGACACAGCAGGCTCCTGCCTCTCAATACTGTGTCCCAACCTGGGAGGATTTGGTAAAGAGTTTTATAGCAATAGTTCAAGGGTGGGTTTGCTGATAAGATTAGCGTAGGTGCAGGGCCTGTACTCCTTTAATCTGGTCTCAGGTGGTCTTCTCTGGAATGAAGAATGCTACATCTTCCATTTGTTGGGGGTTTTAGTGTGTAAAGAGCTCAAAGATATTGTTATCTGTATCCCCAGAGGTGGAACCAGGACCCTGCCCCAAGGATGCACTATTGTTTCTTAACTGCTTTTCCCTTGTCTCTGAATCTCCTCCCTTCCCTGATTAGCAACTGTTTGAATCTGCCCTTTGAACCGAGGGAAGGTCATGGAGGCTGGAGTCTGTTCCCTACAAACAAGAAATGGGGGACATGGAAGGGCTTCTGTGACCAGGAGCCCCACCGGGTCCTGCTCAGTTTTGCTAGTAAAAATCAAAATCTAACCTATCATTATAGTTATCTTCATTCTACTTTGAATTTACACTACTGTGGGTATAAGCTTCTTTACTTACCTAATTTTCCCCCTACTCTTCATCATTTTTTAAAAAACAATTTCAAGACTATAATTGTCTTTCTAAGTAACACTTTCCTAGATACTGCAAGTTTCTTACGTAGTAAAAATATTGTAAGTATTTTATAATTTCTAATATGATGATTTTTTTACTCCATTGGTTACTTAGGAAAGGGTCTCCATACTTCTACCTATCCAAACACATGCTGTTCTTTATTATTATTGTAGAGTCTAAGTTTTTGGCTCTATCAGAAAAATTATTCTGTACAATACACATATTTTAAAAAATATATTCAGGTTTCTGTGTGTTAAAAATTTCTAGCATTCTTTCTCCTCAGTCTATCAGTTGATAATTGTGTTCTATTAAAATCTTCAACTCTGTGTATACACACACACACACACACACACACACACACACACATAAAGAGAGAGAGAGGGACATTATATATTTTAGTACAGGTGATGATTATTATATAATCTTGGTTAATTTTTTTTTCATTATGTAATATCCTTTTTTGTACCAATTAATGTGGGGTTTTGCCTTAATTTTTATTTTGTTGGGAATTCACCTTGTCTGAAATTGTCTGAATTTCTATATCAGCTTTTAAAATATATGATATACCTGATATTTCTTTTGATTGGTTATACTTGGTATATCTTCTTATATATTTTCATTTTTTGTCTCTCTGCACTATTTTGCTTTCAGTCACACTTAAAATAGCATACATGTTGACTTTTAAAAACTCAATTTGATAGACTCTGCCTTTCAATAGTTGAGATTTATCTAGTCAAATGATTATTATAAATATATTTAAACTTATTTTTGCAATCTTATTTTAACTTTCCCTTTAACACTTTATATTCATCTTTTTCTTTTTGAAGGCTTCCACTGGATCAGCTGATGTTCATTATTCCACCTATTTATTATTTGAAATTTATATATTCTATTTCTAGTCTTTTAGTAGCTACTCTTAAATTATATATATACACACATATACACACAAAAGACATATGACATACGTATACATATACATCTTACAAACGACATGTAATGTATATAAGGCATACGTATATGTAATGTATATATATCTCAAGCATCTTCTCCTATACTCGTTCCCCCATATATACTAAAAAGCTCAATACACTGTTATTATTTTTGCTTAGTGTTCTTTAAAGAAGTTACTATGTGTTAACTTTTACATATCCATCCAATATATTTTGTACACACAATATATACCTCTCTCTCTCTCCATATATATATATATATATATATATATGCATATTTTAAAAGGTCTTTTATAGTAACTTAAATTTTGAACCTTTTTGACCCTTTTTGTCCTCTTCATTCCTCCCTGCAGTCTCAGTTTTCTTCTTGAATTATATCTCTTCAGCCTGAAGCTCTTATTACATTTCTTAAAGTGCAGATCAGTTGGAAACAATTCTCTCAGTTTTTATCTGAAAATGTCTTTAATTCACTCTCAGTTTTAAAGTATATCTTTACTGGGTTGAGAGAAATTTTCCTTTAGCACTTTAAAGATGTGATTCTATTTCTTCTGTCATCCGATGTTTCTGAAGAGAAGTTAACGATCATTCCTGGCATTGTTTCCCTCCATATACTGTGCCTTTTTTTATGACTGCTTTCAAGATTTTATCATCATTAATTTTTAGCATTTTGACTCTGATGTGCTAAGTTTTGTTTTTCTCTGTACATTTCCTGCTTGGTGTTTGTTTGCTGAAATGTTTGGCCCTGTAGAATGATGTCTTTCATTGGCTTTGTAAAAATACTGGGCTCCTGTCTCTTCAAATATTTCTTGTGTCTTATTATCTTCTCTATTTCTGGGACTCCAATTACATGTATGTTTGGCCTTTTAATATTGTCCTGCATATCTCAGATTTTCTGTCCCATTGATTTCACCCTTTTTTATTACTTCTACTAACCTGTCTTCAGGTTTACTTATCTTTCACTTTACATATTCTCTTTTGTGACCTCTTCTCTGGCTGGACTGCAGTTAACTCTATCAAATAACAGCATATATATTCAGAGAGGGAAGAAATTGGATGGTAGTTATCTTGGAGACAGGTTACCGTAGTGAGCTCTGACTTCTAACCTCTAGTCTGTTGGCTGAACAGTGTCTCAAGGTGTGTAGGTTACCACACCGCCAATATCCTACCTGTCACTACCCCCAACACCACACTCATCACTACCCCTTATGCATCTGTGTTATAGCTGTTTTCTGTTGGGCTTCTTACCTTCTTGACCTTGGCAACTTAAGAACAGGCAAGTGCCTTGAGGGGGAATCTGGCACCAAACATTAGGCACACTTCTCTGCACCTGCCTTTTTTAAAAATAGGATCTTGACCCCTGAAGTCCTGACTACCTTGACAACACTGACTTCCAACTTTTGTCTTCATAGCCCTGTAAGATTGCCAAAATCTCCACTGGCTGTCTGCCATTTAGTGGCACTGTAGGCAGAATTTGCAGTCTCTGGCCTAGAATCAAATGTCTGCAAATGTTACAAAGGGAAAAGCTGTGTGCAGTATGTTTGGGTTCAAATCTCAGAGATTCCCTTCTTTTGGGATAGGGGTTTCTCGAGTCCTGGTTCCATTAGCAGCTCTCTGGTGCATTTAAATATATATTTTTTCATATCCCCTAGTTATTTTGAATGGGAATTGTCTGATACTAAGTCCTCCATGATAGGCAGAAGCTGAATTTCCCTGTTCCAATATTGACCTTTTTTCTCTACACATGCTACATAGCTTTTGTCTTGGAGCTTCTTTTCACCATCATCTTAGTATTTCCCCTTCCCCTTGCCATGCTCTTGTTCTGGATCCCCCTCTTTCCTGAATCCCATGCCTTCCTTTTTCTTAAGTTTCTTGGTTTGAGGAAGTACCGTCCACAATAATTCCCTGAGAAGGGTGCTTGTAACATGGTATATTATTGTATATTATTATATATGTTTATATGCACATTATATGTATAGCATAACATATGTGTAATATAACTTATGTATGATATACAACATGATATAGTATTTGAAAAATATTTGAGGAGAGTGGTCTTCTAGGTATCTGGAAATGTCCTTATTTTACACTTGTTTTTTGAATATAGATTTATAGGTGGGAAACATGTTTTCCTCTAGTTTCTTCATTGTTTCTAGCTTCTGGGTTTGCTTTTGAGGAGTCAGGTATCATTCTGACTCCTGATCTTCTTATGTCACACATTTTTCTTTCTGGAAGCTTTTAGGATCTTCTGTTATCTTTACTGATCTGTAATATCATGGTGATGGGTCCTTGTGTGATGAGATTTTAATTGATAACTTTTTTGAATGTTCCTTAGAGACCTTAAATCTGGAGCTTTCTGATCATCAACTCTGAAATATTTTCTTCTTGATGTTTTCATAATTTCCTCTCCAACATTTCTCTTTTCTCTCTAAGACCTCTGTCATTTGGATATTGGCCCGCTTAGATTTGCTTACCTATTTTCTCATGTCTTAGCCTTTTTTTCTTTGTTTAATGTCTTCCAAAAAGTTTGTTTTTCCTTCTAGCTGTTTTATGGGTTTTTAAAAATTTTCAGCTAACATATATCCAGTTTCTAACAGTTCTTTTTTCTTCTCAGGATGTTTGTTCTCGTAGCAGTTTATTATATCTTGGATTCCATATCTTCTGTCTCAGAGGAGGTTAATTACAGGTTTCTTTTTCAGGTTTTTCTCTAATATCTGTATTGTCTTTATGTTCTCTAAGTTTTTCTGTATTTTGTTTTATTTTTTAGCCTCTGTCATTCATGCTTAAAGTTTTCCTCAAACATCTATGATTCATCTTAAGCTACCCATTCATTTTAAGAAAAGAATTCTAAAAAGTTGATAGAAGACCTGTGGATTTTACTATAGATGAAAAAGTGACAAACCAGTGATTTCATTCAGGGACCACAAGGTGTCATTATTTATAGATCTTTCCTCCTAAGATTTTTATAATGTAGTTTATACAGCATTTTTATGTTTGAAAGGGTTCTTTCACTTTATTTCTGTCTGTCATATTTCTTCAAATTTTTACTATTTATTTTAACTTGTATTTCTTGGATCAGTAAGGCAGTTGAACACCATTTCATGGTGTTTCATGGTTTATGTCTAATTTCTGAATGAACTTATTTTTCCTATACATAATTTTCTCTTGTCATTTTGACCTTTAACACTTAAGAACACTCTATGTCTTAAAGTTGTTAACCTTGTTAACTTGATTCTTTCTATTTAATTTTCAACTTTGATTATGGTATATTTTAAAGTAAACAGATGTTTTAGTTTTGTCTTTACAGACTTTTCAATGTGATTCTTAGTAGTTTATGACCTTGTAATCATGTTAAAAATTGTTTTATTCATATCATATAATGAAAAAGACTTCCTCTATTTTCTAGTGATTTTATTCTTTTATTTTTGTTTATTTTTTGTATATATTCTTTTATTTTTGTATATACCTTTTTTCTTTGTTGGGAGTTGCACATCTAATTTTATTTTTCCCCTCAAAATTAGCAGTTGTGTCAGTCAAATTAATTAAACAGTCCATCTATTCCCCAAGTGATTTGAAAAGCTACCTTCATTTTGTCATAAATTGACATGGACTTCATTCCACTGTTTTCTTTCTCTGTTCATGGTCCAGATCACACTGTTTTAATTACTGTAGTTTTATAATACGTTTTTATATCCTTTCTCTTTTTTAACATAGTTTTTCTTATTATTTATTTGTATGCAAGGTTTAACTTTTTAAAAAATTACTGACTCAAGTTTGATTTGAAATGGTCTATATTTAAAAGCAACTTAGCTGAAATTTTAATAGGACCCATAATATAACATAGTTCCTTTTTATGTTTTTTCTGTTACCATGCTATTATCATTCATATATATGTGTGTGTGTGTGTATATATATATATATATATATATATATATATATATATATATATATATATATATATATATATATATATCATATAGTATCATGTCTTCTGCAGTGACCATTTTACTTCTCCTTTTCAAATTTGGATTCATTTTATTTCTTTTTCTTCCCTGATTGCCGTAGCTAAGACTTACAAAATGATGTTGAATAAAAGTGGCAAAAGTGGTTGTCTTGTTCCTGATCTTAGAGGAAATGCTTTTAGCTTTTCACTTTTGTGTATGATGTTAGCAGTTGGTTTGTCATATATGCCCTTTATTATGTTCAGGTCAGCTTCTCTCTATGCCCACTTTCTGGAGAGTTTTTATCAGAAATCGGTGTTGAATTTTGTCAAAAGCTTTTTCTGCATCTATTGAGATGATCATATGGTTTTTATTCTTCAGTTTGTTGATGTGGTGTATCACACTGATTGATTTGTGGGTATTGAAAAATCCTTACATCCCTGGCATAAATCCCAGTTGATCATGGTGTATGATCCTTTTAATGTGTTGTTGGATTCAGTTTGCTAGTATTTTGTTGAAGATTTTTGCATCTATGTTCATCAGTGATATTGGTCCATAATTTTCTTTTTTGTGTTATCTTTTTCTGATTTGGCTATCAGGGTGATGGTGGCCTCATAGAATCAGTTTGGAAGTGTTCCTTCCTTTGTAATTTTTTGGAATAGTTCCAGAAAGATAGGTGTTAACTCTTCTCTAAATGTTTGATAGAATTTGCCTGTGAAGCCATCTGGTTCTGGACTTTTGTTTTTTGGAAGTTTTTAAATCACAGCTTCAGTTTCATTACTTGTGATTGGTCTGTTCATATTTTCTTTTTCTTCCTGGTTCAGTCTTGGAAGATTGTACCGTTCTAAGAATTTGTCCATTTCTTCTAGGTTGTTCATTCTATTGGCATATAGTTGCTTGTAGTAGTCGCTTAGGATGCTTTTGTATTTCTGTGGTGTCTGTTGTAACTTCTCCTTTTTCATATCTAATTTTATTGATTTGAGTCCTCTCCTTTTTTTTCTTGATGAGTCTGGCTAAAGGTTTATCAATTTTGTTTGTCTCTTCAAAGAACCAGCTTTTAGTTTCAGATCTTTTCTAGTGTTATATTCATCCCAGAAGTCTCCTAGACTGTCCTGGTTTCTTTCTTTTTTCTTTATTCTGTTCTGCCATTGTGATTTCCACCAATCTGTCTTCCAGCTCACTTATCCATTCTTCTGCCTCATTTATTCTGCTACTGATTCCTTCTAGTGTATTTTTCATTTCAGTTATTGTATAGTTCATCTCTGTTTGTTAGTTCTTTAAGTCTTCTGGCTCTTTGTTAAACATTTCTTATATCTTCTCAGTCTGTGCCTCCCTTCTTTTTCTGAGCTCTTGGATCATCTTTACTATCATTATTCTGAATTCTTTTTCTCAGGCAGATTGCCTAGCTCCACTTCCTTAGTTGCTGTTCTGGGGTTTTAATCTTGTTCCTTCATCTGGAACATATTTCTCTGCCATCTCATTTTGTCTTTCTGTGTTTAGGGGCTCTGTTCCACAGGCTGCAGGACTGTAGTTTTTCTTGCTCCTGGTGTCTGCCCTCTGCTGGGTGAGGTTGGTGCAGGAGCTTGTACAGGCTTCCTGGTGGAAGGTACTGGTGCCTGCCCACTGGTGGGTGGAGCTGGATCTTGTCCCTCTGGTGGGCAGGGCCAGGTCAAGTGGCACGTCTAGAAGTGGCTGTGAGCCCAGAAAGACTTTAGGCAGCCTGTCTGTTGATATGTGGGGCTGTGTTCCCACCCTGCTGGTTGTTTACCCTGAGGCCTCCCAGCACTGGAGTCTGCAGGCTGTTGGATGGGGCCAGGTCTTGGTACCAAAATGGCAACCTCTGGGAGAGCACACACCAAGGAATATTCCCTAGGCCCTCCATCACCAGTGCCCTTACCCCCACAGTGGGCTACAGCCGACCCCCACCTCCCCAGGAGACCCCACCCCCACCCCAAGACCCACAGGTAGGTCTGGCCCAGGCTCCTATGGAGTCACTGTTTTTCCCTGGGTCTCAGTGCACGTGAAGACTTGTGTGTGCCCTTCAAGAATGAAGTCTCTGTTTCCCCCCGTCCTGTTGAGCTCCTGCACTCAAGCCCTACTGGCATTCAAAGCCAAATGCTCTGGGGGCTCCTCCGCCTGATACCAGACCCCCAGGCTGGGGAGCCTGATGTGAGGCTCAGAACTCTCATTCCTGCGGGAGCCCTGTGCTATATAATTTTTTTCCAGTTTGTGGGTCGCCCAATCAATGGGTATGGGATTTAATTTATAGGGATTTAATTTATATTGTGAAAGCACCCTTCCTACCATCTTGTTGTGGCTTCTTCTTTGTCTTTGGATGTAGAATATATCTTTTTTGGTAGGTTCCAGTCTTTTTTTGTCAATGGTTGTTCAGCAGTTAGTTGTGATTTTGGTGTTTTCATGAGAGGAGGTGAGCCCAAGTCCTTCTAATTCCACCATCTTGTCTCCTATGGTATATTAAATAATGTGTTGAAGACAGAGGACTATTTGGCTTGCAGAATGTTTGCATTAGCTTTACAAAATAAGCTGATATCATGGGAATAAAAGATGCCAAATCTCAAACCCAACTTAAAAGACTAATTTTTCATAAATTTTACACAGTTATCCCTTGGTCTGTGGGGGGACTGGTTCCAGGACCCCCTTGGGTAAGAAAATCTATGGATGCTCAAGTCCCGTATGTAAAATGACTTAATACAATCAGCCTTCCATATCCATGGATGCAGAACCCTGTGGATAAGGAGAATGGACTATATATAGGCACAGGTATAAAACGTTACAGATCCTTAAATGGATATGTTCCTCTTCAGATGGCAACATCAAGAATCACAACCTCTGTTGGCTCATCCCTCTTCTCATCACCACAGCAACCCACAACTCATAATAAGCAGTGAAAAGTGTTACCAGGGGAGATGGAGACCAGCAACATGTGCCCCTTATTTGCAGATGCTTTTCCTCAGGGGAGTAATCTTTTGATTTTGGCTTACCCTTAAAGAATCTTAGTATACTCTGATATGCAGATACATCTAGTCAGAATTGAAAATTTTCATTTGGATCATAGGCAGAGTCAAGGTTGAGTATCAAGAATGCTACTCAGGACTTCTCTGGTGGCACAGTGGTTAAGAATCCTCCTGCCAATGCAGGGGACATGGGTTCAATCCCTGGTCCGGGAAGATCCCACATGCCATGGAGCAACTAAGCCTGTGCACCACAACTACTGAGCCTGCGCTCTAGAGCCCGCGAGGCACAACTACTGAAGCCTGCGTGCTCTAGGGCCCGCATGCTAAAAGTACTGAGCCTGTGTGCTGCAACTACTGAAGCCGGCACACCCAGAGCCTGTGCTCTGCAACAAGAGGAGCCACCACAGTGACAAGCCCACACACCGCAATGAAGAGTAGCCCCCACTTGCTGCAACTAGAGAAAGCCTGCACGTAGCAGCAAGGACCCAACACAGCCAAAAATAAATACATAAACAAAACAAGAATGCCACTCAGACTTCTAGGTATAATTTCCCTAGTAGACCCTCAATTAATAAAGGAAATACCAAGCTTACATAGACCTTTCATTTTTTTTTTTTTTAAATAGACGCTATTTTTTAAGACGCTATTTTTTCACAGCAAAATTGTGAGGAAGGTAGGTAGAGATTTCCCACATACCCCATCCCCAAACATGGATTGCCTCTCGCGTTATCAGCATCTCGCACCAGAGTGAAATTTTTGTTGCAACTGATGAACCTACAGTGACACATCATTGTCACTCATTGTTCATAGTTTACATTAGGATTCACTCTTGGTGTTGTATATCCCATGAGTTTTGACAAATATGTAATGACATGGATCCATCATTATACTATCATATAGAGTAGTTTCACTGGCCCCCAAATTCTCTGTGCTGTGCATAGACCCTTCTCGATAAATACTGAGATTTTAACTTCCAACTCTGATATATTCTAATCACATAGTAAGAAAATCAAATGTTTTGAACTAAAAGGGAATATAAGTTATCAATCTGGAGCATATTAACTATAACAGATGGGTATCTATCCAAAGAGCAAAAGATACAACACAAGAAGCAAAGGGAGAGAGGAGTTCAGGGCAAACACGAAAAAGAGGAGGGATGTATGCTGTAAGAGTCGGCCTCAGCACTGAGTACCAGGGTGCTCACCTCAATTCCTTCTGAGAATCCATCTTTTAAGCCTCTACAGACACTCCACAGAATACCTCCATCACTCTGATTATGGAATCTCACCCAGAATTCCTTAAAGTGAATATGAAACTGATCAAACCCCTTCTGCTGTCTACTTACAAGCAAACCCACAGCTGTATGTCTCAGGCTATGTATGCATAGCTCAGGGTTCTGGCTTGCAAAGGTTATTTCCGAGCTTTTATTTAAATTTCCTTTTCACCAAATTCTTTTAAAAGAAAGTATTTAGATGGAGTTTTTGTTGTTGTTAGGTTCTGTTTTTTCTTTTTTTGTTGTTGTTTTATTTTTCAGCAGAGCTGTTGCACAACACAATTGGTTTTTCATGCTTTATAGGAAAGCAGGCCACCTTCCTTCATAAAGGGTGAGGGCACTGATGTGCCTTCCAATCACTTGATTCTATTGTTCTAAGCAGTCCTTTCAATGTTTTTGGCAGGCTCAGGCTTCTGTGCTGCTATGGCCTTATTTTATTATTGTTTGGAGGGGAGTGCAGTGTGATTATCCATTCTTCCTTCGGGCAGAGCAAGCCATCTGGAATGTTTATTAAGCCCGCCGGCTGATCAGGAGGCTAGAACTCTGGTGATATACATGAACGTGGGTTGTTCTACATCATCACAGCTTTGTTCCTCTGATGATGCAGCACACAGAGAGGGCCCCGCTAATGGATTTAGAGCACTTCACAGTGGAGGTGCCATGGGCTGAATGGGGAAAGATATATTTTTGGTCTCTGGGTAATTGACTGGAGGATGGTAGAAAAATGTTTAATGTAAAGCAAGAAGGCTTTAAACTTTTAAATGTTTAATTTGGGGTGGTAGAAGGGCAGGTGATCAGCAAGAGGTTTGAGGAGCGGCCTTTGAAGCCCAAATCTTTGTGATGAGGTCATGCCCCCCTAAGCTCGTCTGTCGCTCTGTGTAAAAAGATCAGTTGAGCTTGTCCAAAAATAAAATGCTACTATTCTAATTTTAAAATTTAGGCATTTCCTGGCCCACACTAAGCAGTACTTATATTTCTTTCCTTTTAGTAGTGTCACTGCAAAGAAAGAGGAACATTTTTCCTTTTGCTCTAAATTTTGGTCTGTAATTGTTGAACATATTTTTGCAGGAAGGCGAAGTTTGTCTCTTCCTGCTTTCGCTGTTTGTAAAAATGAGTGTTTGTTTGTGGAGCTGCAACGGATAATTTATAATGAGGATTTGGGTTTCTTTTTCAGTTTGATTTGGGTTTTACACTGAGTCAACTTTTCAGTCAATTATAGAACTATGATTAGTTACCAGTCACTTAAATAAGCACCTTTTAAAAACAGACCTATAAAAATGATACAGGGACTAACCACTGATGTGAGAAATCTCATGCAGGGCCACCGGAACCATAATAAGAGGAAGAAAAGATGGTTGAGCATATAAAACCTGTGTTTGGCTAAATCACAAGATATGCTAGTTACCCAACCTCCTGCATAAATCTGCCCTGAGCCAGTTTATTTCAGTGCACAGGATATTGCTACCAATAGATCCTTTAGTAAACCCTTGACAAGAGAAATGAGTAATTTACCTTTATATGAAGATGAATGTATCAGGTTGAGGAGCGCCATGTAAAACATCTTGTCTGATTTTATAGTTTGTGTCTATTAATCTAGCTATAGGCAAATGTATGTTTAAAGTTGAGCATATCAACAGAGATGTGGTTATATATATATTGCATGTATGTGAGTATATATTTATCTCTCTATATATACTCAGAGAAAATAGATATATATATTTATATTCACATCCTTATGTTTTTCTCTACAGTCAAATTAGCGACATCTAATCCACTTCACCAGAAGTCGGAGCTAAACTAATATTACCGATGGAGCTAATCCTTCCAGACACATACATCTCTGTATCAGTGGTCTATTGTCACAATAATGATTCACAATAACTACTGCTCCCCAAATGATGTGGCTTCATATAGTAACCATTTATTATTGCTCATGAGGCTATGGGTTAGGCCACTGGGCCATACTGGTCCGGCACTGCTCACGCATGCATCTGAGTTAAGCTGCAAGTCAGCGAGGTAGCTTTGCCGTCTCGTCTGGTTCTGTCCCACATCTGGAGCCTCACCTAGGAAAACTTGGCTAACTTGTTCTCCTTCTCATGTTCTCTCCTCCTCCAGGCTACACTGGGCTTTTTTACAGCGACAGAGAGAGAGAGAGAGAGACCACAAGGCTTCCTGAGGCCTAGGTTCTGAATTGGCATGTTGTCACTCCTGCCGTATTCTATTGGTCAAATCAAGTCACAAAGCCAGTCCAGGTTCCCAGTGGTAGGTAGACCCCACTTCATGATAGGTAGAGCTGCAAAGTCACCTTACAAATGATGTGGAGATCAGAAGGGTGAAGCTAGCTCATACCTCCCTGCAGCTCAGTTTGTGGAATGTCAGGACACATTCCTGTCGGGAGAATGCTTGCGTTCTTTTCTGTCAATCACCGTTTCTAACATACTTAACTCTGTGCCTTCTAAAATTAAACAACGCTGTACAAAATGTTTGCCCCTGAGCCCCAATAAACCATCTACAAATTGCAAATATCAGTGTTCTCAAAATAAGATCTAATACATATAATGACTGTTGACCATAATCTTGGTCCTGTCTATACTAAGCAGAAACTGAAGACTCACCAGTTGAGATTATTTTACATGCTGTGCCCAGAAAGTCTAGAAAATGTCGTAAGTTCAGCTCTCTTCTTAAGAATTTCTTCAACTAATTAGGCTTCTACTTAAAACTCTCAGGAATAATACTTTGCTTCCACTTATAACCTCTCTCTGCCCCAGTGTCTTCATCTATAAATGTAGTGTATCAGAATGTGATTTCAAGGAGTTAAGCCTTTTTATGCTAAAATTCCATTCTTTTCTTATAAAAATGGAGACCCTTCCATTTGAAGTCATTTTCTAGATTTTTTCTAGGCTTCTCTAACTGTGCCCACCAATCTCCCCCCTCCATGTAGTATGTAGAAGAGCACTGATTAGGAATATCAGGCAGTTTTGAATATCAGGAATATTAAAAACCAACAAGTAAACAACCTCAAAGTTGTTTGAAATTTGAATTGATAGCAGCTCACCAGTTATCCAATTAACATGAAAACCTGTCTATCTGTTTCATACTCAGAGGTGAAGCTCAGACAGCCTTCAGTTTATTTCAACCGGAAAAAAAAAACCGTTTATAATGTCAGCTTAGTTTTCTGGAGAAGTGCTCACATGGCCTACCTACTCTTTACCTCTCCAAACTTCTGCTCTTGATTTTCTTTTCTTGTGTATAGTATGTATCAAGTATTTATTCAATGCTTTGACATCATGCCCTAAGCCAGGTGGACAAGAATCCACTTGTCTTTCGTGCCTACCTATTTTACATAGAAGAGACTCCTGGGAATATGGGAACTTAGAAAGATAGACAGACAGATGGATAGTTAGGCAGACAGACAGACTTGGGTAGAGGTCCATATGGAGGCTAGATCACAGGGAGAATTAACGGGACCAATGAGACCCTGTATCGTAAGCAAAGATAAAGTCTGATGATTTCTCAATGGAAAAAACTCCAAAATTAAAAGATGTAGTATGTCACACCTCAATCAAACCTTGCTGTGGTACCCTACCCTCCCTCCTCCAATCCAAACAAACCTGCAAAGGGCCAGTTTGATCCTGACTCTGTGGGTGTGAAGATGGAACTCACTGGTCCTTCAAGTTCCACTGCCTTCAGAGGCAAGCACACCAAGTGCCAGTGCCATGGCACTGGCTCTCACTCCATTGGCAGGGTAGTGAGGAGGTTTCTACTGCAGCCAGCACCTCAGTGATAAAGGGAACAAGGCTTCAACTTGGAGCAGGACTTCTTGGGGCACTTTCTGAATCTAAGTTCTGTGGAGTCTCGGCTGAGATCACTGTAGCAAGGATGGAAAATTAGGGCAGATCAGTGGACACAGGAAAGTCACCCTGGAATTGGGAAATATTTGGGAAGAAGAACTCTGTAAATATAGTTTTTCTGCAGAAACGAGACTGGTATTGGGGCATCAAGATTTGAGTAATAGTGTTAATGAGACTGCATTTATATTCAGCAGCTTTTAAACCCTGAGACTTTTGTTTCTACCTGAATTTCAATCTCATTTGATTTTGTGAGGTATTACTACTTCCACTTTACAAGTGAAGAAACAGAGGCTCAGAGAGGTTAGGTGACTTGTCCAAGCCACATGGTTGAGATTTAAGGCCAGTTCTCTGTGATTCTGAAGGCTGAACCCTCTCTGCTACCCCAGAGAGCAGCAGACTCTCCTTCCCTCTGCTTTGGGATAGTGTCAGTCCTAGTGTTCTCTTCATCAATGTTTGTCTACGAGTGTCTAGCACTAACTCACCTACATTTTGAATCTTGAGAACCAAAATATATTAACAACTGAATTAGGAACAATGCCTGAAACTTTGCTTCCTAGTTTGTAATAAGTGAATATTGGTCTCCATAATCTATAATGTCATTTCTGACATTTTTTTATATTATGAACATTTTTGGACTTTTCCATTGGTAATAAAACCAGCCAGTTGCCAATACATCCTTAAATATTTAACTTTCATTTCCATAAGGTCTAAAACATGCATTCAGAATCACCACTGGAAGACTCTAGGATTGCAGCCTGGCAGATTCTCTCCCCTTAATCTATCCTACCTGATAACCTATTATTGACCAAACATAGTGCTAAATACATAAAGCATATTCCTGTTCTAAGCAAGACTACTACTCTCACTATATACACAGCAATGCAAGTAGCACTGGGTTTGATTGAATGTTCATGTTACCCACTGCTGAACTAAATACTATAACTCTTCTGAGATAGAAGGTCTTTAGAAACTAGAATAGTAATCAAAGGCTTCAAGGCAGTTGGGAGGGGTTAGACTTAAGTGAACCCTGAAGGGTGGATAGGTATTGAAGGGAAGACAATTGCAGAGGATTTTCTGACACGGATAACAATTCTGGCAGATTTAGGAATGGTGAAAACTGGAAACCCTGAAGGATAGTGGTGTATATTAAAGGGAAGGGGGCCAAAGCTAGTGTACTTCTTGGTGAAAAGACAGACAGGGAATAAGGGGTAAGAAGATGTTCCTTGAGGGTAGGTTTTATGTCTACATGACAGCCACTTAATATTTCATTCACAAAGAAAAGGCTTTCAGTCTATGTAAGTAAAGGGATTGCTTGCTATCTTCCAAAACATGAAGAGTTTGTACAGAATCCAACAGTGAATCGTCTAACATCTCCACAGTGGGAAAGCAAGGATGGGGTGAGGAAATGTGAGGCAGCAGAGAAGCCCTGAGAGACAGAGCTTTGGTCCATATGGGATCCATGACTTAATGTACTAATTCACTAATATTTTTGCTTCTAGGAGTCCAGAATTTAAGAAGAAATACTATTGACTAGATGCCTATTAACTAGAGATCCTTGTGACTTTGTAAGGCTCTGATAAACAGCAGGTGTAGGCTCTCCTTTTTAAAAGTTGAAACATGGTTAAAGCACCAGAATCTTACATCCTACCATTCCTGAGAGGAAGTCAACCCTTTCTTTCCTGAACATCTCCCTATTTCCCACTCCCTTTCATTTGTACCGCTCTTTAATACTTCCTAAGCATTTATGCTGTATACATGTGGAGCTGCACTGAAAAATTAGGAAGATGCTGACTTCTTTTATAGGAGTAGTTAACCGCCAGAGTGTTAGGTTTCCCCTGCTAATCCCTACAGGTAAGAAAGATTTGGTGGAGTAGCCCATGTTCTATTTCAAGGGCTGACAGATAAATAATATTGCTCACAATTTGTTTGGGACAACTAGGGCATCTGCTTGCTGGTTAGATTAATCCCCCCAGGTGTGTCTTCTCTCTGTCTATAGGATTTAATCCAGATCATGTTTTCTATGTAAAGTGGCTATTAAGCAAAGAATTAGTGAGATCTAATAATTCATAACCTCTTCACTAAGAATTATGAAAAGTTTCCTCTGGCTTCAGAGAGTGTTTGTCAAGATTGGAAAAATCTCTCTGGGAACATTTCTAAATAGGTGCATTGGAAATTGCCCCTGTAACAGATGAGCCCATCTCTTTTAATCTACATTAATAAACCACAAAGCAAGGGAGCTGGGTAGAGGGGCATCTTCATCCAGGAAGGAAGCCTGGGAGTACAAGACATGGATTTGTTGGACATGATGGTAATTGCTTATGCACTGTCCTGCAGTTGACAAGTCTGTTTCTTTTTTAAAAATAAAAACAATATTTAAAAAAGTAAAACTCAGAAAAGACCAGGATCTGGATTGAATTTGACCTCCTGGAAGCATGATAGGGTATGGCAGCAATCCTATGGTGGCAGGTCTAAGATAAGCAATGTTGCTGAGTAACTGACCAGAGTATACCAATGTGAATTATTTCAAAGTATCCAAAAACCATCAGTCCTAAACAAGACTGAGGATGCACCCATATTGGGGGATCATTCTCAGCTTCTCAAGGAGCAAGCCCAAATTACTGAGTAAACCTGAGAATCAAATTTCGTTGAAGCCTAAAACTCAAATTTCATTGAGAAGCAACCTCTGTTAAGAAATGGAACTGTGGTCAAGATGGAAAATACGAGGCTGGCATATGCCTTACCTTAGCCTAGGCGTCCACAGGATCAACAGTCCTACCTCCTCTTCAGATCAACCGTGAAGCTGCAGAGATCAAAACAAAACAAAATAACATTTCTGTTCCCTTTACAGGCAAATAAAATCCAAAAGATACGGACCTTTGAATGGATTCTGTAGTCATAAATAGACCTCAGGGTGAGCTGCCCATATTTCCGCTCACTGTTGAATCCTATCTGCTATGAAAAATTTTCACTGTCTCCAAGTCATCATGAAAACATTCTCAGCTAATTGAGACATTCCCAAACAATTAAGATAACCAGATGCGTCTGTTATTTGTAATTACCTGAACATGCATTCCTTTCTCTGAGAATAGTTCCATTTTTTGAGCCTTTTGAACTACTCCAGATAATGAAAATGAAGATTACTGTGCGTGCATTTTTCACTCGGCCTAATTTTGACGTAGAATTACCTCTTTCCAAAATTAAGCAGCAAAACTGGAAACATGTGTGCAAAAAGAACTTTTTTCATTTTGCCTGGTGCCAGAATAATGCCTTTTCTCCCCATACAAATTGTATTTCTGACAATTTCTAATACTTAAGGTAATGCATGTTTAAATGTAAAAGATGGACTCCAATAGGTAAGGAAAAAATAAACAATTTATAGTTACCACTCATGACCTGCCACATTTAATCTTGTAGATTCATGATGGGTCTGCAGTACTGTTTACAGTTCTTGGCATGTAGTAGGGTTTCCGTATGTGGTAACTACCACCATAACTACTATTCTTTCTACTGTTACCACTACTACTATCCCTACTCTTCCTGATAATAATATACAATTTCTTCAAATGGAGATCTTCATTAGTGATTTGGGGTTTTGTTAAAATATTTTGTTATTGATTTGTCTAATTATACAGAGAAGTGATCAGAATAATTCAGCACTTTCTTCCAACAATAGTCCTAATATATTTTTCCCTTTTCCAATTATGCAAATTCTTATAAAATTTCTGGACACAATTCAAATTCTACCTCCGTCTTCTTTCAACTTTATAACATAACATTGGCCTTCACTATTTATTTATAAATTACTTTTATATCTCTTTTTACCTTTTTTTATAGCTGTCTTGAGCAGCTATTTAGCTTGCATTGTAATTTACATTTTTGTATGCCCAATCTGAAGACAAGGCTTGCCTTATCCTTGTTTTCATTTTTTACCTACTACTCTAGTCCTCGCACATGGTAGTTGCTCAATAAATATTTGATTTGCTTTTATTTGAAAAGATCTTATGCCTTTCTGATATATTCATTCCCTCCAGCAAATACTGTCTTCCAGTGTTAATTTTGTATTCTCAATTGCTGGGACATTATAATCCACCTATAAGATAAATGAAACTCTTTTCTCTTGCCCTGGACAGACTAAGTCTAAGTCACTCTAAGTCAGTCACTCTATGAAGGCAAAGTTTCCTACTTAGAAGATCAACATGAGGGAAATGTCTCTAGAGGTGGACAATGACATCAGGAGACCAGAGGCGGGAGAAAGAACAGGGCAAAAAACTGAAGAAGGAGGAGAAGGTTTAGGAGGAGGAAGAAGAGGAAGAGAGGAGGGGAAACAGCAAGAGGAAGAAGGAAGAGAAGGAGAAGGAAGAAGAGAAGGGGGAGGAGTAGAAAAGCAATCATTTCCCCTATAAATCACATTTGTTCATAGTGAATATTGATATCATGTTAAAAGTGGAAGATGAGTGATATTCATGCAGCAGTTGCTAAATATTTTCCACTTTTTTTTTTTTTTTTTTTTTTTTTTTTTGGCGGTACGCGGGCCTCTCACTGCCGTGGCCTCTCCCGTTGCGGAGCACAGGCTCCGGACACGCAGGCTCAGCGGCCATGGCTCACGGGCCCAGCCACTCCGCGGCATGTGGGATCTTCCCGGACTGGGGCACGAACCCGCGTCCCCTGCCTCGGCAGGCGGACTCTCAACCACTGCGCCACCAGGGAAGCCCAATATTTTCCACTTTTGATGAGTACTTCTGAGCTAGTGTAGAATGCTCTTTATTCTTACGCAAGTTAATCATTCATCCTAATGATTTACAGCTTCATCAAATCCCTGGACCTAGAGTACAATCACCATCAAAGAATAAGAACTACCGGTCAACTTCTCCAAAACCAAACTCATTATTTTTGTTAACTGTCCCTCTTATATTTACTTGGCTAAAACTGCGGGACACTTATTGTTTTGAGAAAAGAGTAGAAATTGCAACCCTGCATATTTTACTTCAAATCTTTGTTCTGCTACTTAGTAATTGTATGACTCTGGACAAGTAATTTATTCTTCTGGAATATAATTTTCTATTTTTAAAATGAGAAGAGTAAGAAATTATGTATGTACAATGGGTATTCCATCGATCTTAAATTTTACTACTGAAACCTTTATCCATTAAAAAAATCTTATATAGTACTTGAATAAAGTAAACTTTTGGAGGAAAAAAATGGTTATGGAGGAAAAAAAATGGTTATAATCTTTCATCGTTGTCTTAAATTATTTTTTATTATATTCTAATTATGTGCAGACACGCTTATAATTCATATGTTGTAAAAATCTAAACAAAGCTTCATATTACACGTTAAATTAATTAAACAAGGAGGCCCTTAGACTCTAATGCCATGGTGACCTCCATAAGCAAACCAAAATCTCAACCTGTAAATGCCTCCAACTTACCAAATGAAAACACTAAGGACAACCAATCACAAACAGCCAACTAGACTTTAAGCAATAGCCAATCAAATAATTTCCTTTCTACAGGTTCTCTATATAAGTCTTTCCCTTGACTCCTGTTAGTGGAGGGTTCCTAAGAACTTCCGATTTGGCACTAGCTGAGTCCAATCAATAAATGCTCAAATCAAGGGATTAATCTCCAAAATATACAAACAGCTCATGCAGCTCAATGTCAAACAAACAAACAACCCAATCCAAAAATGGGCAGAAGACCTAAATAGACATTTCTCCAAAGAAGACATGCAGATGGCCAAGAAGCACGTGAAAAGATGCTCAACATCACTAACCATCAGAGAAATGCAAATCAAAACTACAATGAGGTATCACCTCACACCAGTCAGAATGGCCATCATCAGAAAATCTACAAAGAACAAATGCTGGAGAGGGTGTGGAGAAAAGGGAACCCTCTTGCACTGTTGGTGGGAATGTAAATTGATACAGCCACTATGGAGAACAGTATGGAGGTTCCTTAAAAAACTAAAAACAGAATTACCATATGATCCAGCAATCCCACTACTGGGCATATACCCAGAGAAAACCATAATTCAAAAAGACACATGCACCCCAATGTTCACTGCAGCACTATTTACAATAGCCAGGTCATGGAAGCAACCTAAATGCCCATCGGCAGACGAATGGATAAAGAAGATGTGGTACATATGTACAATGGAATATTACTCAGCCATAAAAAGGAATGAAATTGGGTCATTTGTAGAGACATAGATAGACCTAGAGACTGTCATACAGAGTGAAGTGAGTCAGAAAGAGAAAAACAAATATTGTATATTAACGCATATATCTGGAAGCTAGAAGAACAGTACAGATGAACCTGTTTGCAAGGCAGAAATAAAGATACAGACGTAGAGAAGAAACATATGGACATGGACAGCAAGGGGGGAAAGGGGGAGTGGGATGAATTGGGAGATTGGGATTGACATATATACACTAGTATGTATAAAATAGAAACTAATGAGAACCTTCCATATAGCACAGCAAACTCCACTTAAATGCTCTGTGGTGACCTAAATGGGAAGGAAATTCAAAAAAGAGGGGATATATGTATACATATAGCTGATTCACTCTGCTGTACAGCAGAAACTAACACAAAGTTGTAAAGCAACTATACCCCAATAAAAAAAAAATCTGAGAAAAAAAATGCCCACATAAACTCTTCAAAAATTTAATATTCTCAGTTTATCTTTTAACATATACAAATAAAACTATGTAGCTAAAACTATGCAAATAATTTGACGTGGCAGATGATGTTATGTTGTTTTGCTGAACTAAATGATCTGTGTGGGTTCAGTTGTAACATACACACACACACGCACACACGTATGGCATTTGATTCATTTTCTTCAAACTTGTATAGTTGTAATGTTGAGCCTGATGGACCATTCCTTAAATCATAGTCATCACTGTAGTCATCTTTTCTCTTTAAAGAATAGCTAATTTAGACCACAATCCACAGTTTTAATGGGCCCACCATTTAGCAGTCCACCCAAAAACTAATACTAAAAAACAATCTTAAAATATAATTTAATCGAAGATTCCTCATTGTTTATTACCACTTACTCCTCATGAACTACTGCAAGTTGTGATGTACAAAGATGGGTCTGGAAGGAACATCTGTGAGAAACATGGATGGCACCTATTGCTCTGCATGGATTTCTGTGAGTTCAGTAATGCTTATACCGCTATATGCCCTGTGATGACTTAACTGTTCAACCAGAATTCTCTATTTGACCAACTATCAAACCTTTGGCATTTTTTACTAGGTGTTGTGATGTCATTTATTCTTCATTTGGTACAAAAATCCCATTTATATATTAAGTCTGCCTCTGTTCTTTTCTCATTAACCTGTGACAATTAATGTAGAACATTATTCCACCACACTGTCATTTTCATGATGTCAAAACATTCTACATTTATTAAATAAATTATGAAGCTAAAATCCTTGTCTGTGAAAATATCTTTCAATTGTAGCTGATCACTATAAAAGAGAAGTTTTGCCTTTATAATCAGTAAAAGAATCCAACAAGAGTACAATAGCAGACACATGATGAACGCTGTCTCATTAACATTAGGACATATCACCTAAAGCCAGCCAGAAAATCTCTATCTGTATGTTATCACTGGGGATCAATATGACAGTAAACTCACAGATAAACCAGAGCACTGAAATCATGTGGCACTACTTAGTTATAAGGTAGTCTAGTAGATGATTCAGAATGTTTCATCCTTCCATATTTTAGAAATTATAATCAATGTGGAAAAATTAAAAACAGAAAACTCACCATTGTAGACCTCACTGACTTTTCATAATGCTGCCACAGACACTCATGAATGAGAAGACACAGCAAATTAACATATTCAATACCAAGAGATCCTCACTGGAGAGTACGTAGTAAGTCTGAATGTTGAGACTTTCACATTCTATGATAGCTTTCCCTTTTGTGATCTTTATTTATTTTGTTATGACTGAGGCAGGCATTTGGTTACATCTGCTTTAAAAATGGTCTAGACTAAGATTATTAGAGTCATGCTTTATGATCTCGGTAACCAAGGTCTTGGTTGTACTTTTGTTTGTGTGCCAGTGGTGACCCCAAAACACTTCAGGAGAAACTTGTCCATGACTACAGAGACTTCTGTGAACTGCTTCCACAGGAAGGAAAGATGGCCTTCAATTCAGCCAAGTGTCCCTGTCAGGCTCTTTAACATTCATAAGAGAATGTCAAACTTTATGTCAGTATGGTTGACTGCTGGACCTTACATTTCTGCACAAACCTTAGGCATAGAACAGCACACTGCATACTTGTCAGGGAACACAGCTGTGAGCTCTCTGCCTCTGGGGACATATCAGAACTTCAAGTGAAGAAGACAGTATCTATGGAGGCATTCTGAGGGGCATGCAATCCATCCATTCCTTAAGATCAACTGTCCTCAACCCTCTCCTGCCTCACCACACATGAAAGATGGAACTAACCTACATAGCATACTTCCATGGATAAAGGCAGATTTCTGATAAAACCAATAAAGAAAACACAACTAACATAGTAAAAGCATTGCAATAATAATTAATTCATGATCTCAGTGACTATAAAATTGTGCACCAAATCGTACATGGCATTATATCCATTTTACAAAGGAGGAAACTGAAGCTTAGAGGGGCTAAGTAACAAATATAGGGGCAGATGCCTGCTTTAGGTTGGCATGCTTTCTTATTCTGTCCGCTGTCTCTCATCATTTCAGACCATTTTTTTTGGGAAAAATTGCATAGCCTTACATAAATGGATTAATCAAAGAACAAGAGTCTAGTGTTGCTTGAGAATAGGAATTGTACAAGAACGACTGTGTCATCCCTCTTGCAGAGACAGACGTGGATTTGACTGCTTCTTACCTATCTTTATAGACACTGAAGGGGAAAAATTTGGATACCCTCCAGTTGCAAACTAAGAGTCTATTTATGTAAGGGAGGGCTTAAATCTGTTCGTCTGTTTCTTTTCTAAAGTTGATAATAAAGTTACGATGACATCAAGAAACCATGCTAGAAAAAAACTGCAAACATATACCAAAAAAGTGAGAAGATAGTTGGAAAATTATTGAAAAAAATTAAAAAAACTCAGGTGGTTGTAAAGACACTTGACCTATAAACGCATCTTGGATACATAAGGGATTCAAGAAAAGCCACTGGAGGGGACTGCTTGTTAATATTAACTGTATCTGGGTTATCACTCCCTTTTTTACTTCCTTCTATAGTACTTACAGTATACCAGGTATTATTCTATTTTATTTATATACATTAACTCACTTAATACTCCCAACAACCTTGTGAGTAGATACTATCATTATATACTTTTTACAGAGATGGAACCTGAGACACTGAGAGTTTATGTAACTTGCTCAAGGTCATATAGGAATTAAGGGGTGGAGAGGGGGCTCAAACCCAGACAATGGGCCCCCCAAATACATGTTCATCACCATTATGCTCTGCTGCCTCTTTCTCCATCCACTGCCCTTGGACCATCTCCCCTTTTCATTCATTCTGGGGTTGGGCTTGGGTAGGCCAGTCTCTGTAGTGGTGAGAGCAAAGAAGAGGAATTGCTTCCTCCCACTCTGTCTTCCACTGGTAGAGCTTGGGAGGTCATTATAAATCCACAGGTGCCAGACCATCCATAGATGACAATGATAATATCAAAGAAAACACTGAGTGCTTACCCTGGTAATTATGAAGGTGAGTTCATTACAAAAAGCAGTCCATTAATCCTGTCAACAACCCTCTGAGGTAGGTATTATTTTTACTCCCCTTGTATAAATTATTAAATAAACAGCAAAAAAGCTTGTAAACCAGGCAGTCCTAGTCCAGAGCCCATCATTGTTGCAAGAATATGAAGGAAATCTTTGAAAATTTGCACTAAAAATTTAGATATAAATAGATAACCTTAAGAATAAGGATGTTAATCTGGGTAATTTATACCAGATGGCATCAGATATAAGCTCTCCAAACAGTCACAACCTAAGCCCCTGATACTTTAGCCAGTTATATGTTGCAAGTTTATGTATTAAATAAGTCCTTGTTAAATTACAGAATGATATTGGTAGAGCAGCAGGGGAGCAGAGCATGGCAAAGACTGTTTCCTCTGGTATGATCTTTATGCAAGGGGACCTGAAAAGGTATCAACACAGCCAACCTTTTGCATCACTGTGTGATGGCTTCAGGAACACAGCGTGAGGAGGAAGCCCTGAGCCTCAATTCCAACCCAAAATGTTTCTATTCAAAGGGAAACTTGAAGCAACAAGTGGCAAATAGCAGAAGGCAGAGGTGATCGCTCAGCCTTCAGGGCTGGCAAGAGTGAAGAAAGGAAGAACCTCTCCTCAGGTTTACGTGGCAGGAGTCTCTGGCCCTCACAATGGCTTCTAATGTCAACTGCCCTATTCCTCCTTTCTCCAAGGGCCTTCTCCTGGTCTTCACTGTCTCTATACCCCTGGAGCTCCTTCCTCAGGCCATAGGATTCCACCTGGCTGCTGCTGATTTGGAGAGCCTGGAGAGATCCTGATTTACCGCAGTGCTTGAGGGCTATGGTTTAGATTTGTGTCCTAAACATCCCAGAACACATTTTTTTTTTTTTTTTTTACTATAGAGACACTGGGATACCTAGTACTATAATCCATGCATCTATAACCAGGCTTTTGTGGCTAAGACCTAAACTCTTAACCTCATTCATAAGACTTTTTGCTATGAGAACATGCATTCATTATTCCAAACAGCTTCCTTCAAGAGAACATTTGGAAAGACAACCTGTTAATAATTTGGGGACTCTCAGCCGGGTAAATCATCATTGTATTCTTCATGCTGTGTGTTCTGTTTTATTATCATCAGAGCGTGGTAATGTTTGGTCTCTCTCACTCTACCAGAGGAAGCTCAGAGCAGTGGGCTTGTCCTTGGCTCATGATACAAGTCTTTCACCGGGGTCTCTGCAAAGAAAAACATGAGCTGCACTCCGGTTTCCTAGTTTCTTTATTCCCTTCTTTTGACACTTGCAAAACAATCTGATAAAACAAAGTATACAATCAGTATTTGAGGATGAGTATAAAGTTTACCATAATGTTTTATTATATATACAGTATCTGAAATTGGAATTGGCTTCTCTAAACAACAGCTGTGGTGGAGGAAGCAGCTGTTTTGGAGGAGAAATGGCTCTGGCTTGGGAGTCAGGGGATCCAGGGCTGTCCCAGATCTGACCGTTGCTTCAGTAGGCCAGCTATTGGACTCCCCTGGTGATTGGTTTCATCATCTGTAAAATGGGGATAATTTTGTCCCACAGGATTAAATATTATATATCTATATCTATGTACCTAACGATGTATCTATCTATAAAACATTATTTTATAAACTACTGAGTGAATCAGAGCTCTTAAGGTTGTTGTTAGACTGCTGTAAACTCTAATGGATTGGGTCCAAAGAAATTATTTCTTCTTTTTTTTTTTTGTTTTAGACTAGTGAGCTTATCTACCCTTATTTTGAATTTAATTTTTTAATTAAAGTATAGTTGACGTACAATGTTATATAAGTTTCAAGTGTACAAGGTAGTAATTCACATTTTCTGGGTTTTTTTTGGCAGTATGTGGGCCTCTCACTGTTGTGGCCTCTCCCGTTGCGGAGCACAGGCTCCGGACGCGCAGGCTCAGCGGCCATGGCTCACGGGCCCAGCCGCTCTGCAGCATGCGGGATCCTCCCGGACTAGGGCACAAACCCATGTCCACTGCATTGTCAGGCGGACTCTCAACCACTGCGCCACCAGGGAAGCCCGTAATTCACAATTTTTAAAGGTTGTATTCCACTTATAGCTATTATAAGATATTGGCTATATTCGCTTATGTTGTACAATACGTACTTTTAGCTTATTTATTTTATATATCTTGCCCTTCCCCTCCTCATCTCCCTGGAAATGTAAATGCATTTGACACTTCTGTCTTATATCTCGTACACACATGTGGGAAGTCTCCCTCCTTCTTTTTCTCTCTCTCCCTCTTCACAAAATACAAATAAAGTGAAGACCCATAAGTGAAAGTAAAGGTTTGCAAAGCTTTAGGCACAGTTTTGGAGAAAACACAAGTTGTTGATCATGTCATAAAAAGCCACATAGCAATAAAATTGCATCATAGGGATACCAAGAGAACATCTGCTCCTTAAAAATCTCACCAGAGTGCAGAGTTCAGTTTGAGGCATCTCCTTTCAGAACCAATGAAAAGCAATGAGAAGAACTCCAGACAAGAGCAGCAAGATGATTAAGCCCATAAAAGAATCCAGTTATCTGGGTGGATTAAAGAAAATGGATAATTCATTGAAGCCATTGCCAAGATGAGGAATAATTATAATCTACAAAAATTTCAACGGTAGAAAAGCCAAGGAAAGAGCGGAACTATTTAGCTTGATCCAGAAGACAATGCATTGAAATAGTCACAAATGAGAGAAAAGGAATTATTTGTGAAATGATATTTGGTGATTTGAAAGCTAATATAAAGAGTCCCTGAAGGACACCAAAGATTTAAAGAGGGGCAGGGTCTCTGCATAGCAATGACATATGAAGATCTATTAAAAAGTCTCCACTGAAAGTCCCTACCTCTAACGCATAGGAGAATCTTCCACCTCAGAAGTCTCCCTGGACACAGGGTCAGCAGACTAGATTATTCTGATACTCATTTGTTAACTGTCTGTATTAAAAAGCCAATTTTCCAGGAAGAAAAATGGTTGAGAATCTTCAAGCCTCATTCTTACCAATGGAGATGCAAATATATGATAGCTCAGAGCAATCATATGGGATATAAAAAATATTTATTTATTCATTTAACAAATATTTCCTGAGCACCTGCTAGGAACCAGGCAGGGTGCTAGGCACACACACGAGGTCCAACACTCTAAGTTTTCTACTCCTGGCTCTAGTTCCACTAATTGATATTATATTTGGTCTTTTTCATATTTATCTACTACCCAAAACTTACAGTAAGCTCCATGAAGGTAATGACAGGGACAGATAAGGATTCTTCCATCACAGCAGCCAGCCCCCTGCTCTGACTATATATATATGACTACCGAATGCATCAGCCCTTTGCCCAGCGTGAGGCCAGGATGAGGGACAGGTGCCAAGATATATGATTTCTAGAGTGAAATTATTTTTGTGCCTCAATGTCATCAACCCCAACATGTCACAAAATAATATTCATTTAAAAATATAAGTGCAGATTAGTTAAAGATGGCAGAGTAGAAGGATATACGCTCACTCCCTCTTTCGAGAGCACCAGAATCACAACTAACTGCTGAACAGTCATCAACAGGAAGACACTCGAACTCACCAAACAAGATACCCCACACCCAAAGACAGAGGAGAAGCCACAATGAGAAGGTAGGGGCGCAATCATAAGAAAATCAAATCCCATAACTGCTGGGTGGGTGACTCACAAACAGGAGAAAAATTATACCGCAGAAGTCCACCCACTGGAGTGAAGATTCTGAGCCCCACGTTAGGCTTCCCAACGTGGGGGGTCCAGCAATGGGAGGGGGAATTCCCAGAGAATTAGACTGAAGCCTAGCGGGATTTGATTGCAGGATTTTGACAGGACTGGGGGAAACAGAGACTCCACTCTTGGAGGGCACACAAAAAGTAGTATGCACATCAGGACCCAGGGGGAAGGAGCAGTGACCCCAGAGGACACTGAACCAAACCTACCTGCTAGTGTTGGAGGGTCCCCTGCAGAGGTGGGAGGTGGCTGTGACTCACTGTTGGGACAAGGACACTGTCAGCAGAAGTAATGGGAAGTACTCCTTGGCATGAGCCCTCACGGAGTCTGCCATTAGCCCCACCAAAGAGCCTGTGACCAGCACTGGTCACCTCCAGTGCTGGGTCACCTCAGGCCAAACAACCAACAAGGAGGGAACTCAGCCCCACCCATCACAAGCAGATTAAAGTTTCACTGAGCTCTGCCCACCAGAGCAACACCCAGCTCTACCCACCACCAGTCCCTCCCATCAGGAAGCTTGCACAAGGCACTTAGACAGCCTCATACACCAGAGGGCAGACAGCAGAAGCAAGAAGAACTACAATCCTGCAGCCTGTGGAACGGAAACCACATTCACAGAAAAACAGACAAAATGAAAAGGCAGAGAACTATGTATTAGATGAAGGAACAAGATAAAAACCCAGCAAAACAATGAAATGAAGTGCAGATAGGCAACTTTCCAGATGAAGAATTCAGAATAATGATCATGAAGATGATCCAGGACCTCAGAAAAATAATGGAGCCAAAGATCGAGACGATGCAAGAAATGTTTAACAAAGACCTACAAGAAATAAAGAACAAACACATAGAAGAATTAAAGAACAAACAAACACAGACGAACAATACAATAACTGAAATGAAAAATACACTAGAAGGAATCAGTAGCAGAATAACTGAGGCAGAAGAACAGATAAGTGACCTGGAAGACAGAATAGTGGAATTCACTATTGTGGAACAGATTTAAAAAAAAAAAAAGAATGAAAAGAAATGAAGACAGCCTAAGAGACCACTGGGACAACATTAGACGCACCAACATTCGCATTATAGAGGTCCCCGAAGGAGAGAAAGGACCCGAGAAAATATTTGAAGAGATTATAGTCAATAACTTCCCTAACGTGGGAAAGGAAGTAGCCACCCAAGTCCAGGAAGAGCAGAGAGTCCCAGGCTGGATAAATCCAAGGAGAAACATGCTGAGACACATAGTAACCAAACTGACAAAAATTAAAGACAAAGAAAAATTATTAAAAGCAACAAGGGAAAAATGACAACATACAAGGGAACTCCCATAAGATTAACAGCTGAGTTCTCAGCAGAAACTCTACAAGCCAGAAGGGAGTGGCACGATACATTTCAAGTGATGAAAGGGAAGAACCTACAGCCAAGATTGCTCTAGCCGGCAAGGATCTCATTCAGAATCGATGGAGAAATCAAAAGCTTTACAGACAAGCAAAAGCTAAGAGAATTCAGCACCACCAAACCAGCTCTACAACAAATGCTAAAGGAACTTCTCTAAGTGGGAAACACAAGAGAAGAAAAGGACCTACAAAAACAAACCCAAAACAATTAAGAAAATGGTAACAGATATTATAGATATCGATAATCACCTTAAATGTGAATGGACCAACTGCTCCAACCAAAAGACACAGGCTCGCTGAATGGATAAAAAAACAAGACCCATCTATATGCTGTCTACAAGAGACCCACTTCAGACCTAGGGACGCATACAGACTGAAAGTGCGGGGACGGAAAAAGATATTCCATGCAAATGGAAATCACAAGAAAGCTGGAGTAGCAATACTCATATCAGATAAAATAGACTTTAAAGAATTTTACAAGAGACAAGGAAGGACACTACCTAATGATCAAGGGATCAATCCAATAAGAATATATACAGTAATTAATATATATGCACCCAACATAGGAGCACCTCAATACATAAGGCAAATACTAACAGCTATAAAAGAAGAAATCGACAGTAACACAGTAACAGTGGAGGAATTTAACACCTCACACCAATGGACAGATCATACAGACAGACAATTAATAAGGAAACACAAGCTTTAAATGACACAATAGACCAGATAGATTTAAGTGGTATTTATAGATCATCCCATCCAAAAACAGCAGATTACATTGTCTTCTCAAGTGCACACGGAACATTCTCCAGGATAGATCATATCTTGGGTCACAAATCAAGCCTCAGTAAATTTAGGAAAACTGAAATCATATGAAGCATCTTTTCTGACCACAACACTATGAGATTAGAAATAAATTACAGGGGAAAAAACTGTGCAAAACACAAACACATGGAGGCAAACAATACCTTACTAAATAACCAAGAGATCACTGAAGAAATCAAAGAGGAAACCAAAAAATACCTAGAGAAAAATGATAACGAAAACATGACAATCCAAAACCTATGGGATGCCGCAAAAGCAGTTCTAAGATGGAAGTTTATAACAATATAATCCTACCTCAAGAAACAAGGAAAATCTCAAATAAGCAATCTAAACTTACACCTAAAGGAACTAGAGAAAGAAGAACAAGCAAAACCCAAAGGTAGTAGAAGGTAAGAAATCTTAAAATCAGAGCAGAAATAAATGAAATAGAAACAAAGAAAACAATAGCAAAGATCAATACAACTAAAAGCTGGTTCTTGGAGAAGATAAAAAAAATTGATAAACCTTTAGCCAGACTCATCAAGAAAAAGAGGGAGAGGACTCAAATCAATAAAATTAGAAATGAAAATGAGCAAGTTACAGGACACCACAGAAATAAAAAGCACCGTAAGAGACTACTACAAGCAACTCTATGCCAATAAAATGGACAACCTGGAAGAAGTGGAAGAATTCTTACAAAGGTATAACCTTCCAAGTGTGAGCCAGGAAGAAATAGAAAATATGAACAGATCAATCACAAGTAATGAAATTGAAGCTGTGATTAAAATCTTCCAACAAACAAAAGTCCAGGACCAGATGGCTTCACAGGTGAATTCTATCAAACATTTAGAGAAGAGCTAACACCCATCGTTCTCAAACTCTTCCAAAAACTTGCAGAGGGAGGAATACTTCCAAACTCATTCTACGAGGCCAGCAACACCCTGATACCAAAACCAGACAAAGATATCACCAAAAAAGAAAATTACAGACCAATATCACTGATGAATATAGGTGCAAAAATCCTCAACAAAATACTAGCAAACAGAATCCAACAACACATTAAAAGGATCATACACCATGATCAAGTGGGATTTATCCCAGGGATACAAGGATTCTTTAATATATGCAAATCAATCAATGTGATATACCATATTAACAAATTGAAGATTAAAAACCATATGATCACCTCAATAGATGTAGAAAAAACTTTTGACAAAATTCAACACCCATTAATGATAGAAACCGTCCAGAAAGTGGACATCGAGGGAACCTACCTCAACATAATAAAGGCCATATATGACAAACCCACAGCAAACATCATTCTCAATGGTGAATACCTGAAAGCATTTCCTCTAAGATCAGAAACAAGACAAGGATGTCCACACTTGTCACTATTACTCAACAAAGTTTTGGAAGTCCTAGCCACAGCAAACAGAGAAGAAAAAGAAAGAAAAGGAATACAAATAGGAAAAGAAGAAATAAAACTGTCACTGTTTGCAGATGACTTGATACTATACACAGAGAATCCTAAAGATGCAACCAGAAAACTACTAGAGCTAATCAATGATTTTGGTAAAATTACAGGATACAGGATTAATGCACAGAAGTCTCTTGCATTCGTATATACTAACAATGAAAGATCGGAAAGTGAAATTAAGGAAAAATCCCATTCACCATTGCAACAAAAAGAATAAAATACCTAGGAATAAACCTACCTAAGGAGGTAAAAGACCTGTACTCAGAAAACCATAGGACACTTAAGAAAGAAATCAAAGATGACACAAACAGATGGAGAGATATACCATGTTCTTGGATTGGAACAATCAATATTGTGAAAATGTCTATACTACCCAAAGCAATCTACAGATTCAATGCAATCCCTATCAAATTACCAATGGCATTTTTTACAGAACTAGAAAAGAAAATCTTAAAATTCATATGGCGACACAAAAGACCCCGAATAGCCAAAGCAATACTGAGGGAAAAAAACAGAGCTGGAAGAATCAGACTCCCTGACCTCAGACTATACTACAAAGCTACAGTAATCAAGACATATGGTACTGGCACAAAAACTGAAATATAGATCAGTGGAACAGGATAGAAATCCCAGAGATAAACCCACGCACCCATGGTCAACTAATCTATGACAAAAGAGGCAAGGATATACAATGGAGAAAAGACAGTCTCCTCAATAAGTGGTGCTGGGAAAACTGGACAGCTACATGTAAAAGAATGAAATTAGAACACTCCCTAACACCATCCATACACAAAAATAAACTCCAAATGGATTAAAGACCTAAATGTAAGACCAGACAATATAAAACTCTTAGAGGAAAACACAGGAAAAACACTCTTTGACATAACTCACAGCAAGATCTTTTTTGACCCACCTCCTACAGTAATGGAAATAAAAACAAAACTAAACAAATGGGACCTAATGAAACTTAAAAGCTTTTCCACAGCAAAGGGAACTGTAAATGAGATGAAAAGACAACCCTCAGAATGGGAGAAAATATTTGCAAACCAATCAACAGACAAAGGGTTAATCTCCAAAATATATAAACATCTTATGCAGCTCAATATTAAAAAAAAAAAAAAAAGCCCAATCAAAATTGGGCAGAAGACCTAGATATTTCTCCAAAGAAGACATACTGATGGCCAAGAGGCACATGAAAAGCTGCTCAACATCACTAATTATTAGAGAAATGCAAATCAAATCTACAATAAGGTATCACCTCACAGCTGTCAGAATGGCCATCATCAGAAAATCTACAAACAATAAATGCTGGAGATGGTGTGGAGAAAAGGGAACCCTCTTGCACTGTTGGTGGGAATGTAAATTGATACAGCCACTACTGAGAACAGTATGGAGGTTCCTTAAAAAACTAAAAATAGAATTACCATATGACCCAGCTATCCCACTACTGAGCATATTATACCCAGAGAAAACCATAATTCAAAAAGACACATGCACCCCAATATTCACTGAAGCAATGTTTACAATAGCCAGATTATGGAAGCAACCTAAATGTCCATCAACAGGCGACTGGATAAAGAAAATATGGTACATATATACAATGGAATATTACTCAGCCATAAAAAGGAACGAAATTGGGTGATTTGTAGAGACGTTGATGGACCTAGAGACTGTCGTATAGAGTAAAATAAGTCAGAAAGAGAAAAACAAATATTTGTATATTAACCCATATGTGTGGAATCTAGAAAAATGGTACAGATGAATCAGTTTGCAAGGCAGAAATAGAGACACAGACGTAGAGACCAAAGGTATAGGCACTAAGGGGGGATAGTGTGGGTGGGATGAATTGGGAGATTGGGATTGACATATATACACTAATATGTGTAAAACAGATAACTAATAAGAACCTGCTCTATAAAAAATAAATAAAATTCAAAAAACTATAAATACATTTTTTGTAGGATAAATCATCAAATCCTAAAGGGGCAAACAGTGTCAAAGCCAAATATGTACAACTGAGACAATCCCAGGGCTATTTAGTTATAGACATATCGAAATAATGAAGGACAGAGTCATTAGCCAGGCTGACATCAAGAGCTGTAGTTAAATACTGAAGTAATTCTAAGGAAGGACAGAAAATGGTGATGGATTTCTCTTGTCCTCCTTCCCTAATTTTATGTGCATAAGATTTCTTTATTTCTAACAGTTGATCAACTGTAAACATCCATAATATGGTAAATACCAGAAAGGAGACACCATTAATTCTGTCTTTTAGTCTAAAATAGACCAGCTAAAGAGAAGTTATTTTATTAGTACTTCCAGCTCTATGCCAAATATCCACACATGTTCTCTGCAGTATGTGCTTTAACTTACTTACTGAAATGGATATTTGTCTTTACAAAGAAATAATGGTTTCCTTGTGTCTCTCAGTAACAGGAAAATTTTCCATCCTTACTGGGGTAAGATTAAAAAGCTAATCAGCATTGCGGTCTCTCAAGAGTCTACAGATGTGCTCTCCCTAGATCCACAGTGGATTTGGGTTACCTGGCGATATTTGAACTGCCCCTCCTGTTCTTCTTGTACGTTTATTTAACACTTTGCTCAGCTTTGTTTTTAAATGATTCTGACAGCTCCTAACTAAGGAACAACATGCTCTGGCTAGCTGTTTCGGCCAAGGGTTTTAATGATTTAAAAATAAGCTTGCATTCACTTTGGTTTTAATGTAGAAATGTCTACAGATGGAAGAGGTCCAAATGAAAAGCAAAGAGATGGCGGAGGCTGGGCTACATTTGCAGAGCTGTAGTCTGCCCTGAGGTGAACTCAGCATCATCAGCTCCCCACCCCCCAATTAAAGAGAAGCAACATTTGGCTTGGTTGTGATCCATTTATATATATTTGAAAAGTGAGCTTTTCATCAAATTCATCTTTTTAATACTTAGGTGTTCATCATCCTGCTTGGCACATAGTAGGCATGTAACAAGAACTGGTGAATCGCACTGTTTTCCCCACTACATCGTGAGTGATTTGAGGTCAGGTCTCTGACAGGACTGGTGTTGTCCTGGGCATTGCTGTAGGTCCTCAACCAAGACTTGCTGAGTGATTGAAAGACTGACTTGTTTCTCATTCTACCCTATGCCAAGCCATTCATCGGAGGAGGAGTAAACAGAGTTAACAAGAGATGAAAAGAAGGATTGCTGAGCCACAGTGAGCGGTTGGAAAACACAAATTTGTGGCAGAGCCAATCAACATGTTCTCAAAAATAACTCTAACAAAACCTGTCAGCCTGGGAGATAGGAGAGAGGATGAGAAAGGTGGTAAGTGGGGACAGATCATGGGGTAGGAGGCCGCAGGGGGAGCGTTTTTGCAAACCGGTGGATGGAATCAGTATCTCCATGCCCCTTCTCTCATTTCTACGTTTTGGTTTTTCAGATGGTGAACTGGCTTCTCTTGGAATAATTCTAAGAATGGAAGGGAGACCTCAGAGTTGGACAAGCTCACAGAGTGTTTACAAATGACCATAAGTTATTATCATGACTCTTGGTCTGAAACAGGCTTTCATCTGTATTTTATTTGAGATTTGAGAACTTCTGTCTCCAGCACCTCCTCGGTTCTCCTTTCCTCTTTCTTATTTGTAGGGTCGCTATATAATTCTATCCTTGAAATTAAGACAGTTTTGAGAGGGAGAAAGAAAGCTGTTAATGACTACACCCATGGCTGTGTTATGACTTTTGTGGTCTCTAGGCACTTTTGCTTCCATGGGACCTTTCCTCCAGAAAAAACAAACAAACAAACAAAAAACCCCACTAAACTCTATATTTTACAACTCTGATGGTATAAAGATGAATATAATGCAGGCTAGAGTCATTATAATATAGTACATTCACTGTTATCATATTCATTTTTTCTTCTTATTTTAAAAGAAATGAAAATTTCTGTGGACCCCTAATATCACGATGGACCTTAGCACTGTGCCCAATGGAGAAGCTAGCCCTGTTTAGGATATCAGAAGTAAAATGGGTCTGTCCTAGGTATGGTCACTCTGTAGGTCATAAGATTTCTGTTAATACATGCTGTACCAGCAGTACTGCAGGTTCCCTGGAGCTTGGCTTCAGACCTGTTCAGAAGGTAATGAGTTTAAACTCATCAAGATGTATACATTAAATGTGTGTAAGTTTCTGAATATCACTTAAACCTCAATAAAGCTAAAAAATATATAATGAATTACCTGAACTATTATAATAACGTTGTTGAAGTGGAAATAAATGACACAGCAGGTAAGTGGATGTGGTTGTTTAAGGCAGAGATTGAGCATGGGGTGTGGTGGGCGGAAGGCAAAGGCAGATTCCAGAGCACTTTGCTGGAAATGCCTTCAAACTGCCAGGGGTGTGTGGTGAGGCTTGCTGATGGCCATGGCTGTGCTCCTGTCTCTGCAGTGAGTCTTCCTTAGAGTGAGGGGCTGGTGCTGGCCTGCAGCTTCTTTGGGCAAGACATCCAGTTAAACACCAGGCTGAGTGGGGAGACCTGCCTTAGAGGTAGAGACATTAGATGATCCTGAGTCTTGTTCAGAAGCCAAGAGCCTGGGGCTTCTTCATTTCTCTATAAGGAAAGGTGGTGACCTTAGCATGGAGCTCTTATCCTGAGATACATCTGCAGAAAGAATTAGCTCACTCACTGAACATCCAAACACTATCTTGTATGGTGACTTCTCTTTTTAATTCATTTTGCATGAGCATGTAGCTTATCTCTCTAACTTGATGGCTTGTTTCTGGTAAGGTGAAACTGTGTCATCTTAGAGTTAGTTCATAGTTATTGGATCTAACTGGAAGTAATATCAGAGTCCATGTCCCTTACTTTTTAGCTGGGAAGTCTAATAGCTTGTTGGTGGTAGAGCCATGCTTCAAACTCACATCTCTTGAGTTCTGGGTAAATGTTTTTGTTTGTTTGTTTGCGGTACACGGGCCTCTCCCGTTGCGGAGCACAGGCTCCAGACGCACAGGCCCAGTGGCCATGGCTCATGGGCCCAGCCACTCCGTGGCATGTGGGGTCCTCCTGGACCGGGGCACGAACCCGTGTCCCCTGCATCGGCAGGTGGACTCTCAACCACTGCGCCACCAGGGAAGCCCTGGGTAAATGTTTTGTTCTGAAATTTTATGGCATCTTTTAAGGGCCTCTTCACAGCCTTGGACCTGTCACCTAACTCCTATTTTCACCTTTCTTCAATGAAGCTCTACTGCTGTTACTGTATTATATTTTTCTTCCTAAATTATCAGCCCAATAATTTGAGATTCTTCATTGATGTCCCAAATCATAGCTTTTGTACAATTTTCTTAACCGTTTCAACTCTTATGGCCTTGATAGTCATGCATTTCTGGCACCTTTGTGCTTATACCACTTTAGACTCATCTTCTCTTAAGACCGACCCAACTTCAGTAATCCATATTTAAGAGCTCCTCTTGGCCACGACATCCATCTTACCTTCTAGCTGTTCCATTCGAAACAGCTGCCTCAATTTTTCACATTTCTGATGGACACTGTGCACTCAACTCAATCTTAGTTATCCCAGTTCTTCACCCTACCTCTAGCTTCAAGGGCCTTCCCCAGGCCCCAAGACTCCATGTCAGTTACTTTCAAGTGATCCTTTCTAACACACTAGAATCACTCCTTACAGTGCCCTAAATTATGTCATATCCCCAAAATAAGTTACTTTACCATTTGTAGGCTATTCACTCATTCCCAAGCGTCCAAGCTTTGCCAGATAAATTTATGAGAAAGTTGCCACCGGGTCTGCTATACTCTTTTATTTCCTAACTTCACTTTTAAGCATCTTATTCCTCATGATCTCATTATCTTATGCCTCTCTGAACTATATATCCCTTTTCTCTTGGGGGGGAAAAAAAAAAGTGTTCTAACATTTTTCTACATTTTTTAAGCCTCATTCTCAACCATGCCGTCCTCACTCTGAACAGATGACCTTCCTTCCTACTTTACTGAAAAAGCAGAGGCCATCTGGTACAACCTCCATAATCTTTCCTCCTCTCCATCTGTCACCATGCTTTACTCTCTGAAACTTTCTCTGATATCTTCATCTTTCCTTCTCTTCCCTCCTGTTTCCATCTCCTTTCCAAAAGAAGTCCTAGATTTTTTAAAAATAATAACTACTGTGAATAAAGCACTGAGCTAGACTTGTTATGCACTTTATGCATAGGCCTCTCATTGACATCTAAAAGTAGATTTTTTTCAGGCACCATATCAGGAAACTGAGACAAAAGTTAGCAACTACCTCAGGGTCACCAAGCACCATGGGGCTCTTTATTTCTTACTTCTTGGTTTTTCTACAGTCTACAGGATACACCTCTCTCTTCTTTGCCAGATTTGGTCTTTTTCTCTATTTTTGCTTACATAAACATGCACAAAAGCATCCAATTTTCTAAACAAAATTCTAAAAAACAAAGAAAATAGATTAGTTATTTTGAAAAACTACTAATATAAGAATATCATTCTGCCACATTCATTTATTCAGTTATTGGGGAAATTTTAAGAAGCTTCCTAAAGTATATCAGTCCAGAAACTGTTTGCTTCTTATGGTTGAATGTGTATCTTCCTAAACCTGATTAGTAGATGTTTACGAATCTTTAAAATTAACAGGGCCTAATCAATTGATGTATAATTTATATACGATAAAATGCACCCATTTTAATGTGAACAGTTTGAAGAGTTTTCCTATATGTGTACATTTGTGTAACCTCCATCACAGTCAAGATATAGAACACTCCCATCATTTCAGTAAGATCCCTTATGCCTATTTGCAGTCAATATCTGTCCTCACTCCACTCAACTGGCCCAGTTCCCACTAATTGCTTTCAGTTACTATAGATTATTTTTTCCTGTCCTAGAATTTCATATAAAAGAAATTCTACAACATACAATCCTTTGTTTCTTGCTTCTATCATGTAGCATAATAGTGTTGATTGTATCAATAGTCTGTCTTTTTATTGCTGCATAGTACTCCCTTGAATGGAAACACCACAAATGGCTTATACATTCAACTGTGGATTGATATTTGGACTGTTTCCAGTTTTAAGGTATTCTGAAGAAATTTGCTGTGATTATTCAATTACAAGTCTTTTTTGTAGAAATATGTTTCATTTCTCTTAGGTAAACAATTTTCAAAGAATTGTTTGATCACAAAGTGTATGTTTAATTTTATAAGAAACTATTAAACTGTTTTTCAAAGTGGTTGCACCATTTTATGTCACCATCAGAAATATCAGAGTTCCATTTCCAGTATGCCACACCCTCATCAACAATTGGTATTGTCGACCTTTTTAATTTTAGCCATTTTAACAGGTGTATAGAGGTAACCAGTTACAGTTTTAACTTGCATTCCCTTGATGACTAATGATGGTGACCATTTTTCATGTGCTTATTGGCTATTTGCACATTTTCTTTTGTGAAGTATCTGATCAAATCTTTTGACCATTTTTACGTTGGCTTGTCTTCTTAGAGTTGAAAGATCACTTTATATAGTCTTGATACAAAATAATTTGTCAGATAGATGTATTACAAATATTATTGTTCAGTCTACTGTTTTCTTGTTGATTTTCTTAATGATCCTTTTCAAATGACAGAGTTTAAGTTTTTATGAAGTCCAGTTGATTTTGTTTTGTTTGTTTTATTTGGTTAAGTTTTATGTCTGTGTGCTCCTGTGTGTGATGTGCAATGTTATGTTAGTTTCAGGTATACTACGTAATGATTTGACACGTGTATATGTTATGAAATGATCACCACAATAAGTCTGGTAACCATCTGTCCCCATATAAAGCTATTACGGTATTACTGACCATATTCCTTATGCTGTATATTATATCCCTGTGACTTATTTATTATGTAACTGAAAATTTGTACCTCTTAATCCCCTTCACCTATTTCACCCACCCTCCCAACCCTCCCTTCCGGCAACAACCCCTTTGTCCTCTGTATCTATGAGTCTATTTTCATTTTGTTTTGTTTATTTGTTTTGTATTTTTTAGATTCCACATATAAGTGAGAGCATGTAGTATTTATCTTTCAGTGTCTGTTTCACTTAGGATAATACCCTCTAGATCTACCCATGGGGTTACAAATGGCAAAGTTTCATTATTTTTTATGGCTGGGTAAATTTATCTATATCAAAGGGTATAGATATCTGACTATAAGAGAATTAAAAAAGGATTCAATTTTTTATTCACTCTTCTTTTATGGCACAATATATGGTGTCCTTGAATGAATAATCCATGTACATTTGAAAAGAATGTATATTTTGCTGTTGCCATGCTACATAAATGTTAATTAGTTCATAGTGGTTGATAGATTTGCTGTCTACTTCTTCTATTAAACTGAGAACAGGGTGTTGAAATTTTCAATTAAATTGTGGATTTCTCTATTTCTTATTGTAGTTCTGTGACATTTAGTTTCATATATTTTGATGCTCTGTTATAACTGCATACACATGTAGGATTCTTGTATCATCTTGATGAATTTACCACTTACCTTAAGAAACAGTCCTCTTTATCGCTTGACTATTGCTTGACTAGACTCAATTTTGTCTGCTATTAATATAGGTACTGTAGCTTCCTTTAGAGTGGTGATTCATGGTATACCTTTTCCACCTTTTAAATTTTGTCCTATATTAATTTGTATAGTTAATGCCTATTTCTTGTACATAGCATATAGTTGGAATTTGCTTTAGTTATCTAATCTGTCTATCTTGTGTGCCAAGCCATTAATATTTAATATAATTATTGATATAATTGGATTTAAATCCACCATTCTGCTACTTTTTTTTTTCACTTTGTTCTGTTCTTTTGTTATCTTTTTCTCTTGCCTTCTTTTGGCTTTCATGAATATGCTCTTTATAGTATTACATTTTGTCTCTCTTTGGCTTTTTAAGTATATCACTTGTTCCATTTTTTGAAATTAGTGGGTTTGATGAGATATAAATATACATTTTTAATTTGCCACAGTTTACATTCAAATAATATTATACCCACTTAAGTACAATATAAAAAATATTACAACAGTATTTTCCTATCCTTCTTGTACTGTTGTTGTTGTCATAAAGTTTATCTCTACGCATTTATAATTCCCAGTACTCTATTATTTTTGCATTAAACAGTAAATTATATTTTAAGTAAATAATACATTAGAGAGAAAGGTTTTAATAGTTACTCTTACATTTTCATTTCCAGTCTTCCTCATTCCTTTGTAAGGATTTGAATTTTTATCTGGCATTATTTTTTCTTCTGCCTGAAGAACTTCCTTCAACATATCTCTACTACAAGTTTGATGGTGATGAATTCTTTCACTTTTTTTGACTGAAAAATCTTTTCTTAACCTTCTTTTTAAAGGGTATCTTTGTTAGATATAGAGTTTTAAATTGATATTTTTTTCTCTTTCTTTACTTAAAGTATTTTTTATTCTATCTTTCATTGCTTCTGATGAAAATTTAGCACTTATTTTTATCTTTGTTGCTAGTACTTAATGTGCATTTTTATCCTAGCTGCTTTTAAAATTTTCTTTTTAAATTGGTTTATAAATATTTCTAGATGTGTCTAGATATAATTTTCGTTGTGTTTATCTTGGGATTCATTGAACTTCTTAGATCTTTGAATTTATATTGTTCACATCAATTTTGGACAATTTTTTTGTCATCAATATTTTTTGATCCAGTTTTTGTGACTCTAATACCACTTATATTTAAAATGACCCACAGATCATTAATTCCACTTTTTTGTGTTTTCTTCAACTATGTTTCCTTCTATGTTTAGTTTTTCTATTTCTGTGTCATCAAGTTCACTGATCTTTATATCTTACACATTTTCTCATTATTTTTTTCCTTTAATATTTAATTACATTTAGAAAGCTGTTTTAAATTCTTATCTGATAATTCCCTCATTTTTGCAAATCCTGGGACTCTTTATATTGATTTTTCTCTTGATTATGGGTCCATTTTCCTGCTTCACATTTCGTGATTTTTAATTGAATGCTGAAAATTGCTATTTTTATTGTTTTTAGTGTATAGATTTTGTTGTCTTTTTTTTTTTAAACAGTATTGAATTTTGAGGGAAGGTGGTGTTAATTTAAGGTACTTTTTTTAAAAATCAGCTTGATCCTTTCAAAATTTGATTTTCAGCTCTCTTATGACAGGTCTAAAGCAATTTTTACTGTAGTGTCAGCCTATGGGATAGCTTCTCTGAGATCTCTGCTATGCTTATCATTCAAGACGTTTCAACTTTTGACCCCAGACTTCCATTCCAGTATTATCATACATTCCCTTTTGGGATGCACATTATGCTCCTGTCAACCAAGTCCCTTGTTTGGCTTATTCTATTCATTTCCTTTGTCTAAAATGCTCCATTCTTTTTTTCTGCCTTTTTAAACCACATCATTGTTTCCATACATAGATTACATATCATCACCTCTTTAAAGCTTTCATTCATCATCTACATCAGAAGTAACTCTTTCCTTCTCTACTTCTAAGTTTTTTGGTTTGATTCTATCTCGATTTATCATATCTTACATCATAGCTATTTGTAGTCAAATCATTTTGTCTTTCTTAGACTTAGCTTACTCATCTTTAGAATAAAGGTGGCTAGATTTCTCAGATAACTTGTTGGATTAGTCTATTATAATGAAATATAATGCATGTGAAAAGTTATTATCTTTAGCTTGATGATAATCTTATCACCCTTATAAGGCTGTAATGTCCTTGATTGGCAACATCTGGTTGCCATAAGAATTTTGTAATTCTTCATATTTTGACTATATTCTTCAAATATTATGACCCTTTTCTTTGTCCACTATAAACCTCCCAGTCCACAGCCAATGCATTTATTCTCTATGAATGAGGAAAGTGTGAACAAGTACAATTACCGAGTTCACGTGCCAAAACATATATTCCTCAAGCATTTTGATATGCAAGGTGAAACTATATTTTGGCTTGTATTACTCTGATACTTACCTTGTTTAACATTTTTCACATCATGTGGATTAACTGGCTAAATGACCTGAAGCTATGAGTTAATATGCGTTTATCAAGTGCCTGCTAAGTTTCCAATAACATGTTAGATACTTTGGCCAAACGATAATAACCTTAATATTAATACTAACATTTATTGATAATATGCTCTGGTCCCAGTATACTGCTTAAGGCTTTTATATACATAAACTCTTTAACCTTCCAAGAAAATGGTGGCTATGAAAACTATTTTATCCGTATTTCTTACATAAAGAAATAAAGACTTAGTGATGTTAAGTAATCTCCCCAAGATCACACTCTGAATTAGAGATTGAGATTAGATTCTCAATTAGAATCACTTGGCAGTTTTTAATAAATTACCACATCCTCTTGCACCCTACACCATTTAACTCCATCTCTGAGGGTATAGCCCAGGCATCAGTATTTTAAAGTATCCTTGCAGGTGATCTGGATATGCAGCCATGTTTGAGAATCACCACTCTAGAGCCTCTATTTTACCCCTTATAAGAATTTATAAAAGACTCTTCCTGACCAATATGAGGTTACAAGTTAATTGGATAAACATACACAGATGAAACAATAAATAACTAGTACACAGGAAGCTTGCACAAGCCTCTCAGATAGCCTCATCAACCAGAGGGTAGACAGCAGAAGCGAGAAGAACTACAATCCTGCAGCCTGTGGAAAGAAAACCACATTCACAGAAAGACAGAAAAAATGAAAAGGCAGGAGCCTATGTAACAGATGAAGGAACAAAATAAAACCACAGAAAAACAACTAAATGAAGTAGAAATAGACAACCTTCCAGAAAAAGAATTCAGAATAATAATCGTGAAGATGACCCAGGACCTTGAAAAAGAATGGAGGCAAAGATCGAGAAGATGCAAGAAACGTTAAACAAAGACCTAGAAGAATTAAAGAACAAACAAACAGAGATGAACAATACAATAACTGAAATGAAACATACACTAGAAGAAAGGAATAGCTGAATAACTGAGGCAGAAGAACGGATAAGTGACCTAGAAGACAGAATGGTGGAATTCACTGCCATGGAACAGAATAAAGAAAAAAGAATGAAAAGAAATGAAGAGAGCCTAAGAGACCTCTAGGACAACATTAAACACACCAACATTCACATTACAGGGGTCTCAGAAGGAAAAGAGAGAGAGAAAGGACCCGAGAAAATATTTGAAGAGATTATAATTGAAAACTTCCCTAACATGGGAAAAGAAATAGCCACCCAAGTCCAGGAAGTGCAGAGAGTCCCAAACAGGATAAATCCAAGGAGAAACATGCTGAGACACGTAGTATTCAAACTGACAAAAATTAAAGACAAAGAAAAATTATTAAAAGCAACAAGGGAAAAATGACAAATAACATACAAGGGAACTCCCATAAGGTTAACAGCTGAGTTCTCAGCAGAAACTCTACAAGCCAAAAGGGAGTGGCACGATATATTTCAAGTGATGAAAGGGAAGAACCTACAACCAAGAGTACTCTAGTCAGCAAGGATCTCATTCAGATTCAATGGAGAAATCAAAAGCTTTACAGACAAGCAAAAGCTAAGAGAATTCAGCACCACCAAACCAACTCTACAACAAAGCTAAAGGAACTCCTCTAGGCAGGAAACACAAGAGAAGAAAAGGACCTACGAAAACAAATGCAAAACAGTTAAGAAAATGGTAATAGGAATATACATATCGATAATCACCTTACATGTGAATGGATTAAATGCTCCAACCAAAAGACACAGACTCAGTGAATAGATAAAAAAATAAGACCCATCTATATGCTGTCTACAAGAGACCTACTTCAGACCTAGGGACACAAAAAGACTGAAAGTGAGGGGATGGAAAAAGATATTCCATGCAAATGGAAATCACAAGAAAGCTGGAGTAGCAATACTCATATCAGATAAAATAGCCTTTAAAATAAAGACTATTACAAGAGACAAGGACACTACATAATGATCAAGGGATCAATCCAAGAAGAAGATATAACAATTGTAAATATTTATGCACCCAACATAGGAGCACCAGCTATCAGCTCGGTCCCCAGAGATGGGCGTGAAACACTAAGGCTGCTGCTGCAGCCACCAAGACCTGCTGTGCAAGCACAGGTCACTATCCACACCTCCCCTCCCAGGAGCCTGTGCAGCCCACCACTGCCAGGGTCCTGTAATCCAGGGAAAACTTCCCCAGAAGAACACATGGCATGCCTCAGGCTGGTGCAACGTCACGCCAGCCTCTGCCACCACAGGCTCACCCTGCATTCTGTACCCCTCCATCTCCCCAGCCTGAGTGAGCCAAAGCCCCTTAATCAGCTGCTCCTTTAACCCCATCCTGTCTGAGCAAAGAAGAGTCACCCTCAGGCAACCTACACACAGAGGCAGGGCCAAATACAAAGCTGAACACCAGGAGCTGTGCGAACAAAGAAGAGAAAGGGAAATCTCTCCCAGCAGCCTCAGGAGCAGCGGATTAAATCTCCACAGTCAACCTGATGTACCCTGCATCTGTGGAATACCTGAATAGACAACGAATCATCCCAAATTGAGGAGGTGGACTTTGGGAGCAAAGATTTTTTTTTTCTCTTTTTCCGTGTGGCCTACAGGGTCTTGCTGCTCCAGCCACATAGAGACTGAAAGTGGAGGATGGAAAAAGATATTCCATGCAAATGGAAATCAAAAGGAAGCTGGAGTAGCATTTCTCATATCAGACAAAATAACTTTAAAATAAAGACTAGTACAAGAGACAAAGAAGGACACTACATAATGATCAAGGGATCATTCCAAGAAGAAGATATAACAATTGTAAATATTTATGCACCCAACATAGGAGCACCTCAATACGTAAGGCAAATACTAACAGCCATAAAGGGGGATATCGACAGTAACCCAATCAGAGTAGGGGACTTTAACACCCCACTTTCACCAATGGACAGATCATTCAAAATGAAAATAAATATGGAAACACAAGCTTTAAATGATACAATAAACAAGATGGACTTAATTGATATTTATAGGACATTCCATCCAAAAACAACGGAATACACATTTTTCTCTAGTGCTCATGGAACATTCTCCACGATAGATCATATCTTGGGTCACAAATCAAGCCTTGGTAAATTTAAGAAAATTGAAATCGTATCAAGTAACTTTTTCCAACCACAGTGCTATGAGACTAGATATCAAATACAGGCAAAATCTGTAAAAAATACAAACACTTGGAGGCTAAACAACACATTACTTAATAACCAAGAGATCACTGAAGAAATCAAAGAGGAAATAAAAAAATACCTAGAGAAAAATGACAATGAAAACACGATGACTGAAAACTTATGGGATGAAACAAAAGCAGTTGTAAGAGGGAAGTTTATAGCAATACAGTCCTAACTCAACAAACAAGAAACATCTCAAATAAATAACCTATCCTTACACCTAATGCAATTAGAGAAAGAACAAAAATCCCCAAACTTAGCAGAAAGAAAGAAATCATAAAGATCATATCAGAACTAAATGAAAAAGAAATGAAGGAAACAATAGCAAAGATCAATAAAATTAAAAGCTGGTTCTTTGAGAAGATAAAATTGATAAACCATTAACCACATTCATCAGGAAAAAAAGGGAGAAAACTCAAATCAACAGAGTTAGAAATGGAAAAGGAAATACAACTGACATTGCAGAAATACAAAGGATCATGAGAGATTACTACAAACAACGATATGCCAATAAAATGGACAACCTGGAAGAAATGGACAAATTCTTAGAAAAGCACAGTCTTCTGAGACTGCACCAGGAAGACACAGAAAATATAAACAAACCAATCACAAGTTCTGAAATTGAGACTGATTAAAAATCTTCCAACAATAAAAGCCCAGGACCAGATGGCTTCAGAGGCGAATTCTATCAAACATTTAGAGAAGAGCTAACAACTATCCTTCTCAAAATCTTCCAAAATATTATAACAGAGGGAGGAACACTCCCAAACTCATTCTACAAGGCCACCATCACCCTGATACCAGAACCAGAGAAAGATATCACAAAGAAAGAAAACTACAGGCCAATATCACTGATGAACACAGATGCAAAAATCCTCAACAAAATACTAGCAAACAGAATCCAACAGCACATTAAAAGGATCATACACCATGATGAGGTGGGGTTTATCCCAGGAATGCAAGGATTCTTCAATTATACGCAAATGATAAACCATATTCACAAACTGAAGGAGAAAAATCATATGGTCATCTCAATAGATGCAGAAAAAGCTTTTGACAAAATTCAACACCCATTTATGACAAAAAGACTCCACAAAGTAGGCACAGAGGGAACTTACCTCAACATAATAAAGGCCATATATGACAAACCCACAGCCAACATCTTTCTCAATGGCAAAATCTGAAACCATTTCCGCTAAGATCAGGAACAAGACAAGGTTTTTCAGTCTCAGCACTATTACTCAACATAGTTGTGGAAGTTTTAGCCACAGCAATCAGAGAAGAAAAAGAACTAAAACGAATCCAAATCGGAAAAGAAGAAGTAAAGCTGTCACTGTTTGCAGATGACATAATACTATACATAGAGAGAACCCTAAAGATACTACTAGAAACCTACCAGAACTAATCAATGAATTTGGTAAAGTAGCAGGATACAAAATTAATGCAATCTCTTGCATTCCTACACACTAATGATGAAAAATCTGGAAGAGAAATTAAGGAAACACTCCCATTTACTACTGCAACAAAAAGAATAAGATGCCTTGGAATAAACCTACCTAAGGAGACAAAAGACCTGTATGAAGAAAATTGTAAGATACTGATGGAAGAAAGAAAAGATGAAACAAACAGATGGAGAGATATACAATATTCTTGGTTTGGAAGAACCAACATTGTGAAAACGACTATACTACCGAAAGCAATCTACAGATTGAATGCAATCCTTATCAAACTACCAATGGCATTTTTCACAGAACTAGAACAAAAAATTTCACAGTTTATATGGAAACACAAAGGACCCTGAATAGCCAAAATAATCTTGAGAAAAAAAAAAAAAAGGAGCCAGAGGAATCAGGCTCCCTGACTTCAGACTATACTACAAACCTACAATAATCACAACAGTATAGTACTGGCACAAAAACAGAAATATAGATCAATGGAACAGGACAGAAAGCCCAGAGATGAACCCATGAACATACTGTCACCTTATTTTTGATAAAGGAGGCAGGAATATACAGTGGAGAAAGACAGCCTCTTCAATAAGTGGTGCTTGGAAAACTGGACAGCTACATATAAAAGAATGAAATTAGAACACTCTCTAACACCATACACAAAAATAAACTCAAAATGGATTAAAGACCTAAATGTAAGGCCAGAAATGATAAAATTCTTAGAGGAAAACATAGGCAGAATATTCTATGACATAAATTACACCAAGATCCTTTTTTACCCTCCTCGTAGAGAAATGGAAATAAAAACAAAAATAAACAAATGGGACCTAATGAAACTTAAAAGCTTTTGCACAGCAAAGGACCCATAAACAAGATGAAAAGCTCACTCTCAGAATGGGAGGGAAGAAAAAAAAAAAACCGGCCTAACAAAAATGGTCAGAAGACCTAAATAGACATTTCCCCAAAGAAGATATACAGATAGTCAACAAACACATGAAAGAATGCTCAACATCACTAATCATTAGAGAAATGCAAATCAAAACTACAATGAGGTTATCACCTCACACCAGTCAGAATGGCCATCATCAAAAATCTACAAACAATAAATGCTGGAGACGGTGTGGAGAAAAGGGAATCCTCTTGCACTGTTGGTGGCAATGTAAACTGATACAGCCGCTATGGAGAATAGTATGGAGGTTCCTTACAAAACTAAAAATAGAGCTACCATATGACCCAGCAATCTCACTACTGGGCATATACCCTGAGAAAACCATAATTCAAAAAGAGTCATGTACCACAGTGTTCATTGCAGCTCTATTTACAATAGCCAGGACATGGAGGCAACCTAAGTGTCCATCTACAGATGAATGGATAAAGAAGATGTGGTACATATTTACAATAGAATATTACTCAGCCATAAAAAGAAACATAATTGAGTTATTTGTAGTGAGGTGGATGGACCTAGAGTCTGTCATACAGAGTGAAGTAAGTCAGAAAGAGAAAAACAAGTACCATATGCTAACACATATATATGGAATCTAAAACATGGTTATGAAGAACCTAGGGGCAGGACAGGAGTAAAGATGCAGATGTAGAGAATGGGCTTGAGGACATGGAGAGGGGGAAGAGTAAGCTAGGACGAAGTGAGAGAGTGGCATGTACTTATATATACTACCAAATGTAAAATAGATAGCTAGTGGGAAGCAGCCTCATAGCACAGGGACATCAGCTCAGTGCTTTGTGACCACCTAGAGGGGTAGGATAGGGAGGGTGGGAGGGAGACACAAGAGGGAGATGTGGGGATGTATGTGTATGTATAGCTGATTCACTTTGTGATAAAGCAGAAACTAACACACCATTGTAAAGCAATTACACTCCAATAAAGATGTTAAAAAAAAAAAAAAGAATGCTACAAGAGACAAGAAAGGACACTACATAATGACTAAGGGATCAATCCAAGAAGAAGATATAACAATTATAAATATATATGCTCCCAACATAGGTGCACATCAATACATAAGACAAATGCTAACAGCCATAAAAGAGGAAATCGACAGTAACACAGTAATAGAGGGGGACTTTAACACCCCACTTACACCAACAGACAGATCATCCAGACAGAAAATTATTATGGAAACAAAAGCTTTAAATGACACAATAGACCAGATAGATTTAACTGATGTTTATAAGACATTCCATCCAAAAACAGCAGATTACACTTTCTTCTCAAGCGCACACAGAACATTCTCCAGAATAGACTGGGGCACAAATCAAGCCTCGGTAAATTTAAGAAAACTGAAATGATATCAAGCATCTTTTCTGACCACAACACTATGAGATTAGAAATCAATTACAGGGAAAAAAACTGTAAAAAAACACAAACACATGGAGGATAAACAATACATTACTAAATAACCAAGAGATCACTGAAGAAACCAGAGGAAATCAAAAAATGACAATGAAAACATGACGATCCAAAACCTACGGGATACAGCTGTATGAGGGAAGTTTATAGCAATACACTTCTACTGCAAGAAACAAGAAATATCTCAAATAAACAATCTAACCTTACACCTAAAGGAATTAGAGAAAGAAGAACAAACAAAACCCAGAGTTAGTAGAAGGAAAGAAAACATAAAGATCAGAACAGAAATAACTGAAATAGAAACAAAGAAAACAATAACAAAGATCAATAAAACTAAAAGCTGGTTCTTTGAGAAGAGAAACAAAACTGATAAACCTTTAGCGAGACTCATCAAGAAAAAGAGGGAGAAGACTCAAATCAATAAAATTAGAAATGAAAAAGGAGAAGTTACAATGGACACCGCAGAAATACAAAGCATCATAAGAGACTACTACAAGTAACTCTATGCCAATAAAATGGACAACCTGGAAGAAACAAATACTTAGAAAGGTATAACCTTCCAAGTCTGAACCAGGAAGAAATAGAAAATATGAACAGACCAACCACAAGTAATAAAATTGAAACTGTGATTAAAAATCTTCCAACAAACAAAAGTCCAGGACCAGATGGCTTCACAGGTGAATTCTATCAAACATTTAGAGAAGAGCTAACACGCATCCTCTCAAACTCTTCCAAAAATTGCAGAGGAAAGAATACCCCCAAGCTCATTATACGAGGCCACCATCACCCTGATACCAAAACCAGACAAAGATATCACAGAAAAAGAAAATTACCAATATCACTGATGAACATAGATACAAAAATTCTCAACAAAACACTAGCAAACAGAAGCCAACAACACATTAAAAGGATCATACAGCATGATCAAGTGGGGTTTATCCCAGGTATTCAAGGATTCTTCAATATAAGCAAATCATTCAATGTGATAAACCATATTAACAAATTGAAGGAGAAAAACCATATGATCATCTCAATAGATGCAGAAAAAACTTTTGACAAAAGTCAACATCCATTAATGACAGAAACCGTCCAGAAAGTGGACGTAGAGGGAACCTACCTCAACATAATAAAGGCCATATATGACAAACCCACAGCAAACATCATTCTCAATGGTGAATACCTGAAAGCATTTCCTCTAAGATCACGAACAAGACAAGGATGTCCACTCTTGCCACTATTATTCAACATAGTTTTGGAAGTCCTAGCCACAGCAATCAGAGAAGAAAAAGAAAAGGAATACAAAAATTGGAAAAGAAGAAGTAAAACTGTTGCTGTTTGCAGATGACATGATACTATACATAGATAATCCTAAAGATGCCACCAGAAAACTACTAGAGCTAATCAATGAATTTGGTAAAGTTGCAGGATACAAAACTAATGCACAGAAGTCTCTTCCATTCCTATACACTAACAACAAAATATCAGAAAGAGAAATTAAGGAGACAATCCCATTCACCACTGCAACAAAAAGAATAAAATACCTAGGAATAAACCTACCTAAGGAGGTAAAAGACCTGTACTCAGAAAAGTACAGGACACTCAAGAAAGAAATCAAAGATGACACAAACAGATGGAGAGATATACCATGTTCTTGGACTGGAAGAATCAATATTGTGAAAATGACTATACTACCCACAGCAATCTACAGATTCAATGCAATCCCTATCAAATTTCCAATGGCATTTTTTTACAGAACTAGAAAAAACAATCTTAAAATCTGTGTGGAGACACAAAAGATCCCAAATAGCCAAAGCAGTCTTAAGGGAAAAACGGAGCTGGAGAAATCAGACTCCCTGACTTCAGACTATACTACAAAGCTACAGTAATCAAGACAATATGGTACTGGCACAAAAACTGAAATGTAGATCAATGGAAAAGGATAGAAAGCCCAGAGATAAACCCACGAACCTATGGTCAACTAATCTATGACAAAGGAGGCAAGGATATACAATGGAGGAAAGACAGTCTCTTCAATAAGTAGTGCTGGGAAAACTGGACAGCTACATGTAAAAGAATGAAATTAGAACACTCCCTAACACCATACGCAAAAATAAACTCAAAATGGATTAAAGACCTTAATGTAAGACTGGACACTATAAAACTCTAAGAGGAAAAGATAGGAAGAACACTCTTTGACATAAATCACAGCAAGATCTTTTTTGACCCACCTCCTAGAGTATTGGAAATAAAAAGAAAAACAAACAAACAAAAATAACTAGTACAAAGAAACCAGGAGATTACCAAAGTAAACTCTGAATTATATAGCCTACTCTCTAAGAGCAGCAGAATTTGAGAGAATGTAACTTAATTATAATTCTCAAGTGTGAAAAGTGTTTGAATATAAAGAACCACCAAATGCTTTCTCTCTAACAGAACAGGAGATGCTTTTAAATTGCAGACAAGACCGTGTCTAGTTTAAGAAAGGGTTTCAACATTCATCTGGACTTAGGGGCATAGGTTGTCTTGAAGACTTTTAACATAGGGTGTTTTTTAATACGATTCTACTCAAAGGCAGGCCATTGGACTGACTGACACCCTCACGGCCTCTCTCAGCCCGGGAATTGTGTGACATGCACTGGAATGCAGACAGCTCATCACTGTGAGGAAAATGAAGCAGCTAATATGTCTTTTGCTAACTCAGACTGCTTACCTCCTCCAGACCATATCTTCAAAGTTGCCCTAAGCCATTAGAGCACCTTTCAATTCTGGTCCCCAGCAGCAAAATTCTGAAGAACAATAGTGCAGTATCTGAGAATAACCACTCACTCTACCCAGTACTCGCCATAGCAAAACCATCTGTCTAAGTATCCAACATTATTACAAGTTTGCACCCCTTCAGAATAAGTAAGTTAGACCAATGAGGCTGAGTGAGCAGTGTCCCATAGGTGGGTTTTAAATGAGTGGTAGGGATCCATGCATGTGGGGAAGTGTGTGCAGTCCAGTGGGAATGATGAATAAACCAAAGGAGGTGTTACTGTGGATGAAAACAAGGAGCACCCTGGGCATCCTGAATGTACATGGTGAAACAGCAGAGTTTCAGGACGCTCCTCATTTTCACCAGCATTGCCCCTATTGTGAGAGTATGACTCCTAATCCACGCCACTCTCCTCTCACTCTCACTGCTGTCCTCTCCCTTTTAAGAGCTGGCCACCTAGTACCAAATGTGCTAAGAATACACAGGAAGGGCGGCAATGACTGCCAAAGGAAGGCGTGGGAGGCAAAAGATGAGGAATATGTATAGGAAATGACTGGAGACACATCTGATCAAAATGTAAAATCTGACATTTATCTGTTTGCAATGCTGCAGAAAGGTGGTCTTGCCAACCACGGATGGGCCAGGAAGCAGTGGTTTTTCTATTAAGGGTAAATAAAGTGAGGGTAAAATTTAAAGTTGAGGAATTTTTCTGTTGCTAGAAGGCAAATTACTACATGCAGTAGTACAAAAGAACAGGGGTAAACAATACAATATGCTGTGAATTGCGAATGCATGTGTGGTAATGTCATGAATATATTAACTTCCTTCATTGTCAAGGCAAGTGACAGAGGCTGCCTGAAATTCAGAGAGGAGCCGGCTGTCACTCTGCAGCTCAGACACTTGGAGTCACATCTCTCCTAATAACAAAGTCTATTCTGTTTACATTTGACATAGCGAGCAAGGGGTGGCGGGTTGCTTTTTTATAAGGAAATGAATGAAGGCATGAATGAATGAAGGAGTGAATGAGAAGATGGAGTCTCTCTACCCAGTCCGTCCTGAAGCCATCAGTCCTCCTTGTTTGGATGAAAACAAATCATCTCTGACAGGAGCACATTTAGATGAATTTTTAAATATTTCTGGCAATGGGTTGTATTTATTTATTTTAACTATGTCAACATACTGCACATTTCTGAGTCTGGGTCCCAGTGGTGTTTAATAAAAGAAACCTGCAAAGCACTACAGTGTCAGAATCAGGGAAGGAGGAGACTATACAAACAAATGGAATTTGAGGGACTCTGAGGATGATTCCAGTGAGGGCTGGTGACAGGTTAACATTAGTTCTACTTGGGTTGGGGGTCTGGCTATCTGGCTGTTTCCCCATCCTAAATGCATAACTGAGGTAGGGAGGTAAATATCCCATTGTGCTTAATAGCAGGATCCAGAGAAATGTTCTCAGAGTGAGGGAGGGAAAAGAGCCGGAGGCATATTATTAGGTTGGAATTAAAATGCAGACGAGATTCATTAAATTGTTGACCCTCCTCCCCACTCCAAAAAAAAAAAAAAAAAAAAATTCAGGTTGCCATCTTAAATTGACAGCATTAGAGAGGAATTATGTGCGCTGATTAATAAGTGAATGTTTTTACCATTATGATCGCGGCACCTGCTAGTTATGTCGACATTGAAGAGGCTCTCAAACTACAGTGTTTCCAATAATAAAGGTACCATCAGCTGAAAGTTGTGCACAAGTGTCAGTGCAGGGACACATCATTTTCTTATACGGTTGTGATGTTTAAAAATATTGCCACAATTTCTCTTGCTAGTTTCCTCCGCACCCTCCCCCCAACTCCTACCTATGTATTGCACGCAAAAGCACATCACTGACTCACATCAGTAAAGCAAAGGAAATTTAGGGTCCGATCAGAAGATGCCAAAGTGAGTGAATTCCAGAGCAAGACTAACATTCAGTTTACCATTTAGAGCCACACGATATGAAGTGATTTCAAAACATGTGTTATTCTTTCCAGGTTCCAAGAAAAATGGCAATTTTATCCAGTTTGGGTGGTTGCCAAAGGTGCCATTTCACCAAATGTAGCTACGGTCATAAAAAAGGAAGCTTCAGAGCAGATTAACTGGTTTTGCTGTACTATAATGGTGCTTTAAATGAGCAATTTGAGACAATTAACCTGGAACAGGCACTTCTGAGCGCTTTATCCCTTTAACAGTTTTGGTTCTTCAAACAAGAACAGAGAAAATGAAAATTGGCTCCTTCCCATCGTAGAATCTTCTGTATAACTTTGTGAATATGCATATGATCCGTAAGGAGCGTGTAATGGGAAATCTAAACTATGTAATTTGGAGATGTAATACTCCATCAACCAAATAAAATCATTAAAAAAATTAATGGGTATTTATGTGGCTGACTTAAGATAAAAATGTTCTCCATCTTTTGGTAATACTTAATAGCTCTTTCCTTGGATACAAAACACGTATTTTTCATCTATGTGCTTATTATTTACTGTAAAGTATGGGAGGGAAAAGATCATTTCGAATTATATGGAATTATTAAAGTATTAAAATGCTTTCACACACTATCTAGAGATACTGTTCTCTCATTATATTTAAAAACAGCTAGGCAGAGAGAACAAAAATAAAATGAATCTTACTAATCAAAAGGAAGCGATTTAAGAATGCACTTTTTAAAATTACCTAATTTCAAACCACATGAGAAATATTTGGGTGCCTATTATGTGCATGAGATTAAGGAAGATAATATAGAGTAGATTAATTATAGCTATTACCATTATGAATGCATTGTTCTGGAAAGGTTAATCTAGAGATTGTGTACAGGATGGAGTAGAGTCAGAGTGATAAAAGACTTCTACCGTGATTGAAGGTCCCTGACTATGTTGTGGGGATGAGTCAAGCTAAAGAGAACTGTCTTAGGGAGAGCGAGTATTTAAAAATCATTGCTGGAGATTTGGAATTCTTAATAGAAACTCCAGGAAGCCTGAGGCACCTTTGTAATATGGAAATGGGAGGGAAAAAATAACAATTTATGCCTGGGAACTGACCTTTCCTTAATGATGTGTGATCCTTGCTTCAGTTCCTTGAGGTTTAAGCCCCCACCAGAAACATGGGGAAGTCTCTTCACTGCACAGACTGAAAGGGTGGTACTCAAGGAAAATGCACAACAGCTAGAAGGATGACTTATCAAAAAAAAAAGAAGTCAATTATTATGTATTCTGTAATAAGTAAACCATAGTCATCTAAATTTTGGGATTTTTCCACATTGCCCAATCCAGCATTTAATTCTCAGACCTTATCTCACTTGACAATTCTGCAGCATTTGACACAGCTGATCACTCCCTCCTTGGAACTTTCTACCTCAATATCACTCTCTCCTACCTTATTGATTAATACTTCTTAGATTCCTCTGATGGACTTTTCTCTTCCTCTCAACCTCTAAACTTTTTCAGTGCTCCAGTTCTCAGCCTTACACACCTCCTCTGTCTTCATGAAGTCCGTAGGTCATCACATCCGGTCCTATGGCTGCAAATGCCATGTTACTGACACCCCGATTGACATCTCTAAACTTGATGTCTCCCGTGAGCCCCAGATTCAGATATCCATCTGTCTACTCAGTATCTCCCTTTGAATGTCTAATAAATGTCTCAGAATGAACATGGCCAAACTGAACTGAACCCAAACTATTATTCTCCTCATCTTTCCATTTTGGTAACTACCACCGTGTATGCTCGGTCATTCAGGATAAAAACCTCAGAGTTAGTTTTTCTTCCCATGGAGTTCTAGTTCTGTTGTGAATTTGGAAAATGTGAGGACTCAAGATTGTTCTTTGCATAAACAGAATCTGAAATACCATACCCACCCAATAGGTTATTTTCTCTCTTCTCAATAATAGGTTACCTAACCCACACGTGCATTTGACAGTTTTTCAGCATGGTTCATATGGTAGATTCGAACCCAGATGAATTAGACATAGATCTTGGTTTCATGGAGCTTACAATCTCATACCTGAAGAGACAACCGTATGCCCTGCTAATCCAAGGCCTGGCAAGACAGTTCATGAGTTCTCTAACTTAATAAAATCTCTGAAAAGGCAATATCTCAAAGATAATGGTCTCTATCCACTCCTTATCCCATCAGATTCTAAAGCATATAACTGTGAGGGCCCATCTTCAGATCTCTAATTCAGTGGGAGAAAAGACGGGACAAAGGAAAGGTTATTACTCCAAATGCTTATTATAGATAAACAAGGAGAGTGTCGTGGCTCAGTTACATTTTTCAGCTGACAATTTAAGTCAGTGAGGCTGGGTGAGGTTTTCTATGTTCTTCTCCTGGGATCCTTTTAAAGACTTTTCTTTCTAATCTTTTACATTCACTCAACATTCACTGAGTGTTTATTTGCATGGATCTAGATGCTAGAGATAAAACAGCCATTAAGACAGATTTTCTATTGTATAGGAGTTTAAAAGTCTAATAAAGGGAGAAAACCAAGGAAATAAATTATGCAATACCAGAACTCAGATGTGTTGCGTGATGATGGGGGACACATGTTGATGGTGTGCACTGTGCCACCTGGTGGGCTTAAGGCAAGTCTGTAACGAAAATGATGTCTGTCCTTTGTCCTGGGCATCCAGAAAGCAGGGACAAAGGCAAGAAGGTGTGAAGCAGCAGGGTCTGTTCACAGAACTGCAATTCTCAGCTTGAAAGTGAGGAAGGCATGTTCAGAGGTGAGGCGAGGATTAGATCACAGGGATCAGTTGTGCCAAAGCTAAAGGACTTGGCCTTTATCCTATACAAATGGGGAAGCCAGTGACAGCTTTAACGGAAAAGAGAATGTGGCAAAAAAGATGGGCAACTTCCGCAGCTCACTGTGACAGCTGTGTGCATGTGAACTGGACATGATTAGTAGGGGGGGAAGCCTTCCTCATAATGTGACTGCGCATATCCAAACCTAGAACTAAGTGTTGACGTTTTAACATATGTAGTAAGCCTAAGACTTCGTCTATCTGCTTTTGGGCCTTTATATATTCTCATATTGTAAATGTACTCATGAGAGTTAAAAATCTATGGTCCCTTATTTATGATTGGACTTTGACCAAGTTACATAATGTCTGCTTTGATTTACTCATCTATAAAATGAATAAAATATTAACTCTTTTATAAAGTTTTTGGGAGGACTAAATAAGTTTTTACACGTAACACGCTTAGCCATGGCATGTATACAGTGCACAATTAAGTATAAGTTATTGTGGATATTATTTTAAATAAACAATGAGGCTAGTAAACAAGGACATTTTTTTACTCCACCCAGGGCTGGGGACATGACTGTGTTTATATTTTTTAGGCCACTTCGTGACTTAGTACTATAGTAGATTGTCGATAATTTGAAGAAAAAGAAAATAAGACATAATTAGCATTGACAAATCCCAGTGTTACCTCTCAGCCCTGAGCTGGAAAGGAAATTCCCGACTGAAATTTTTAAATGCTGTTAATGGCCAAGTGCAGTTCTGGATTGGTCCAATCATGCCATTAAATGAAGTAATCATGCTTTTTGGTGATGAGTTATGGAAAGACTGTGGACTCACCCAGAGCTATTGAGTGACGCTGGTGTCCTTGAAGTAGACGCCCTCTTACTAGACATTCGCCTTTGCTTCCCTATTCCAGGATTTGAAAAACTCATTCCGAAGCCTGTTTTCCAGTAATAACAACACGTGCTGCCCTATCGTAAATACTTACTGTAGCAATCACCATATTGCATGCTTTATGTCTACTCTTTAAACCTCACTACAACTCAGTGGTAACAGTTATATCGGTATGGCCATTATTATTTCCATTTTACAGATGAGGAAACTGAGGCAGAACACGATTTTTGATGCCTATTCATCTGACTTCAAAGCGCTAGGGAGCTTAATCACTGTGTTATAAAGCCTTCATTAAAATAGTACTGGACATATATACTAGCTGCTCAAAAATTGTATATTATTTCATTTATGGGTTAGCTGATTGAAGAATGGTTATCTTTTATTTTAACATGGAGATACTCATTTGCACCTTACAAAAATCCACTCTAAAAGACAGTATGCTTTGAAAATACTAGAGTGTAGCCAAATATCAAGATTAGAGGTATTAGCATGCTAAGTTGAACCATCCCTTAACCTATTGATAACTAAAACAGAAGAAAACAGCACCTTTTCAAGTTTTTTTTTCTCTTTTCAGAGTAATTGGATTCAAATTCACATCTGTGGCATTAAACCAGTGTTTTCAACCTTTTTTTTCCCCCCTCCCAATTGTTTAACCTCCATCTACATCTCTGGCATAAATTTAAGCCTTTATTTGTGAATATTCAGATAAGCACTTTGCCTCTAACGGTATTGTTCAGGGCCTGGCATCATTGTTACAGCTGTAATTGTAACTATCAAGACACAGTTCTTTGTAATTAGAAAGTCAAGATGGTATTCAGCAGTATGGCAGCACAGGCTTACATTTGTTAGGCTATTAGAAAAAAATGTTTACAGAGAAAACAGTGTCATTGTTTAGTGCTCTTAATTGACCATCTGCCTGGTAAAGAAATGTCCAAAGAAGGATAAATAAGACTATAGTACACTTATTTATTTATTTTCTTTGTGCAGTGAGGAAATTAGGAAAAGCAGCAGCAGAGGCAAACTAGAAACAACATTGCTAAATCAGGCTGCAAGTGAAATAATGTCATGCATCCATTTCTTGTTTTAATTTCTTTCAGGGTCAAGACAAAGACCTATGGCCTCCTCAAAGTTTATTTAAGAAACATGTTTTAGATTGCCCCTAGAGTTCCCGGATAATATGGTTCCCACCTCGGTTTTCCCCATTTTCTCTTGCTAATCCTTGGGGCCTGCCCACTCTGCTCTAACCACCCTGTCTTGTTCTCCAATGCACACATTCTGCAGATGGATGCCCCTCCTCTGTATTTTACTTAAGCCAACTCTATCCTACCTTCTCCTCTCTCTTCAATCTGTAGATATCTTACCCATCCCTTCAAGAGCTAGCTCAAGTATCTCTCCTCCATCCCAGCCCCTATATCTTTTTCTGACTGTACAATAAGACAAACATCACTCCCTCCTCTGAACTTCTACTACAGCACTTATTGCTTTTCCATTTACTTGGCAATAGAAGGTGACCTGTCTAACGTTGTTCTTCTGTTGTGCCGGAACCATTACTCAAATCCAGCATTGCCATTTGCGTCCTCATATGCTTCTGTTTTGACTCTCCCCGTAGATTGTGAAGTGCTCTTCCTAGAATCACGTCGTCTTCTTCTTTGAATTCCCCCCAAAATGCCCATCATTTTTTCCTATTATTTTTTTAATTCCCCAAAACAGAGTAGTAGCTGGGATCCTGTGAAATGTCTATCATTTATCTTTTAACAAAACCAACCAAACTCAGGCTGATTTGACCCTCAAGACATGTTTCAATTCTCTTCCATAAACACACTGAGTGGCTGTTATGTGCCCAACTTTCTGCTAAGTAGGTGGGATGCAGAGAAGAATCCCATGTGCTTCTCCTCTCAGGAAGCTAACTTCTGGGAAATGGTATCTGGTAGAGTCATGGGTCTGGGAGTGAGAGGCATAGGGAGAAACAGGAAATGCATGGAAATCAGAAGGTAAGCTTCTTGGAATTCGATTCTAATTAGCAAGAGTTAATTTCAACAAGGGCTTTTCTGTAGTCACCAAAAACCCTGGTTCACATTTGATGGGCCTGTTCTTCTATTGTGTCATATTGGCACGACTGTTACAGAAAAGGCTACGTCAATTGTTCTTGCCAGGAAGGAAAACAGTATGTGGCACCCAGGACAGAGCTGGTCCCAAATCCTGTAATTTGGGTCCTATTCCATGTCCAAACAACAAAGAGCAGCTGGTCTTGAGGAGATTATCTGTTGTGCTATATGGATGTCCTTCTGCCCAGGGCTTGAATTGAGTTTCCTCCCAAGGCAATGAGTGACCAACCAGGCTTACGCTCCAGGACCTGTCTCTTCCAGGATCACAGATGGAAGCCCCCATTACAGCCACACACAGATTCATCACAATATGGAAACCCTTCAAGTAGGAAATGGAACAAAAACACAAAATATGACCTGACCCAATACCAAGGAGCTTTTTTTCTGCCTCAGATTCTAGTGCTTGTTATTTCTTCTCTAGTTTATTCTAGAGGCAACAGAACCTGATTCACTAGCAGGTATTCTTCAAGACTCATGCAAACATTTTTTGTAATAACTTCTCTGACCCATTCTCTTTCCAACTCAGTTGTTCTTGGAGCATTTTATGTACTTTATACATTTTATAGTATTTCCTGATAATGCTTTCACCACTAACTAGCTGTAATTGAACTGACCACACACCTTGAGTGTAAATTACTATTAGTTTTTTTTTCTTAACAAATTTAATGTAGACATTTCATAGAATGGAATATCATAGAAGCCTTATCCTAACTAACTGTGTATAGAAACTATTTTTTGTGATTTGGGTTTCTTTTAATTTTTATTTTATAATGGAATATAGTTGATTAACAATGTTGTGTTAGTTTCGGGTGTTCAGCAAAGTGATTCAGTTATACATATACATGTATACATGTGCAGATAGGTTTCTATTTTCCTGCTACTCTGTTGACCCAAGCTGTTAAAAGCCCCAGGGCTTTTTCTCTTGCTGTTGTGCCTCCCTAGAATTTTTTTCCCAGGATGGCCTCATAGCTCACTTCCTTTGTTTATATTAGATTTCTGTTCAAGTTCTGACTTATCATTGAACTCCTCCCAATTTCCCTATATAAAGAATAATCTTCACCCCAAACCTGGGTACATCCTGTATCCCCTACACGGCTTAATTTTTTCCATAGCTATTAGCATCATCATAACTATTAAATCATCTCCCCTTTCTAGATTTCAGCTCAAGAAAGCAGAGGATTTATTTTTTTCTCCCAGTGGTGTATCTCCAGGACATTCTGTAGGTGCTTAGTAAAGATTCACTTAATAAACTAACCCATTTTCAGAGCTCCTTGGTCAGTGTCCTTACAGGGATTGCACAGAGTGCAGAGTTCTATAGAATTCCTGGGCTTTGGATCCCATATGGGTCATTTAGCCACCATGAGACCATGAGCAAGTTGATTCCCCTCTCTAAGGCTGCCTCCTTAACTCAGAATAGAGATAATGGCATCTCCCTCTTTGGAGTGGTGGTGAGGATATGATGAGAGAGGTCCAGGAAAGCATTGTCTACCACAGTGGGTATCCTGTACACGTGGATTGTTTTCTCACCTTTCCTTTGCTCTGTTTGTTGGCTTTCCTCTCCTATCAATTTCTTTCTCCCATCATCCTCCCTTTTCTCCTACCTTTCCTTTTTTTGTTCTTTCTTCCCTTCTTTTCCTGCCTCCTTTTTGTCCTTTCTTTTGCATGTGCCTCAGTAGTTCTCTCAAAGCATTCTCTCTCTCTCTCCTACACACACATACACACACACACACACACACACACATACACACACACACACACACATACACACACACAGCTTCTATTCCTTACTTTTCAAAAGTGTTGCTCTGAACCATATCCCATTTATTCAACATACCTTGATGAATATGTTTGACTTTATTGTCACTTCTTTTTCAGCTGAAACTTTCTGCAGTCCCTTAATTTTTCTCAGCTAAGAATCGCATTGTAGAATCCTCCTTCTGAGGCATTCCTCGATAGGGCTGTTTTCCTCTTTATCCTTTTATGCAATGTCAAAAGCACGTAGTCTAAAGAGATATATGAAACACCAGAACCTACATGTGTATTCAGGTAGAGGTTATCATTGCTTTGGTCACAGGGTACATTTAACACAGAGGATTTCAGCATTGTGGTAATCTCAGTCGAGGTAGAAGCCCTTACTTTGTTGGGCTATGGAAAGACATTATCTCCTATATTTTATTGTTAGGAAACAGAAACAAATTTAGGCAACAGATTGGCCCACAGTGAAATATAACTGCAGGATCTTTAGTCCTTAGAAGAATGGCTGGAAACTAGCAGATACTGGCCTTAATTAGGGTTACACAGAAATTCACCTACATTGCTTTAACCAAATACAAGGGGGGTTGTTAGTCTCAAGAAACAAGAGGTACAGTAACAAATCATCTGGGTCTGGTACTGTGACTTAATGACATTTTAGTGATGGCTGTGGCATCTCCAAGAATTCTCTGTGTTCCAGGCAGGAAGAGGGAGGAAGTGGAAGACACAGTGCTGGCAGATTTCTGCTTATAACACACTGACCAGAATGGAGTCCCATGGCTACCCCTGCTGTGGCAGAAGCTGGGAATGAGGTGCTCTTTCTCCAGCCTCTGTGATAGAGGCTGATATAAAGGACGGTTGGGACGGATAGTGGACTAGTTAATTGACAGTATCTACAACAAGAATATTTGTAAATAAATGAGACAGTTTTTTTAAAAAAAAGTGAGGTCAACATTTGAGAGCTAAAAGATTACATATTTCAATCCCTTTCTCCTACCAGAAAGAAAACCACCATGATCAGTGTTTCGGCAGTTTTTTTTTTTTTTTTTTTTTTTTTTTTTGG